>NC_091797.1:100654166-100973333 GCF_041296235.1 Equus asinus | reverse complement strand
CCTCCCACAACAGTGCACAAGGTGCACAATTTATCCACATCCTTTCCAACATTTGCTATTTTGTGTTTTTGAGTAGCCACGTAATGGGTGTAAGATGTCCTTTCATTGTGCTTTTGATTTGCATTTCCCTAATAATTAGTGATATTGAGCATCTTTTCATATACTTGCTGGCCATTGGTATATCTTCTTTGGAGAAATCTTGATTCAAATTCTTTGCCCAGTGTTTAATTGGGTTTTTGTTGTTGAGTTATAGGAGTTCTTTATATATTCTGGCTATTAATCCCTTATCAGGTATATGATTTGCAAATATTTTTTACCATTCCTTAGATTGCCTTTTCACTCTGTTGATGATGCCATTTGATGAACAAAAGTTTTAAATTTGATATAGTACAATTTATCTATTTTTACTTTTGTTGCCCAGGCTTTTGGTCTCATATCCAAGAAATTATTGCCAAATCCAACATCACAAAGCTTTTCTCTTATGTTTTGTTCTAACAGCTTTATAGTTTTAGGTCTTATGTTTAGATCTTTGATGCATTTTGAGTTAATTTTTGTATATGGTGTAAGGTAAAGGTACCAATTCAGTCTTTTGCATGTGGATGTCCAGTTTACCCAGCACCATTTGTTGCAAAGAGTATTCTTTCCTCCGTTGAATGGTCTTATCACTCTCATAACAAATCAATTGACCACAAATGTGAGGATTTATTTCCGTTCTGTTCCATTGGTCTATAAATCTGTCTTCATGCTATAACCACACACTTTTTTTTTAATCTTTTTTTTTCCTTTTTGTCCCCAAAGCCCCCTGGTACATAGTTGTGTATTTTTAGTTGTGAGTCCTTCTAGTTGTGGCATGTGGGATGCCGCCTTAGCATGACTTGATGAGCAGTGCCATGTCCGCACCCAGGATTCGAACTGGTGAAACCCTGGACCGCCAAAGCAGAGTGTGTGAGCTTAACCACTCAGCCACGGGGCCGGCCCCAAACCACACTGTTTTGATTCCTATAGCTTTGTATTAAGTTTTGAAATCAGGAAGTGTGAATCCTCCGAATTTGCTCTACTTTTTTAAGATTGTTTTGGCTATTCAGGGCCCATTGAGGTTCCGTATGAATTTTAGGATGGATTTTCCTATTTCTGTAAAAAATCCATGGGATTTTGATAGGGATTACATTAAATTTGTAGATCTCTTTTGGTAGCATTGACATCCTAACAGTATATTCCACTCCATGAGCAAAGAATGTCTTTCCACTTATTTAGGTCTTCTTAATTTCTTGCAGCAAGATTTTGTATTTTTCAGTATGCAATTCTTTTTTCCCTTAGTTGTTTATCCTTAAGTACTGTATTATTTTTGATGCTGTTGTAAATGAAATCATTTTCCTAATTTCCTTTTCGGATTGCTCATTGTTAGTGCATAGAGATACAAGTGATTTCTGTTTGTTGATTTTGTACCCTGTAGCTTTCCTGAACTTGTTCATTAGTTCTGAGGTTTTATGGAATCTTTAGGATTTTCTACATAAAGCATCATCTTATCTGTAAACAGAGATAAATTTTCTCCTTCCTTTCCAATTTGGATACTTTTTATTTCTTTTGCATAATTGCTCTAACTAGGGCTTCTAAACTTTGTTGAGTAGAAGTGGCAAAAGTTGGCATCCTTTCCTTATTCCTGTTCTTAGAAGAAAAGCTTTCAGTCTTTCACCCTTGAACGTGGCATTAGTGTGGTGTGCGTATAGTAGGATATGTAGTGTGTATAGTATGATGTAGCCTTGATTACACTGAGGGAGTTCCCTTCTATCCCTAGTTTGTGTTGTGTTTTTATCATGAAATAGTGTTGAATTTTGTCAAATGCTTTTTTTGCATCAGTTGAAATGATCATTTTTTTCCCATCATGCTGTTAACGTGGTGTGCATTTGTTGATTGATTTTTGTATGTTGAGCCATCCTTGCATTCAGGAATAAATCCCGCTTGGTCATGGTTTATAATCCTTTTAATATGCTGCTGAATTCAGTTTGCTCGTGCTTTGGTAAGGATATTTGCATCAATATTCTTAAGGGATATTGGTCCATAGTTTTCTTTCTGGCTTTGGTATCAGGGTTATGCTGGCTTTATAGAATGAATTAGGAAGTATGCCCTTCTCTTCAATTTTTGTTAACAGTCTGATGAAGATTGATGTTAATTCTTCTTTGAATATTTGGTGGGATAACCAGCGAAGCTGTCTGGTCCTGGCCTGTCTTTGTTGGAGGTTCTTGATTATGGATTTAATCTCCTTACTAGTTAGAGGTCTGCTCAGCTTTTCTGTTTCTTCATAGGTCTGTTTTGGTAGGTTGTGTGTTCTGAGGAATTTGTCCGTTTCATCTGGGTTATTTGATTTGTTGGTGTATAATTGTTCACAATATTCTTTTATTCTCTTTTTATTTTAAAATATTAACAAGGAAAAGGCATACTAAACACAAGTGAGTAGGTTTTGTTTTCTTTTTTACGTTTTTCAAGTTTCTTTTTAAGCAACTGAATGTTAAAATTAGGGTAGCTAAAAATATTCCTTTGTTTTTCTTCTTTTTTTTCAGCTTTGTTGAGGTATAACTGACATATAATTCTGTAAGATATTTGGAGTGTACATTGTGGTGATTTGATGTACATGTGCATTGTGAAAAGGTTTCCACCATCTAGTTAATTAACCCGCCCATCACCTCACATATTGATGCTCCCGTGCATGTGTGGCTGTCTGGGTTGGCCGGACTTTGTGTTGTGTTTCATGGATTCACACCCACTCGCTTGCAGCCATCACAGTCCACAGATCCGCAGATTTCCTGAGACTGAAATACTCCCCATGGGCAGCTGGCAGAGGACTGCTGCCGACAGCCAAAGTGGTCCCAAGGCTTGCAGAGTGGCAGGGCCCCGCTGGAAAAGAGAGAGCTGGACCTCTCAATAGCCCTGTTCCCTGAGGGTGGCGCCTGAGCCTCTGCTTGCGGTGGGGCACCCCCCTCCCTGATTCTAACCCCCGAAGCACAGCGCGGGGGCCGCTTGGGTCGGCCAGGCCTCGCGGAGCCTGCAGTTGGTCTCTTCTTTTTGTTCTTAAAGCGGTAGTGACAGCTCCCGGTGAGCCGTTGTGCACTGCCTCCCAGGGAAAGAGCGACCGTGTGAACAGCAAATGATGGCAGAAAATCCAGGAACTTCACCATGGCGTCTCCTCAAGGAATCTCAGAGCCGGGTCAGCCCTTTTAGAGACCTCCAGCGAGGGAGGCAAGGCGTTCTGTTTATTTTAACAAAGCTGTCAGCTATTCCTTCCCTTGAAAGAGTGTCTGTAACATGAGAGGTGACGAGTGAGCGTGGAGCGCTGCAGCTGACCTCTGCGGGTGGACGATGCCGGCCCCTCCAGGGATGGAGACAGCCCAGTGGAGAATGTGGCCCAGGCCTCGGTGCAGCTGGGGACATTTGCACGGCCGCGGGCCAGGCTGGGCGGGCCACCTCCCACACTGTGGAGCGGACACTGCACAGTTAGGAGACTGGGGGAACACCCGTCTCATGAGAGTGGGTCGTAAAATGCCAGGAATAGACCTAGCCACAGTATTCTCGGCTTGTTTTCTGGACAGAGCTCAGATTCCGACCTGGACACTGACAGCCCCGCTAGAGGCCTTCTCCGTTGAGCCCTGTGTCTGCTTGTTCTCCCCGGGAGTTCCTGTTGGGTGGGAGCTTGGCCCAAGATCCGTGTTGGATCCATCTATCCCCTCCTTCCCTCTTCTGTCGACTCTGTCCTTTTCTCCTGGTTTGGAAGGACGCCCTGAGTTGGCTTTCTGCTCCCTCGCTGTTTGCTGACTTGCTGCAGCGGCCTGTCTGCTGCTTGCTGCCACTGCCCTCGTCTCCTGTAAATCTCCACGGGCTCCCCATCATTTATGATGCTCCTTTTCATTGTGGTCTGTTCCCCGTTCATTAGTTCAACAGTCTTTAACCTTTTGAGGACACGCATCAGCCATTCCCTAATACGTGTGCTAATAAATGCACAAATATTGAACTAAATTAAAAAAAACTAAAACGCAATTCAGTGGAAGGCAGCTCTCCTGGGTCCTCTGAGGGGACACTGGAGCACTGCAGGGCAGTGGGGGAAGGTGTGTGCACGCTGGGTGCTTCTGTTTGGGGCCCTTGGCCTGGCCACCCACGCCTGTCACAGAGAGACCTCAGTGTAGATCAGAGGCTGCAGCCACTTGCAGGCCATGGTGTCAGAGATAGGCCTGACCTCTTGGTGGGGGGCATCCTTGCCCAGTGTTCAGGACAGTAGTGGGGTCTGCCCAGGATGCTGACCCTCACCAGGAGCCATGATGACTGAGGAGTCATCCTCCCCTCCCCCACTCGCAGACCTGCCCGACTTCAGGCCGCCCACTGCCCACTGTCCAGCAGGGCGAGTGATGCTGGCTTCCTGGTGAGCTCAGCAACCGCCACACAGTGTCGATGGGCGTGTGTGTACCTGTGGGAATGTGGGGGATGTGTGTGCCTTTGGGTGCGTCTGTGAGTCCCTGTGGGTGGGTGTATGTATGCATATGTGTGCATGACAGTGTGGGTGGCTGCATGTGTGTGCCTGCGGGTGAGTTTTAGGAGATCCCCAAACTGTCAGCACACCTTCTGCAGGGTCCCTGCCTCCTTGTGGCAGGGGCTGGACACAGACTCTCCCAGTAGGCTCTCTTGGTGTGGGGGTGGTTGGGGGGAGCCAGATGAGGACGCCGCAGGGCCTAAAGTCTGCACTGGGTCGGGTGGGATAGAGCCCCCTGCCCGTTCCCACTGGGTTGTTTGCATATTAAAGGCGGGACTTTGCTGGAGGTTGCTGGTGTCTGGACCTGTTGCCATGGGCGCTCTGGAGCTTCAGGAACAGCAGCTGGCTCTCAGGCAGGGAAGGGGGTTGGGAGCAGCAAGGCTTGTGTCCAGCTCAGCTTCTGGGAGGGAAGGGGTTCCCTGGGGGCCCCAGGAAGATCCAGAGCTTGCCAAAGACCACGCGGGACCCTGGGCAAGGGCAGACCAGAGGGGACCTGGCCCTTTGAGGCAGAGGGCCAGGAGTGGGGCTGGAGGAGCCTGGAACCTCCCTCCTCAGGGCATGCCCCGTTCCCTCACACTCACCCGCTTCTGATCCATTCAGACCCGGGTGGCCATGGCCACTGCAACAGCCTCGCCACGGCACGGTGCCTCTTCCCACAGCAGGAAGACTTGACACCTGCGCTGGTTGTTGGCCCTGGCGCCTCAGGCAGGGCCTGGTGGGGTCTCCCTGCTTGGGTCCCCGGTGTTGTTCCCTGATGAGAGAATGAATGACCAGTTTCCCCATACGTCTCACTCTTCCCAGAGAACTTCAGGCATCCAGCTGAGTCCCAGGCCTGTCTCCCTAGTTGGCAAGGACCCAGGCTGGGCTTTGTTGGGACACCCCGCCCCCTGCCACTTTGGCCCTGCTGTCCCCTCCCTGCCAGGGCTGTGGGGAGGATTAACCGGTACTGCTGATGATGGTCCCAGGACATGCCTGGTGCCTGCAAGTGTCAGCAGCTAGCAGGAAGGCCCACGGGAAAGCAGGCGGGGAGGGTGAGGTGGGGGCCCTCATGGGGGTGCATGGGGCACTTGCTGACTCGGAGGGGTACTGCTGTGCCAAGGCGGCCCCTGAACCCTCCCTGGGACCTGTGTGAATCTGCCCACAAAGGGACAAATCCCCCCTGGGGCCAGCGCTGCTTCATGCTGCAGCCTGGGGGCCGTGACCCCACCCCAGGGGCTTAGTTAGCAAAGCTGCGGTGGGTCAGGCTGAGGTCACTTGGGGAGGGCCATGCAGGCAGAGCGCCCAGCATGTGGGGCCCTGCCAAGTGCCTGGTCAGCAGCAGTCAGCAGTTCAGGGACCCACTGTCTAGGGTGGGCAGGGACTCCAGGCCTGAGGCCACCTCCAGCGCTGGGGACCTGCTGGGGTGAGCCTCCCTGGCTGTGGGGCTAGGACACAGACAGGGTGGCCACGCTGGGTGCGGGGGGGCACTCTGTGCTGGGTCCTGTCACCATGGCTCGGACTGACACTGTCCTCAGGGTCCCGTCACCCCAACCCTGGGGCGAACCAGGCCACTTCGCCCTTGTCCAGGCCAGGCCTGCCCTGAGGTTGTGGCTGCAGCAGGGCTGACCCAGCTCCTCAGCTGAGCCAGCCGCGTTCTGCCCAGGGTGGACAGGTGATGGCAGGGCCCCTGCAGCAGGAGAAGCCAGAGAAGGGAGAGACAGTGAGCTGGGACGTGCACAGCCCCCTAGCTGGCCTGACGCCGGACCTCCTGCCATTTGCCCTGCCAGCCCCACGAGGACTGGACTGTCCATTCCACTGGGCCCTGAGCTTGTTCCCGTTAGATGGGAGTTTCCCTGCTGCCAATGCTTTTTCCACTCCTCCATTCCACCTCTCCAGGCGGAGTGTGTTCCTTGTCAAAACCATAAGGAAGACGGTAGGAAAACCCCCAACCCCCAGCAGAGAGCCATTGCTCGGGCCTTGGGCTCCTCCCAGGGACCCTTCTGTGGGCAGCTAGGGCAGGGGGTGCAGAAGTGGGGATGTGTCCCAGCCTCTAACCACCAGGCTCTCCTACCAAGGAGGGTGATGGGCAGGGGGGCCCTGCCTTGCCCCCCAGAGGCTTATTGGCCACAGGCTTCCAGGGGCTGCACCCCCGCCACCCCTCAAAGGGGCTTTGTACCACCACAAAGAGGCTCTGTCCCTCCCGGAGAAGCCTGGGTGTTGCCATGGTGATGGGGGGGTCCACTGCTGGAGTGGGGAAAGGGCATTCCAGGCAGAGGGCACTGATGTCCTCAGGCTGCAGCCCTCAGCCTGGCTAGACAACTGCCCTGGCTGTGCCTCGGGGGGGGGCCATCAGGGCATCTCTTGATCCCTTGGCCCTTTGGTAGGGGCTGGGCTCCCAGGCCCTGGTGCTGGTCGGATCTGTCTGGATTTGGCCCCAGCCTGGCTGTGAGCCACAGGCCCCTCCTCTTCAATGCCTGGGTCCCAGAGTGCAGTCAGTTGCGGCTGGGCCCTCATAATTGTCCCCCACTGCTTCTCTGCTCTCCCTGAGATGGGGTGGAGGGTAAGCAGGACTGGGGGGTGGGGCACTGAGGGAACCACACAGGCCACCTTGCAGGCCAGTTGTCTGGTGGAGGAGGTGATGGAGGCAGCGAGCCAGCCAACCCCACACCGTGGGATGCCTGTGGCTCAAACCCTCCCTTACCCCCCCAGGCTCCCCTCTCATGGTCAGGGATGGGGTGGGTGGGCTTTCCATGCAGGCAGAGAGGGCACTGTGACTGCCAGGCCCCAGCCACCCTTGCCTGGAGCTCCATGGCTTCCCAACCCTGCAGCTTTGAGCCCTTGGGGTTCCCCTGGGCTGGCTGCCACAGGAACGCTGGAGGAGGTGGGTCCTTGCTGCCTGTACCCCACCCTCAGAGCCTGCAGGGCATGGGCCTCGGGCTGCAGCTGCTGCTGGAATCTGGGTCAGGTGCAGGAGGGGAGTTAGGGGGCTGCTCTGAATCCTATCCCCATCCCATGAGTCCTCACAGAGAGGCGGTCCCAGGGAACCAAGATTTGGAGGGTGCCACAGTTGGCACAGGCAGCATGTGTCTCCGACCTGCCCCAGTGGGATTCTCAGGCTGAGACCCTTTGGGAGGCCCTGGTGCTGGCTCCTTGTGGCTCATGTTGCCTGCCAAGTGGGCAGCAGCTGAGATGCTCACTTGCCCCACCTGCCCACCCGCCAGGGTAAGGCCTGCTTGTGCCACGTCCAGCCTGCGGTCACCTGGCCCCTCCCCAGACCTGGCTCTGGCCCTGGCCTCTGAGCTCCCCAAGCCCGCAGAAATGTCCCTACCTTGACCTGACCTTGAGCCTCCTACATCAGCCCCCTCACAGCCCCTAGTCCTCCTGGACCTCCTGCCCAGTGGCCCTGCCCTGGGGCTGACCAGTGCTGCCTTGGACCTGGCCTGCCCTTGGCCTGGGGCACCCCATTTGCACAGGGCAAGAACCCCTTGGGAAGAACACCCCAGACTGTTCTCCCTGCACATGGGCGTCATGCTCTGCATAATCGTCGGCTGTGTGCTGCTGGATGTCCACGTGGACAGCCTGGGGGCAATAAGAGGTCACTGGGGGGCCCTCTCTGTCCACCCCCCGCCCTCCATGGTGTCTGGTCCAGTGCGGCGGGCTCCCTCTTTGCGGGGGAAATGTGATTTTCAGGCTGAATCCGTTATGGCTCCCCCAGCTCCCTGAAAAGCCTGCTGCCTCCCTCCCTCCCTCCCGCAGGCGTTGGCGCCACGCAGGCCCCAGGAGCTGAATTCCCCGGCCTCCTCGCTCACTTGCCCGCCTGCTGGGATGTCTGCTTTCCGCCTCTGACTTACGTTCTGATTGTGGCAGGAGCTCCTGCTCCCCCTCAAACGCTGGTGCCTGCAGCATGTGGGCTGGAGCTGCCTGAGGTCAGCCCTCCACCCAGAGTGCCACGCTGCCTGAGATGCACCCTTGCTTTCTTTTTTCCATGCACATGTGTGCACACAGGATCATTTCCACACTCGTTGCTTTGCACCTTGTCTCTGTGGCCACATCACTTGTTTATGACCTTGACCCACTTTGAGTTGGGATTTTGGATTTTCCTATTGATTTGTAAGAGTACCTTATAGATGAGGGTGCTGCTTCACTGCTGGATGTTACAAAGACTTGACCCCACTGTGTTCATTGCCTTTCATTGTCTTTATGTCTTTTTCTCCTACTTTCTGTTACAGAGAATCACAAATGCACAAAAACAGGGAGACTAATGTGACGTGTCCCCATGTGCCCCTCACCAGCTTCTGCCCTGATGAAGTCACAGTTCAGAAGTAAAGTCATTGCCCAGCTTTTGTCCAAAACGCTTGCTGCATGTGCTGCTCTAAATAGTGTCGCTTTAAGAAAATAAGGGGAGCGTAACCGCAGCATGTGATGCTGCTCTGGATGTGCAGGAAGGCCTCCCCCTCCCGGGGTGAGCAGGCCCTCCTCCCCTCAGCAGCCTCCTCCACCCGGGTACCCCAGAGCCCGCAGTGACTGCAAGTGCCCCTCTGGTCCTAGCAGGACGGACGGACGTGGACTCCACCCTGTGTGAACCCCACACCCCAGGCCTCCTGCTGCAGCCCTGTCCCCGGCCTCAGCATGGTGCCTGTCCTTGTGGGCTCGCCCAGAAGCTATCCCCGAGGTTGTGGGCACCCTCTGACCACTGGAAGGGCGACAGGGTAAAGATGGGCCCCATGGGGCCTTGCCAGTGGGGTAGGAAGCGCGTCTCCATGCTGGCAGCGCCTGGGGGGACATGACCCCCTCCTAGGCCAAGAGGTGCTTTGGCACTGCTGGGCCTGGGTTCTGCTCCTGCTGGCACCATTCCCTCCCCATCTGGATGGGCAGGAGCCAGGGCTGTGGAAGGAAGCTCATCCAGTGGCCAGTTCCCTCTCTCCCCTCATGGGGGACAGGGGCAGTGGGCAGTGTGCCCACAGATGGTCATTGAGGGGTTAGGAATGGAGCCCAGGCCTCCCCCTGCCGGCCTGACCCTTAGGAAATTCCTCTGATTCCTCAGATTGGACTCAGGCCCCATCATTTGATTTTCTGGAGCAGGGTTTGGCTGGTCTCCTGAAGAGGAATGTCTGGGTCAGCAGGAAGACGTCAGATGTGGGCTTAGGTTTCTGGGGAAGGATTGGCGTCTCCCCCTGGGTCCTCTGATGGTGCCTTCACTTTCCTGATGGAGCGAGTACTAGCCACACTTGTGTCCAGAGCGTCCAGGGCCCGAGACTCGCTCCTCTTGGTATTGTTGCAGAGCCTCGTTCTCTCACGTACCCGCCTGTTCATCCACCCAACTGTTCATTCACTCGTTCTTCCCGCCAGCCTCCCATTCTTCCACCCACCTGTGTACCCATACACCTGCCCATCCGTTCACCCCATCCTCTCTTACAACCACCTGCTCCCCCTCCTGTCCATACATCTGTTCACTCATTCATCCGTTTCCCCTTCCATCCAGCTGCCTATCCTTCCATCCCTCCATCCACCCATCAGTTCACCCACCTTGGGTCACTCCTGGGGTGCCCGGGCCTGGACAGGCTTTCCTTAGGTCGACCATGTCCACTTCTGCCCCAGGACGGGCAAGGCTGTCTCGGGCCAGCATGTTCATTCACCTCTTCTTGCTAAATCGACTCCACGGGTGGGCAGGCGGGCATGTGGGGCACAATGCTGCCCCTACCCAGGAGTTGCAAAGCCGGTGGCTGGGGTCTGGATTGGGGTTGTGAGGGGTCTGCCCGGCAGGCAGTGTGGGGCCCTTCTCAGGTGAACAGAGGCTGTGATGGCATCAGCCAGAGGGGAGATGGTCAGCCAAGGTCTCGCAGAATGGCGCTTCTCTGCCTGCCCCAGGCCCTCGGGGCCACAGCGGAAGCGAGTCTGGTGCTCACCCCTACCCAGGATTGGGGCCCCATCCCAAGGCCCAGCTGGGGAAAATGTCTTTGAAGTCTGTGGTTGATCTTAAAAATTCATGTACATTTTGCCTTCCATGTCATCACATATTTATTGTTTTAATATAAAAATAACCTTTTGAGTTGCCATCAGAAAAGCTGCTCTCTGGGGTGCTGGCCTGGGGCGCCTACGCCTGCACATGCTACTATACATGGGCCCTGCATCTTGGACTGGAGGGGCCCCCATGTCAGGGGAGTGGGTCCGGGTATTCCCTGCCTCCTAGATGCCCCTGGCCAGCAGCCGGCCTCCCATGCACCCCGTGGCTGGCCTCGAGGCCGCCAAAGTGACAAGGCTGCAGCCAGAAGTGCTCGGCACCCCAACCCACAGGCAGACAGAGGGGTGCACCCTCAGGCTGGGACAGAGGGCATGGGCACCAGACTCAGGGCCTCTGCTCTCCTGTGGGCGCTGTGGGGTTCTCCACCCCTGGGCTGGCTGTCGTGTGAGGGTGTCTCCTGGGGGACGCACAGTTATTTAGCTCCAGCTGAGAGAACTGGACAAGGGGAAGGTCATTGTGGGTTTGGCCACCTTCTTGGTGTAGCCTCAGGATTCTGGGCCCCTGGCCAACCCCTAGCCAGAGCAAATGGACCCCCTTTGAGGGGATGGGGCTCCTTGGACCTCAGAGCTGAGGTATGCTGGAGGGCTCAGGGCAAGGAAGCTGGAGGCTGAGGCTGCGTGCCCATTACTGTGGATGCGCCATGCTCTTTGTCCTTTATTCCCTGCTGGCCAGAGGATGCGGTCTGCACTTCCCCCTGCCTCCCGCCCTGCAACAGCCACCACCTCTTCCAGCAGGAGTTCGGTTCGTTCTTCCAGCTATGCTGACCTCACTGCCCCTCTGCTAGGTCATGCTGGCACCGTTTTATTTGTGTGAGAGGGGCTGGAAAATGAAGCACAGCTTCTGGGACCTACGTTGGTCTCTTACTCTCGCTGGGCCTTGGTTTCCCCAGCTGTCATAGTGGGCTGGGTTCTGCAGTGTCCTTTCACCTTGAAGTACACCCATACCCCCCAACCGTGTCCCTGGCCCAGCCAGCACTGGTGTGGCCAAACCCAGCACTGACCCTTCCTCTCCAGGGTTATGTTTTTGCAGCCAGCTCCACCTAGGCCAGTGAGCAGCAGAGCTGGCCGTTTGGGGCTGCTGCCTGCTGTGCTGTGTCTCTAAGCCCAGGCCCCACATTGGTGCAGGGGGAGGGGGCTAGTCAGCCTCAGTGGGCTGGCATGCATCAGGCCAGGAGGAGGCCCTGAGCAGCACTAGGCAGTGTGGCTGCATGGCCTGCACCCCACGCACCGCCGTATGCCTGGTCTGAGCTCCACAGACTTCTGTTGCTTTTTGCCCATGAAAAACAAACGTGCTGGGCAGCCAGGGGGAAGTGGTCAGGAAGGCACTGGCTTGTTGCTGCAGCTGCGGAGTCTTTGCCACCTCCACCTGCTCCCCTGGGGCCTGCAGGGGCAGTGCTGACCCACCCCTCATGCTTGGCTTTGGACGCCCGGGCCTCTGCCCTCAGTCTCCCTCCCGATTGGGCATCAGGTACACAACCCGTTTACAGGCACAGAATCTCAACCAGACTATGCTCGGTTTTCACTCTGCCATATGCGCAGACGCTACCCTTGCTCCCAGCCAGCGTGGCTGTGATTGGAGGTCGGATGCTGGTCTGCAGGCCAGTGTCACCCCTGCACCTCCCTAGGTGTCCAGGACACCTGATGGCTGTGGCGGAGCTTCTCATTTCCTGCCTATAGGCGCACCAGCTCTGCCACACCAGCTGTGTGGCTACAGACAGGTCCCCCACCCTCTCTGTGCCCCAGCGGTCACCTCAGTGAAATGGGCTTGGGTTGGCCCATGAGATGGTGGGGAGGTGAACTGCGCTGTGGGCAGCAGAGAGCCTAGGAGGTCTGTGAGCTGGACATGTCAGCTCCTCCTGCCCCGCCCTGCCTGGCGGGCTCTGGGCGCCCGTGGCCCTTGGCTCTGCTGGGCCTGGCAGGGAGCAGGGGAGCCTGAGTCAGAGCCCATACCCCACAGGGAGGGAGCGGGTCGCTTCTGGCCAGGCTCGGATTAATGGCTTTTAATTTAGAATTTAATCAATGCAGCGTCTCTCTGGAGAGCTGGATGTTCCGGTCTGGGAGTGAGTTGTATGATGTAAGAGTGGGGTGGACAGGGGGCCTGTGATGGCCTCTCCAGGCCTCTGCTCTAGCCCCACCCTGATCTTGCTCTGCTTTACCTGCAGCCAGCGAGCATTCTGGTCATGGAGGACTGCAACATGCACTCTGCCGCCAGCATCCTGGCCTCAGTGAAGGAGCAGGAGGCCCGCTTCGAGCGGCTGACTCGGGCACTGGAGCAGGAGCGGCGCCATGTTGCTCTGCAGCTGGAACGTGCCCAGCAGCCTGGTGTGGGCAGTGGTGGTGTGGGCAGTGGGCAGCCCCTGTCGATGGCCTGGCAACAGCTGGTCCTGCAGGTAACAGCCCAGTGACTCAGGAAGCATGAAAATAGCTAAGTGGGGAAACAATCAAGGGGCCCTGGTGGACCACAAGCCAGCATGCAATGGCTTATAGCAAGACCTCTTAGGGCCTCTGGGGAGGGGAAAAAAATGAGATCCTGAGGGGGCTAGAAGTCTCACTTGGGTGTGCAGAGCACCAGGTGATGAATGGGTAGGACACAGCCCAACCAACCCTCAGAATAGCACTCTCCACTCAAGTGAGTCGTCAGGGCCCAGGCAGCTACAAGGTCTGTTCTGGGCAGCTCAGCGGTCAGCCTGGTGACACTGAGGGTTTTGCCAGCCCTGGAGTCTCCCTGCCATGGTGTTTTCCTCCATTGCATGCATCAGTGAGTCAGCCCCAGGGGAAGGCTCAAGAAAGGCCCTGGGCCCTGCCTGCAGCTCAGAGGGGAGCCTGGGAGCCTCTGGGCCTGGCCATTGGACTCGGGCTGGGCTCAGGCCCCTGCTCAGGCCCAGGAGGTGTGGAGCCCTGTCTGCTCTGGGGCCAGAGCCTGAGAACTCCAAAGTAGGGGGTGTACGCTACAGTCAGACTGCCTGGACTCCACTGTGCCCGGTGCCTAACCTGCAGATGGGGCAGCAAGAGCCCCTGGTGCACAGGTGGTGGGGGCAGCACAGGAAATGCAGGGCGCCTGGAGTTTGGTGTGATCATTGTGCTTCCTGTTCTTGACTGAGGTGCAGGGCAGAGGTCAGGCAGGGCGGAGCTCTCCTAGGAGGTGCGGGAAGGGGAGGGCCCCTGGGTGGAAGCCCACCGTGCAGCCTCCCCCTGTTGCCCCTGCTCACCACTGGGCTCAGAGGCCTGAGGGGCTCCTCAGCGTGACCGCACAGGGCCCTCTTCGCAGGCTCCTCAGTTTCCCTGGCTCAGCTCCCTGAGCAGGGGCAGCATCATTGCCCTCCTAAACCTAGCAGCCAGCCCTTGTCCTGATGTGTCCCCCAGCACATGCACACCCTCCTTCTCTGGTCTACTGGGCCCCAAATCTAGGGAACCAGACAGGCTGCGGATGCGGGCACCGCACACACGTGCTGGAGGCTCGGGGCAGCCTGGGCCTCTGTGGCTAGAGAGAAAGGAAGCAAGGTGCTGGTCTCAGCTGACACTGGTCCAGGGGGCTAGCCTTGCCTAGCTGGGGTGTGCGGGGCTCAGAAGGAGTGGCTCATGTCAGGCTGGGGGACCTGGAAATTGACTGCCCCCAAGCCTTGATGTCCTCATGTGCCAGTGGGTGATCTCCATACGCAGCCCAACACGGTACACAGTCACAGCCAAAGCCATGTCTCCAGAGAGCCCCAGATGGGCTACATAGCCAGTCCACAGGAGGCTGGGGCTGAGGTGGGGTGGGTCTAGGTGTGGGGCCCACCGCTGCCACCCCCCAACCCCAGGCACAGCAAAGGATGAAGCCTGTACCTCCAAACCTGGAGGGGAGTGGAGCAGCCCAGCTGGGCCACCACTATTGGCAGCCAGTGACCCCGAGGCCGCCCCTCAGGCTCCAGGTGCTCTATCCAGCACTCCCAGGCTGGAAGGGGCTCCAGTCTCCAGCCCAGAGGGCACCACTGAGGGTTGACATGCCTGTGGGAAGATGTTCCAATAGCCAGGTGCTGCTCTGGCCCCCTGAGGGCTGTGGACTGAGGACCTCAGGCCACCACCCTACCGTGCCCACTGCCCCTCCCCACCCAAGGCCCTCTCAGCCTGCCCTGGGTTTTCTTTCTCTCAGGAGGAGATGGTTTTCTCAGGCTGAGGTCTGAGAGGGCATGTGTTCCCAGGGCTGTGGCTAGACTGGCAGGGCTGACGGGGACATTAGGGAGGTGGGGCCACATCCAGCTGGCCAGGCCTGGCAGCCTCAGTGCTGAACCTGAACCTGCTTCCCAGATTCCTCTCAGCAGGAGGTGCCTGGTGACCTACCTGCTGAGCCACCAACTGCCTGGAGCCTGTCCTCGGGGTTGGAGCAGAGGTCTGTGAAACACAGGGGCCAGTGGCCAGGCAGGTAGCTGGGCCCAGGGGGTTGAGAGGCTAGGGTTTACTGCTGCTGTGCCCGCTAGCTGCTCCACAGTCCTGGCCGCCTGCCCTTCATCCTCCAGCAGGAAGAGTCCCCTCCTCCAGACCGCTGGCTGGAGCAGAGCTGGCCCTCACCCAGTGTGTGTGTGTGGGGTGCCTTTAGGGACCTGCCAGCCTCGGGCCAGGCCAAGGTGGGGATGTGACTGGGGCACTAGCAGCTGGTGAACTTTGGGAGAAGACAGACAGCTCGAATTAAGCATCTAGGCCAGGCTCCCTCAGGGCAACGGTCCTGTCCTCCTGCTCCGGCCCCACGGGGCTCTACCTAGGGCTGCCATGGATGGAAGATGCAGGGGGCCAGTGGTCAGGGCAACTTACCCCTGTGCAGGTGGTGAAACTGAGGCTCAGAGGGACTTCCAGTGGACACCCAGAGTGCTTCAGCATGCCAGCTACATGGTCTGTGTACATGGCATGTCGTGGAAGCAGAGGGTGGCCCCAGATATGGCTTGGTTTCTGAGCAGGGGATCTGGGGAAAAACAAGTGGGAGGCAGGAGGCCAGGCCCCAGGCACTCTCTTGCCCCACCCAGTGAACCTCCCTGTGCTGGCCCCCTCTGGTTATCTCAGAGCCCAGCTTCTTTGTTCACAACGTCAGAGCCTTTGAGTTGCCTTTGTGGGGTGTGACCCCAGAGGTGGCTCCTTCCCCTGTGTCTGTGTCCCCCCAGCTGAGCCAGACTCCTCAGGGTGTGGCTACCCCTTCACCAGGCTGCTGGGGGGAGTGCACCCCAGCAGTAGAAGCCCTGATTAACCAGCCACCCTGACACCCCAGCCACCACTTCCCAGTAGATCACAGGCCTAGAGGAGAGAGTCTGAGGCCAGCTCGGCCCATGAGCTTTCGCCCAGGGTCACCCAACAGTTGGGCCCCCACCCCACTGTTTGATCTGCTCTACCACTCGGAGTCGGGGGGTACCCTGGGCCTCTGTGTCTTGGTGGGGAGAACACAAGACAAAGCCCAGGGGTGCACCGCCATTTGCCAGGTCCCTGTGGAGATCCATGCCAACGTTTCTTTGGAGGGCCATGCTGGCGGGTGGGCAGGGGCCTGGGGCCGGATCTGGGAGACCTGAGAACTCTTGCAGTGTAACTACTGTCTCATCGGCCCCCATTTCGCAGCAAGGGGATACTGAGTCGCAGCCAAGATAAGCAGCTCGTGCCCGGGAGGGTGGCCTTGCGCTCTCTCGATGGCCGCACTGGCGCCGGCTCTGCCAGAACTCAGTTTCCCCGACTTCTCAGGGGAAGGGGCGTGTGAACTCCTTTACCCGGGGCAAACCGAGGCCTGGGAAGGAGGACTCGGCCAAAGTTGCTCGGCGGGAAAATGTCACCCCCCCCCGGGGCGGGCGTGGGCAGGGGCGCGAGGGCAGAGCGGCGGCGGGTGGCGGAGGAGCCCCGGCGCGCCGGCCGCAGAGCCCCGCCCCGCCCCGCCCCGCCTGGGCGCGGCCCCGCCCGATTGGCTGCTCGCCGCCACCGCCGCCGGGCCCGCCCCCGCGGGGAGCGGGTCCGCCGAGCCCGAACCCGAGCGGCCAGGCGCCGGAGCCGAGCCCGGTCCAGCTGCCGCTGCCGCCCGCGCGCCAGAGCCCGGCCCGATGCCGGCCGAACTCAGACAGGTTGGAGGAACTTGTCCGGGGCGGGTGGCACCGTCCCAGGCTCGGCGGCAGAGGGCGGGGCGCCGGCCTCCCGGGAGGACCGCTTTTGTTCCGCAGAGCCGCCGGCCGGAGGCGGCTATTGTCTGGGCTCCGGCCGGCGCGTCTGGCCCCGGGGCCAGGAGGGGCGGCGGAGTGAGCGCGCCGCCCTGGGGGTGTGCAAGGCGCGGGCCTGGCCGCGGGGTCTCCAGAGCCGTTCCTTGGGGGCCGGGCTCGGGGCCCCCTGGGCGGCGCGACCCTGCGCAGGGAGCGGCTCCCGGACCGGGTGGGCTCACCCCCGGGCCAGCGCCCAGGGCAGGTGCCGGAGCCGGGGGTGGGGGCGAGGGCGTTCCCCAGCAGCCCCTCTATGCAGGAGGAAGGCCGAGGCTGGAGAGGGCAGCCTGGCAGGGCCTCCTGTTCCTTGGGGGCTCACTGGGCCTCCCCTCCCTTCACACTCCCAAAGCGGGCTCCTACTCTGGAGACCTGTGAAGAAGCTTCCGGAGCTTTAATGGAGCCCCGTCTGTGCGGCAGCCACGTGAAGGCGGGTGGAGGATGCCCTGCCTGCATGGAGAGTTGGGAGGGGGTCTTTCAGTACCGGGGTTGAGTACCGGGCATGTGGACAGCCTGCACTCTTGCTCAGAGAGGGGCGGGGTCCAGTAACATGCCGAGAGAGAGGCCGAGTGGAGGAGCAGCCACCCCAAGCCCCTTGTGGGAAGTAGGTCCCCCACACGCCCGCTGAGTCCCTGCCTGCTGTGCATCTCTGGTGTGGCCCCCAGGATCTGGCCACTGACTGCCCCAGAGATGGGGGGCCAGCTGGGGGCACTGGGGGGATTTGGGCCACAGTGTGGCTGGTGGATGTGGGCAGGGCTCAGGGAAGCTGGGGTGGGTGACAGCCAGCCCTACTCTCCCCCCACACACACCCATACAAGCCTGCTCCCCTAGCCTGCTGAGCATCCGCACCCCTTGGCCTCTTGGCCACTCAGCATGGGGCCGCGCCCTGGCAGGTGGACTGCTGCTGCTGAGGGATGAGCTCCTGTCTACCAAGGCTGGGGAGAGGCCATGGGCTCCAAGGGAGAGAGCATTTGTGGTGGCCAAGAGTTTGTGCCTTGGTGGGAGATGCCAGCCTGGCTTGTCCTGGACTCCATCCAGGATGGCTGTGCTGGTGGGGGCCTTTCACTCCTCTACCTCTCCATTCATTTGTCCCATGCGGCCGTCTTGTGCCCTTTGGGGATTGTGGGAGCCAAATGTGAGATCCCACCTTAACCTCTACCCTGTGTGTGCTAGTGAGGCCGTGAACAGGGTGGGGCACTCACCCCACAGTTTATTTTCCATGATGCATCCTGTAGGTGCCTACCTGCCAACTGTAAGTGGGATAAGTGGATCCATGTCTCCAGGACCTCAGTCCAGCCCCATCATTAGAACTTGGCTTGTTTGCTCTGTCCCTTCCCTCTGCCATTCCCACATGCACCCCAGAGGCTGTTGTAGGCTTTTGGTCAGATGGCAGCCCCTCTGCATTGTCCCACACCTCACTTTTCTACTCCCCACGCTCCTTGGATCTGGCCACAAAGGTGTGACAGCCTTGACCCCTGGGTCCTTCCTGTTTCCCCATGAAGAAGCTGAGCCCCAGGGGTGTGACAGCGCCCAGGGCTCTCGCACGGCACTCAGCTCTGTGCTTCTGGGACCCTCTTGAGAGCAGTGGCGGGTGGTTGGGTCCACCTTTCTGGGGTGCTGGCTTGGAGTCCTGGGCCAGGCCCCTCCCACAAGTTCAAGGATGCCCAGGGGAAACCCCAGGCCTGCACAGCAGGACCTCCCTGGGCCAGGCCCAGCAGCTGTGGACCAGGTAGACCATGGATGAGAGTGCCCTGGGACAGATTTGGGCCCTGGAGGTCGGTGATGGGAGGCTGGGCAGTGGTCCCAGCGAGAGGGGCAAGGCCGAGGCCAGGGCTGAGGAGGAGATGGTAAGAAACAGTTGACAGGACTTGGCAGGATTTGGGTTGTGGGCGAAGGCTGGGGGTGGTGTTTCCAGGCTGGTGCCCATGTCTGGGGTGCAGGGGGAACTTGGGGCTGTAGGCCAGCCTGGGTAGGTGGACGTGGGACATGGGGCCTTAGAGCAAGGCCTTAAGGCCAGATGAGGATCCAGGCACCCTGCTCAGCCACCTCTGTTGAGCGTTGACTGTGTGCTGGTTGTTAGGCCATGATCCCATGTCCCTGCCCTGAAGGTGTTGCACAGGCCTGAGCCATGGGTCCCCTTAGGGCCTCTCCCTACCCTAGGCCTCAGTTCTGCCATCTGCTGCCCACTCTTGAGACCCCCACAGTGGACATCTGCGTGGGTGGTTGAGGGAGGTGATGGGGGTGTGTGCACATGTGAGTGCTTCTGGGGACAGTGGGCACTGAGCGCTGGGTGCTGTCAGGAGAGCACGAAGATTGATGTGCTCAGGCCTGTGGGCCGGGCTGGGTGCTCACGCACGTGTGTACATGCACGTGTCCCTGTTGGAAGGACCAGGTATGTGCACATGTGTGTCCAGGTCCTTGTCTGCATGTGTAATGGGGCTGGGCCTTCCCATGATTACCGGCTGACTCACGCTCGCCTGCCTGCCCACCCGCCCGCGTGAAGTCATTGCCCATTTTTAGCTCCCTGAGGTCATGTGCCAGCGGGGGCTCTTGGGGCCCTGCAATCCTGCTGCCAGGCTGCCCAAGCTGGGTGTTAGTGGGCCATGTTGCAGGACTGCTAGGCCTCCTTGAGGGGCTCTGGCTCTCCTGGACTCCTCCATCCCCTCATCCCCCCAACTCTGCACTCTGTCAGACCGTCACCACAGGCTGGCGTGAGAGGAATAAGCTGGGCCACATAGTCGCATTGAGGGCCCAGGTGGGCTTCCCCCACCTCCCCGCCACTGCTTGGCTAGGGGGTAGCAGGCTCTTCTCTCGGGGTGTTAATGTCTGCAAATGTCTGCAAACCGACTAAGGGGCCATGTCCCACTGGCAGTGTCCTGGACAACATCCTGGTCCCCTTTAGTCAGTCTTGGTCCTCATCCATCGCCCGGACTTGTAGCCCCAGGACCTGGCCCCAAGGGCCCAGCAGAGAGAGCGCGGCCCCTGCCACACATTTGCTCTGGCAGTTGCCAAATACAGATGGGGCTGCTGAGGCCTCAGCAGTGACACGCTGTCCCTGGACCTTCCCCTGCTCCAGAACTGTCCCAGCTCCCCAGTGCCCTGAAGAGCCCAGGCCACCCTGTGCGGCAGCCCACCAGTATGCCCCCACTCTGGGCCTCAGTTTACTTTTCTTTCCCAGGGAATAGTGTTCCTCCTTCCTGGCAAGGTTCCCAACAGACGTTCCGCCCACATCCCAAGACTGAGAAGGTGGCAGCCACAGCCCCCCGAGGAGCAAAGTGTGACTAAAAGGCTTGGCAAAGTCACCTTCCTGCGGATGCTTGAGATTCCCGTTAGTGGATTGGGGAGTTCGGGTGAATCCTGTGCCCTCTGTCAGGCCTGTGTCCCTTTATGTAAAATCACGAGTTGTCCTCTGAGGCCCTGCTTCTGGAGCAGGAGGTTGCATTCTGTGGCCTCTTCCTGTGTCACCAGAGCCCGAGGGATCCCCTGTCCTCACATGTTGGTGCAGGTCTCTCCCTGGAACCCTGAAGAGATCACAGGAGCCCAGACTCTCAACACTGCGTGCAGTTGCAGGATCAAGCATCCCTTCAGGACCAGGCCCCAACCTGGGGAAACTTCCTGCCCTGGGGAGCTCCAGAGACAGGCCCTGCAGGCTGCTCTGGGTGCCTTGCCTTGCACAGCTTCTGGGCCCAAGGACAGGAGCAGAGTAGGGCTCTGATGCCAGGCAGATGAGGATGTGAGCTGCTGGCCTTCCCTGGGCCTCAGCTCGTGTCTCTGCAGGCCTCAGGGTCTGGGGGCCCAGCAAGGGATCCATCCTGCAAGGCACAGGCCCTGGGCTGGGGAGCAGGGCCTGTCCTCCTGCTGACCCAGCCCTGGCTGCCCGCCCACCTCGGCTTGGATTTCATTCCCTACCCATCCTGGCCAGATGCTGATCCCAGGACACCGGTGCTGTGCGGAGGACCCATGTGGTCAGGCCCGGGGGAAGACTGTGGCTCTCAGGTTCCTGTGCCACTCAGCACAGCGGGGGTCTGGCCTGGCTCTGCTATGGGCTGGTCTGTCCTCTTTGAGCCTCAGTTTCCCTGCTGGCCAGTAGGTATGTGGGCCTTAGAAGAGCCTCTGTCCAGAGCTCGTCTTGCCTGGAATTCCCCCATGGTCATACCTCACAGGGACACATGATGGCAAGAGATGCAGGTTAACAATGAGGCAGGTGGCCCAGAGCTGAGGAGACCTTGGGGGTGTGTGGGGAGGGGACACTGTGGTTGCCGTCAAGGACCAGCTGGGTCCCCTTGGCCTGAACCCATCCTCTCTGGGCTCTGATGTGATACCCAGGGTCTTGGTGGGGGACATGGGCCACTGGCCCAAGCAAGGTAGGACCAGGCTGTGCCCGCTCAACACCCTAGGAGTGTCCATGCCGGAAGGAGCAAGGGTGTTTTGGTGCTCTGAGTGCACAGGGCACTCTGGAAGCTGGATATTTCTGTTTTGCAAGGGCATCTAGCTGGCCTTGGGGACAGCAGGAGCCTGGGTGTGCCACGGGGAGTCGGTGAACAATGCTGAAACTGCTCCCCCAAGGCCTCTGCGCTCAAGGTTTCTGGGTTGGGGCAGGAAGGAGGCCTGGGGCACCGGAAAGGTCCAGCCGGGGGTGGCAAGCAATGTCTGGAGAGCATACTCCGGGCCTCCAGAAGCCTGGCACTCAGACAGGGCTGTCCAAGGCTGCACCACAGGTCCAAAGGCTTCATCTGTCAGCTCATCTCATGAATGCCCTGGGAGGGGGAGCCAGTCCCCAGGGCCCCCCATGGAATGGGGTGACAGGGCAAGGTCAGCCTCTCGGCATTTGGAGGCAGGAATGTGCTGCCGTCCTCACCGGCTTGGGCTGAGACAGCCCTGGGATTGGTGGGTTCTGGGGCTGGGAAGAAGGCACTGCTGCATCCCTGCCAGCATGAGTATCAGTGCTCCAGGGCAGGGTGAGCAGTGGATCCTTCCACTGATGCCCACCCCCTTCGCCCAGGAGCAGAGCCCGGGCAGCCAGGCCTCACTGGTTGCCATGCCAGAGGCGCCCGAGGTTCTGGAGGAAACAGTGACAGTGGAGGAGGACCCTGGCACGCCCACCTCCCATGTGTCCATTGTCACGTCAGAAGATGGCACTACCCGACGCACTGAGACCAAGGTATGACCGGGCCCAGGCAGCGGGTATGTTGGCTCTGCAGCCGCAGTTGTCCCATTTGCCGAGTGGGCACGTGTCCCAGCCTCCTGGGGGCTGCCCATTGTTTGGGTAGAAAATGGAGGCCACCCTGGCCCTACTGGGGCAGTGTCTGAGCCCTTCAGGCTGCCCAGCCCACCGGCCGTCCACTTACCCACCAGGTGACCAAGACCGTCAAGACGGTGACAACACGAACAGTGCGCCAGGTGCCCGTGGGCCCAGACGGCCTCCCCCTGTTGGATGGCGGCCCCCTGCTAGGCCCCTTTGCTGATGGACCCCTGGACAGGCACTTCTTGCTGCGTGGGGGCGGCCCAGCGGCCACGCTTTCCCGCGCCTACCTCAGCAGCGGGGGCACCTTTTCTGATAGCCCTGAGCCCCGTGAGGTCCCCAACTACGGCAGCCTGTCCCGTGGGCTGGGTGTGCGACCCCCGCGAGGTGGCCCCCTTGGCCCAGGCCCTGGCGATGGCTGCTTCACACTGCCTGGCCACCGTGAGACCTTCCCCGTGGGCCCTGAGCCTGTGCTGCCAGCTGGCCGCTCCCAGCCTGAGCGCTTCCAGGCTGAGCCCTATGGCTTGGAGGACGACACGCGCAGCCTGGCTGCTGATGACGAGGGAGGCGCGGACCTGCAGCCCGACTGTGGCACCACCGCACGGAGGAGGCCCGACTGTGGGCGGGGCCTCCGCACCAGGTGAGCGTCCTCAGCCTTGCTGCCACCTCCAGGAGGTCTGCCTTCCACTCCTTCGCCACAGAGTCCACCGCGGGTAGTCTAGCTGCTGGGCTGAGTCGGTCATGCACACGTCAGTTTGAATTGGCCTTGGCTCTTCTCCAGGACAGTGGTAAGGGCAGGCTTTGGGGTGGTGGAAGGTGCACTGGGCACCCTCCCTGTGGGTCTGGGCCTTGAGAGAAGCTGGTGACAGTGCCTGACACCTGCTCCAGCCAGAGGCCCACGAAGATGTGAGCACAAGAAGCTCAGGGCATTTCTCTGAGCTCGAGGCCCAGCCTCTCCCCAGGCCTCAATTTCCCCCATGTACAGTAGCAACCAGAACCCAGGCCCCCCAGCCCTGCCTCGCACAGCATCTGGTTCTGTCCTCTCTGCCCTTAGTTTCCCTGTCTAGAGTGGGAACACGACTGGATTTTGCTGCGTGACCGTGGGCTAGACACCGGACCCTTTCTGCCTCAATGCTGCCCCCCCAGGAAGTGGGTTTGATAGTGACAACCCACAGGGACATCTTGTGCCCTGGGGGACTGGTGGCCTGAATGCCCCTCAGATCCTCTCAGCAGGATGGCCACCTCCTGGCAGTAGCCAGACATGAGCCTCATGGAGAGGTGGGACCCCCAGTCATGAACAAATGTTTTCTAGAAATACATTGACCTCAGAATTGGGGAATGTGGCCTGCTGATGGGAGTGAGTGAGCTCTCTGGGAGGGATGTAAGCCCTGATGACCACTGGCTGGGGTTTGACTCTGTCATTGGCACTGAGTCAGTTCTTGCCGGGCTGAGCTGTGACTCTCAGCACCCGCCCAATGCTTGGGGACAATGCTCTAGGCCCAGCCCCGCCGTCCATGGGTTCACGGTACCCTGGAGAAGGTGTGAGGGGGTAGCTCAGGGGCAGGGCTGGCGGCTGCCAAGGTGTTCCTACGCCCTGCTTTCCTGCACAGGGCCTATGAGGACGGGGCAGATGATGGTGGTGAGCTGATGGAGGAGCGGCCCCTGTTCCCGGCCGCGACGGCACCCCTAGCCCAGCCAGAACGGGGCAGCCTGGGCAGCCTGGACCGGGCAGTGCGGCGCTCGCCCTCAGTTGACAGTGCCCGCAAGGAGCCGCGCTGGCGGGACCCCGAGCTGCCTGAGGTCCTGGCCATGCTGCGGCACCCTGTGGACCCCGTGAAGGCCAACGCGGCCGCCTACCTGCAGCACCTGTGCTTCGAGAACGAGGGCATCAAGCGTCGTGTGCGGCAGCTGCGGGGGCTGCCGCTGCTTGTGGCTCTGCTGGACCACCCAAGGGCAGAGGTGCGGCGTCGGGCCTGCGGGGCTCTGCGAAACCTCTCCTATGGCCGAGACACTGACAACAAGGCTGCCATCCGGGACTGCGGCGGCGTGCCTGCCCTGGTGCGCCTGCTGCGGGCCGCTCGGGACAATGAGGTCCGTGAGCTTGTCACAGGTGAGTGGCGCCCCAGCACCCACATTCCCCACATCCCCTGGGAAGAGGCAAGAGCAAGGCTTGGCCAGAGAAAGCACCCCATTTAGTCAGGAGTCCCAGCTGTAGGGGTCAGGCAGCCGGCTCAGATGCCGTGACAGGTCCCCAGTCTCTGCCTCTAGACTTTGCTGCCACAGGTGGGGCTGGCACTCGACCCCTCAGGCAGGCCCCCTCCTCGCCTGTCCCCATGTCCCCACAATGACTCCTCTGGGTCCAGCCTCCCTGGTCCCACCCCCAGCAGGGCAGTGGTGGAGATTGTCTTTATGGGACCCAGGTGGCCAGGCAGGGTCACATGACCACCTCTTGGCATGGACCCAGAGTGGTAGTGCCATCTGCCCACGTGGCTGGGAAGGGGTGGGGAAGAGAAGGCACCTACCATGTCCAGCCCCAGGTCCCTGCCAGTCCCTCCTCTGCATCCCACACTCTCTGGGGCTCCCTCCTAGCTGGGAGCCACTCCCAGGCACTGTGTGTACGTCCTGCCCAGGCCAGGGTGGGCTCTTAGGATTTCTCAGGGCTTTTGTCACTACTGCCTCTGGCCTGAGCTGGGACTGGATGGAGGGTGGGGCCGGACCTGAGCAGGGTCTGGTGGGGAGGTAGAGAGGGCAGTGCTGTGGTCAGCACTGGCTGGTCGGTGGCGCCCTGCAGGCACGCTCTGGAACCTGTCATCCTACGAGCCCCTGAAGATGGTCATCATTGATCACGGCCTGCAGACGCTGACCCATGAGGTCATTGTGCCCCACTCGGGTTGGGAGCGTGAGCCCAATGAGGACTCTAAGCCACGGGATGCCGAGTGGACAACTGTCTTCAAGAACACTTCAGGCTGCTTGAGGTGTGGGCGGGGGCCAGGCTCGGGCACTCCCCACGCAGCTGCCCAGGGCGGTTCCCAGTCAAGGAGGCAGGAGCTGGGCACCGGAGCCCTGGGGCACCTGGGGACAGCTGTCCTGGGACGCCCACATCCTCGTGTCCCAGATATCGTGGAAGACAGCTAGCTGCTCCAGTCTTAGGAATTTCTGAGCCATGTCACAGTTCTTGCCAAGTCCTGAGAATGGGGGCTGATGAGGCTGTACTCACCCCCGAGAGCAGCCTCTGGACAAGGTCTGCCAGCCTCTCGTGTGGTACCCCACAGCTCCAGTCCTACCCAGCTTTCACCCACTTTTACCTCACTGTGACAGACAGGGGAGGGGGAGCCTGGACCCTCATCTACAGTCTGCCTTGGAGGCCTCATCCCACCTCCTGGTGACCCCTGCCCTTGTCCTCTCACCCTGCAGAGACCCCACAGGAAGTCCTGGGTCCTCATGGTCCTGCCTGTTCATCAGGATGTGCTCCCATGGCTCTACAGGGCTCCATCCTCAGGGCAAGGTGGAGCCCAGAGCTGCCTGTGCAGAATCAGGCCTCTGGACCCACTTCTGTCCATTTCCAGTTCAGCTGGGAGTTTGGGAAGCCCCCTACCCCACGCGGATGCCAGGCCAGGGCTACTTCCTGGGGTCTCAGTGGTCAGGCCACCACTGCTCCACATTCACTGTGCTCCAGGCTGGTGTCATCTGCCAATATCCTCAACAGGGTGACGTCAGAGCTGTTTTGCAGATGCAGATGGGACCCCCCCCAAGGCCAGGTAGGGGCCAGGGGAGTTCCCATGAGAGCCAGCTGTCACAGGGCTTGCTCTTGGCCACCCAGGAACGTGAGCTCGGATGGTGCAGAAGCCCGGCGGCGGCTCCGGGAGTGTGAAGGGCTGGTGGACGCACTCTTGCACGCCCTGCAGTCGGCTGTGGGCAGGAAGGACACGGACAACAAGGTGGGCAGGGTGGGGCAGGTCCTAGCAGGTCCTTCCTGGGCAGGGTCAGTCTCGCAGCCTCCCACAAAGGGTCAGGGAGAAGGAGCAGGAACAGGGCCCAGGAGGCCTGAACTCTGGGTGGCACAGAGGGGAACGGGTGTGCGGGCCTACAAACAGTAGGTGTCCCAGCCTTTTCTCTCTCAGCCCCTCGCTGGAGGTGCTCACCCATGAGGGCCCCCTAGCTCGGGCTTCCCCATCTCTATACTCCTAGGCCCCTCCATGCATGCTGGATGGGGCCAGTTTTCCCTGGGAGTGTCAGTGGTCCCCAAACCCACCTGGCCCTGCCCCACCAGCTCTCCTCTCCTCACAGTCTGTGGAGAACTGCGTCTGCATCATGCGGAACCTATCCTACCACGTGCACAAGGAGGTGCCTGGGGCTGAGAGGTACCAGGAGGCTGATCCTGGGCCCCCGGGCAGTGCTGCGGGCCCCCAGCGCCGGAGGCGGGACGACGCCAGCTGCTTTGGTGGCAAGAAGGCCAAAGGTGTGTGAGTGGGCCTGGGGTACCACTCTAGGACCCCACCCCCAGGCTGGAGGCTCTCCTTACCTGTGGCAGGCAGTCACAGCCCAGAGGGCAGGCGGGGATGCAGGGAGCTAGGGAGGACATGCCCTGGGGCATGCAGCTGACAGGCCTGCGGTTCCTCCTCTGCGCTCTGGGGCCCCTAGGGGAGGGCAGGAGGGAACCCACGTGGTGTCCCTGCTAGTGCCTGGACCCAGTCCCTCAGCTCTGGGAGGGGTTCTGGAGGCCCATGGTTGGAAAGTGATGAAGATGATGCCGCCTCCTGGCGTTTGCAGAGCACCTGAAGCCCTGAGGGCAGCACCCTCCTGCCTTCGTGCCGTCCCCCCCTGGCATTTGCCGGGTGTGAGTTCCAGGGACCTACACTCCGTGGCACCTGCCAGCTGGAGTCTTTGCCCTACCATCACCTGCCCCACCCATGTGGGTCTGCTCTGACCGCAGGCCTCCCCCCTGCCTACTTGTGGGCATTCAGCCCTCAGCTGTAAGTGGGGTGAGGTCCCAGGGCTGCCTGCTCGACCTGGGTTGTACAGTAGGAATTGGGGGCCTCCTGGGAGGGCATGGGGTGCTGCCCGCTCAGGCTCATCTCCTCTCTCCTCTGCTTCCTCCGGCCGCCCAGAGGAGTGGTTCCATCCAGGTGAGTCCCTGTTTGTCCTACCGTCCAGGCCTGGCGGGTGCAGTGGGCACCAGGGAGGCACTCTCCACTCCATTCCTCAGACAGTCGTCTCCATGACAGCCACAGGGCGCTCCAGCCTCAGGGCCCTGCCCATCCCCAGTCCTTTCTCTGGGCAGCTGTCTCCATGACAACGGCAGGAATGTCAACCCTGGACTGGTTGGGAGGCCAAGGGGCTGTCCCTCTGTAACCTTAGACTCCGCTTCCCAGGGCTGGGCCTGGAGCTGGAGCTGGGGCAGCGCCGAGGGTATGTAGGACTCGGGGTGTGTCTGTCCCCTAGGGCACCGGGGAGCAGTCTGCCCCTCCATGTGGCTCAGAGGGACCACACAAAGGCCCCATGAGGCTGAGCAGGGCAGGGGCCCAGACCATCTGACCTCAGCTCTGCTGCATTCCAGAGGGGGCGATGCTCTCTCATCTGAGATGGGGAGCGTGGCCGGGAGTGAGCTCGGCCTATGGATGGAGGTCTCTCCTGGCCAGCACATCCTGGGACTGGATCCTACCCCTAGATGAGCAAGTTTCCCCATGGGTGGGACTTTTGGCCCCAGCCCTGACTTGCTGTGCGACCAGGCATGTCTTGTCCCGGCCAGCCCTTGGCTTCCATGTCTGCACCTGCCTGCCAGCCAGCCTGGGCTGCTGGCTCCTGGCAGCTGCAAGGAGGCCTTTGGAGTCTGCAGTGCAGCTCCCAGCACCTGATGGGAGATGAGTCTTGGCTGCTAGGGGCAGGGCTGGGATGTCCCCAGGCCCCACTGCCACCACTGCCCTCCCCTGGGCCAACCTGCCTGCCGGAACACAGAATGGTGTTCCACTCCCATGGCCTCTTGGTGCCCAGTCCTGGACGTGGTGGTGCTTTTTGGGCTCTCAGCAGGAAAGTGCTGTGCCCAGCCTTCCTGACACATACCTGCCCCGACAGGGTCCACCTGACCTCTCACTGCTCTTCTGTTCCAGGGAAGAAGGACGGTGAGATGGACCGGAACTTTGACACGCTGGACCTTCCCAAGCGGACCGAGGCCGCCAAAGGTGAGTGGGCAGAGGTGGAGTCCAGGCCCAGGCCTGTCCAGCTGTGAAGGTTTGTGCCACCAAGTAAGCCTGGAGGGCCTCTGAGATCCACTGGGGAAACTGAGGCCCACAGGTGTGGGGTTCCCTGGGGACCATCCAGTCCTTGGGCACCTGCTGAGGGTTCAGAATCAGGGTCAGTACTATGGGTCACTTCAGGCAGTGGGAGGGGACAGAGGCACAGAGAGGCCAGGCACTTGCTGAGTCACAGCAGGTGAGGGGCTGGCAGGGACTGGAGCCAGGTCCTCAGTGAAAGGCAGGGTCTGACCAGGCAGGAACTCATTGTCAGTCAGGGAGCTCGGGTTCATTCCAAGGGAGCTGGGAGGGTGCGCTACACCTTGGGAGATCCCTACAGAGGCCGGGCCAGGAGAGGACCCTGACTCAGGCGGGGCAGAGTCCCCTGTGTCTGTTGGAGTCCTACTGTGTGCTGGCACTGTTCTGTGCACTGGGTCTCCGGCCTGAGTGAGTCAGGTCTGTCCTGGTGAATACTAGGCCACAGCGCACCCTGCGAGCACAGAGGCCCTAAGCAGCTAGAAGGGCCCAGCCGTGGGAAGTCCAGGGGGAAGCAGCACAGGCGAAGGCAGCAGCCTTGCACACATCCTGAGGGAGGGACACCCTGGGGGGAAGGTGCTTAGGGCATTTGGGGAACAGAAAGGCCAGTAAGGCTGGAATGGAGGGAGCAGGGGACAATATGAGGACTGGGGAGGGGCAGGGGGACAGAGGAGAGGGAGATGTGTCTGAGCACGGGCACATGTGGAAGGCCTCTCGGCGCCTCCCCTCTGGAGCATCGTGGGCTAACTGCTCCAGGCAGGGCCTCAATTGTTGAGGGACCAGGAGCCGTTGAGCATCTCAGACAGGGATGGGGGGAGGGATTCCTTGTTGCTAGGGAGGTTGAATCATGTTGCTAGGGAAGTGGCCCTGGTTTCTGCCTCCCTCCCCACCTCAGGCCTCCTGGATGCTCCACTGCCAGGCAGGTCTAATCCCATTTCTTTGGCAGCAGGGTCAAGGGCAGAAGGACCTCACCCAAACCCACTGCCTCCTCACTGAGCCTCTGGCCCTCTGTGAATGGGAATGCTTTTCCTCTTGGGGGGCCATAGGGGTGAATACACTGACCGTTAAGCATTGCCTGCCTGCACCATGCCTGTCCCTGGGCCCCAGCTCACACTTGTCCTGGGAGCACTGCCTGGAGGAGTGGGGGGAGGGAGTGATGGGGGAGGTTTGGGTGACTGTGGGCGGCGGGTGCCCTGTGCCCAGGCTTTGAGCTGCTGTACCAGCCCGAGGTGGTCCGTCTCTACCTCTCCCTCCTCACTGAGAGCCGGAACTTCAACACCCTGGAGGCTGCCGCAGGTGCCCTGCAGAACCTCAGTGCTGGCAGCTGGATGGTGAGAGGCTGGATCTGACAGGGAGGGGGCAGAGGGGAATCCTAGGCGCCTCATTGGTGCCTGCCCCTGCCCCTGCGCATCCCCAAGCTGGGAGGGAGGGGGCACACAGCCCCCAAGGTCCTGGAGGTTCAGCGTGCCCCCGGGGAAGTGGAGGGAGTTGAGCTGTTGGGTAGGGCTTACTCTGCAGGGAGCAGTCAGGGCTCAGGTGAGAGTGTCTGGCCGGTGCTGAGCACACTCCGGGCGCCTCCACCGCTGCAGTGGGCCACGTACATCCGTGCCACGGTGCGCAAGGAGCGCGGGCTGCCGGTGCTCGTGGAGCTGCTGCAGTCTGAGACTGACAAGGTGGTGCGTGCTGTCGCCATCGCCCTGCGCAACCTCTCGCTGGACCGGCGCAACAAGGACCTCATTGGTGAGGGCGCCGGCGGACCGAGCCAGGAAGCGGAACCAGGCGGGTGGTTCGGGGCGCCAGCGGAGCTGGAGGATGGGTGGTTCAGGTGTCTGGCTGCCCCAGCGCTCATCCCAGCTGCAGGAGCTCGTGTCTTCCTGAACCATCCTGAGGCCTAGTCCCCTGTGCAGGGGGGCGGGGGAGGGTGTCATCACGGCGTCCTGGAGCTCCTGAGGGCGCCCTTCACCCAGATGCTGTCTTAACACCCGACCCTGCCCTCAGGGAGCTACGCCATGGCCGAGCTAGTGCGGAATGTGCGCAGTGCGCAGGCCCAGCTGCGTCCCGGGGCCCGCCTGGAGGAGGACACAGTGGTGGCAGTGCTCAACACTATCCATGAGATCGTGTCTGACAGCCTGGACAACGCGCGCTCACTACTGCAGGCCCACGGCGTGCCGGCGTTGGTGGCACTTGGCGCCGCCAGGTGAGCGGGGCCCGGAGGGGGCGGGGCGGGGGGGGGGAGGGCGGACGCTGACCCATGGGGGCCTGCTGCAGCCAATCGGTGCGCGAGGCGAAGGCCGCGTCCCACGTGCTGCAGACCCTGTGGAGCTACAAGGACCTGCGCGGTGCCCTGCAGAAGGAAGGCTGGACCAAGGCACGTTTCCAGGTGCGGCTTATCCGGCCTGTCCTCTCCCCTTATCAGGCTGGGTCCCCCAGGGGAACGTTCCTGACCCCAACCCCTGTCTATTTTGTGCCTCCTGCCCAGTCAGCTGCTGCTAATGCCAAGGGAGCTAAGGGCACCCCGAGTCCCGGAGGCTTCGACGACAGCACACTGCCGCTGGGGGACAAGAGCCTTGGTGAGTTCGGGGCAGCGTGGGAACCGTCCTTGAGGTTCAAAAGTGACTCTTCCATCCAGGTGCACTGGTGATGACAGGGTGGGTGAGGGGTGGAGGAAAGAGAGGGTCTTCTTCCAGGAGGATGGCCCCAGGGTGGGGGTCCCTTTTTCCTGCTAGGATCCCTCCTAGATCCTTTCCACCGTGGTGTCCACGTGAGTGCCAAGCCAGGTGTGGTGGTGCCAGCAGGCAGAAGCCTAGGGGAGGGGTGCAGAGGTCCTAGTGACAAAGAGTACCCAGGGTCGCTGAGGTCAGCCCTGCCGTGGGTTTGTCTGCCCTGGTCCCACCGCCACTATTGCAGCCAGCCAGCGCCTGCTCTTGCCTTGCAGAGGGCGAGAAGCCAGGCAGCCGTGACGTGCTCCCCATGGAGGCACTTGGCCCGGGTGAGTGCAGGCGCAGGGCTGCTGGCTTCCTGTGTGGGGAGGCGCAAGGGCCGGAGAGGGCTGCAGGGTGCGCCGCGTGTAGCTGGTGCTGGGAAGGCCTTCCAAGGACACGCTGGGGAAAAGGGATTTGGTTTAGGCACGCTCAGGGAGCAGGGGCAAAGCAGCCAGGGAGGCCAGGGCCCAGTTAGAGTCCCTGGTGGGCAGCTGAGCGGAGGCTGGAGGGTTCTGAGTCCCTGTCGGCAAGCAAGTGAGAGGCTGCAAGGCCCACGCCATGGTCAGGCAAGGGTTGTGAGAAGACCTGGCCCAGGGGACCAGGACACTGCTGGGGCTGGGCAGTGGGGGACCTCTCCAGAGGGCCCTGTCCCAGGGGCTCCCTGCATCTGGGCAGAAAGAGAGATTAGTTCCTGCGGTGCCTCCTCTTAGAGTTCTCTGCGTGCCCGCACCCCGCAGATGGATACTCCACTGTGGACCGGAGGGAGCGGAGGGCTCGAGGCAGTGACCCTGCAGGGGACAGCTCTGAGAAGGAACCATTGAAAGTAAGTGGCTGTCGGCAGGTGCCCAGGTAGGTAGCATGTCTAGGGGTGGCCTGGAGAGGGGCCCAAGCAAGATGCTGAGTTTGATCAGGGATCAGCCTGGGGTGGTGCTCAACTGTAGGCCAGCTGGGCTGGGAGACCAAGCCCCAGGAGCGTCCCCTCCACCTTGGTAACCTCACGTCAGAGTCGGTCTGTAGGTGCGGATGTTTGAAAGCTACCAAGTGGGATGCTGAGGCATGGGACAGAGGGCACTGCCCCACACAATGCCCTGGACCATGGGAGTCTGAACAAGCATGTCTGCATCCTTCTCTGCACGTGTGCTTGGGCGAGGCCCGCCCTGCCCTGCCTCCAGGGCAGCACCTGCCAGCTGTTCTGCACCAGTCCCTTTACCTTGGGCAGAGGGCTCTGTGCATCCTCTATTCACTGCATCTGTGGGAGCCACACTAGCTCAGCGACCCTTCCCCTCAGGCTTCCACCCAAGCCCCCACAGCTCTGAGCCACCCAGCTGAGCAGCCTAGCCCCACCCGGCAGCTCCAAATAATCTGCTCTGTTCTGCCTCTAATGTCCTCCTGCCCACCGCCCCTCTGCTGCAGACCGAGCCCAGCAGGAAGGCCCCTCCTCCCGGGCCCAGCAGGCCTGCGGTCAGGCTGGTGGACGCCGTGGGGGACTCTAAGCCTCAGCCGGTCGACTCCTGGGTCTAGCTTGCATGTCTGGTACGTTCTCTCATCTGCTTGCTCGTCCGCTCAGTCCCCTCCCGAGGGCAGGGGCTTCTCGTCCATCGTCCATCATCTATCATCTATCGCTGCTGGCTGCACGCTCTGCTCTCCCTGCGCGCTCCCTGTGGCCCAGGGCCACACCTCGGCAGGCCTGCGTGCCCACCTGAGGGAAGGCCAGGCCAAGGTCTGAGAGGGGGAGGCCTCCCTGGGCCTGCAGCTGGGCTCAGGCACTGTGCCAGCAAGGCCCAGAGGAGCTGGGGCCAGAGCAGGGAGGGCCCCCACAGCTTCACATGCCCCAAGCACAGGGCCTCCGGGACCAGCAAGTCCGGATGGGCCCACGCCGCCCACAGCAGCTGTCCTGTCCACGCCTCCGTCCACCTAGCCCATGGAGGCAGGCGCCCAGCCCCAGGCCGCCCTGCTCAGCCTGCCCCTTTCCCTCCTTAGGGCCCGGCCGGCCTTCTGTTCTTAGGCCTGATCACGAAAGAAGGGAACTCCGGCTGGCCTGCGCAGACCCTGCCTGGAGCTGGGAGCCGCCTGGTGGCCACAGGTGACAAGGCCTCTGGCTCCAGAGCCAGGGCCAACACTCTGGACACACCCGCTTGCGCCCCCTCCCTCCCTTGCTCCGAGCCCCTAGGCTGGTTAGCGCTTTATAGACTCGGTGCTGTGCGTGAGACGGAGGGAGTGGGGCAGAGAGAAGGCCAGGAGGTGGCAGCAGAGGGCGCCTGGCTTGGCTTCGGGCCAGTGGGATTGGAGAGTGTGCCCCCGCATGGACGGGGCAGCCAAGGGGCAGGGTGTGCCCTGGGCTCCCAGTGCCACCCTGCGAGTGCCACCCTGCATAGCAGGCCGCCTGGGGGTGTGGCGTGGCCTGGGGGCTGGCTGAGCAGGACCTCTGGAGGCCATGAGATGGGCGGCAGGCTTGCTGCCCCCTGCCCACCAACCCGTGATGCCTGGACCCCAGTGCCAGGGAGGCCCTGCCGAGCTGCGCATAGGCGGGAGCCCCGGGTGGCGCCTCCAGGACCTGCCTTCCGAGCAGTGGGGGCTGCTGTTTAGTGCCTGCTGTCTGTGACTGAAATCAGAAGAGAACCACGGAAATAAGCATTAAAAACAAGACCAAAATAAGACCGTATTGGTAAACACCTAAATTTTTGTAAGAAAACTTAAAAATTAAAAAACTCTTGAGGAACTGGCTGTCTTTGTGCCTCAGATCTCTCACTGCGAGCGGCTCCCTCCTCCCTGCTTGCCTGGTGGGCGGTGGGCGGCAGAGGCCCCAGGTGTCCCTCTGCTGTGTCAGGGGCTGCTCAGCGACCAGGTCCGTGGACGTTTCCCCACTGCGATCCCCAGGCTCGCTGCGATCCCCTTTCTACACACAAAGGGGAGCGGGCCTCCTCCTGGGTGTTTAGCGGGCCCTGGACCCTGGGGTAGAGTCCTGGCCGGAGGCCTGCCTGGGCCTGGGTGGGCTCAGATGGGACCCAGGGGCTCCCTGGGGATTCTCAGAGGTCGAACCACTGGGGGCCTTGGAGCTGAAGGATCAGGGTCGGGCTGCGGTCGGCTCTGGAGTCGGGGGGATGCACACCACCTCTGCCTCCTCACTTGCCAGCTGGGCAGCCTGCAGAAGTGCCGGGGGTGGTCTGAGCCCACTCTCTCCCATGAACAAGGCCGAGCCGGACTGGCGAAGATGCGTCCACTCAGGGTCACCCCGGGGCCCCGAGGGGCCGGAGAGACCACGCCTGGCGCTGCTGCAGGGCCAGGGCCACCTTCCCCTGCGCCTGCCTGCTCAGAGCTGGTTGTGAGGGCTGCCAGCGGCCCTGTTCCGGGGTCCTAGGCCGGACAGCCTCCGGGTGGGGACTCCGCCCAGCCTGCAGACATCCTGGGGATGTAACAGGCGCCCTGGGCCTGACTGCAAGAAGAGCAGTGCTGGGGCTGGGGCCCCTGGGACCGCCCGCAGCATTCACACCCAGTCCAGGGGGCAGCACGTGTCTGGTGCCAAAGCTCAGGGCGCCGAGGACGGAAGGAGCAGCACCGCGGTGGGAGGCAGCACTAGGGCGGCCTCTCCTATCGGAGTAGTCACTCTTCAGTTTCCATTTTAGTATCGTTTAAGCCTGACACTGGCATGGAAGATGGCTAACAGCCGACCTCACTGAAGAGGCCGCACCTCATGCTTAAAAAGGAGGTGACAGAGCTCGGGAGCCAGAAGGGTGGTGTGAGTTGCTGGTCCCAGTGCCGTCACTGAGGCATTGCTGCCACCTGGTGATGGGAAACCTCGAGGACAGACTGTGTCAGTTTCCACATGTCCCCAACTTCCCCCGGCGTCCTGTGTCTACTGCCCAAGGACCTGCCCATGTGAGAAAGGGATGCTCATGGGGGTGAGTGACACTGTCACAGCTCTGCCTGCCCTGATGTGGTCTTTATGAGCAGACACTTTCCAGATTTATTGCTATGGTTTTATGCGCTGAGCCAGTTGCACTGGGGAGGAGCAGTGCGTGAGCACGCAGCACCGCTGTGCAGAAGGGTCAGTGTGGGCTGGCCGCGGCCTCACAGGCCTCGAGTCACCCATTGAGGACAGACTCCAACCTGCAGAAGTGGGTTGGCAGCAGGGCAGCCATAGTGCCCTTCAGAAGCAGGCTGGGCAAAGGAGCCCAGCACAGGTGGGAGGTCAAGGCTGTGCTGGGCTGTCTGGACCCAGGTAGACGGCCTTCTCCACGCCATCCACCTTCTGGACATGCTCCAGGTAAGCGGAGAAGTGCGTGCACTCAAAGCGGCCGCTCCCACGCACGTGTGCCAGGAAATCCGGTGCTCCTGGGAAAATGACATTGTCAGCCAGCAACACCGTCCCCTTGCGTAACAGGCCACACTCCTGCAGGGGACAGAGGGTTGGGGGGGTGAGGATTGGGGTGATCAAGGAGCCCACCCCAAACCAGGAGGGCAGGTGGGGGCTCCACACACGGGCCTGTGCCTGGCCCCGGGCTCGGCCCCACCCCAGCTCCTGGGGTCAGCAGGGTCTCCCACCGCCCTCCGTCTCCCCCTGGCAGCGACCACTGCAGGACAGCGCTGTGCCCAGCACTAGTCCCACATCCAGACTGTCAGCTCTGTGAGGAGGGATCCCCTCTGCTCCCTCCTGCATCCCCAGCCCCTAGAACAGCATGTGGCAGGCACACAGAGGGCGCTCATAAAATGCTACCTGGACAATGAGCAGAAGAGACGATGGGGCTGCAGTCCCACCCACAATGCTGCCTCAAGGCCAGTGGGTCCGTTGGTCACCGGGTGCCAGGAACACATGGCTGCTCCAGGAAAGAGGGATGCCTGGTGCCTGTGTGTGGGCTGCTGGGGGCTGTCACTGGAGAGTTGGGCCACCTCACCTGGGCGACCCTGCAGGGCCAGGGGACGGCAGAGGGGCAAAACTCGGGACCCACAAGCCTGCCCCTTGGGGGTCCGCTGTGGACAACCCCACGCCCCAGCATTTGAGGTGCCCCTCTCCACCGTGGCTGGGCCTGGGGCAGCTAGCTGGCATTCCAGGGCCTAAGCTCTCAGAAGGAAGGAGGAGTGGCTAGACACAGCCTCAGGCCAAGACCGCCTGGGTGGGCAGTCCCTCTGAGTGGCGTGGGGAGGCACTGCTTAGATCACAGGAAACAACGGACAGAGAAACCTTGAGAAGAGCGGTTTGCCTGTAGGGGGCAGACCAGGCAAGGGATGCTCATGTTGTCTTGTCCCCTAGATTCGACTTTGAAAGAACAGAGCCTTTTTTTACACAATCATAAATTAAAAGTTAAGTAAGTAAGTAATCCTAGACATCGAGAGCAAAATCCCACGCGGGGCCCCAGGTGTGACTCAGCCTACAGGCAGCCCGCGGGGAAGTCCAAGTGACCTAAACCCGAGGGGCTCTGATCTGCACCCCTCCAGGGGGCGCACGAGGACAGTCTCGGGCGTCTGGGCTCTCCTGGTGGCTGTCACTCCCAGCCTGCAGGCCACAGGGGAGGCCGAGGGCCCTCTGGCCGGCCCTGAGGCGCACACGCAGCTGTGAGGACTGTGTGGTGGGACAGCCCATGAGCCAGAATTGGAAGGACCACTGTGACTCCTGGAGCGGCTTATCTTCAGAACAGAAAAGGAAGGAACTTCCTAACAATGGTGGCCAGCAGACCAAGAGAGAGCAGCCCGGGCCCAGCCCCCAGAGGGCAGCTCAGGCTGGGGCAGGAAATGCCCAGGGGGAGCCGGGGACAGGGCTCCAGCCTGCTGGGGTCGTGCTGAGGGACGCAGGAGGCACCGCTGGCCACAGACTGGACGGTCCGAGGAGTGAGAGGCATCAGACACTCAAACCCCACAAGTTCACCATGAACGAACCAAGCGGAGGAAGAAGCTGTGGTGGCCTTTGGAGGGTGCCGGGGCGCATCCTCAAGGAAGCTGGACCTAAGGGGGAAGGAGGCGGCACCCATCCCACCTGGGGATCCCTGGGGACACCACGGGCCTCCTGACGGAGGACACAGAACGCTGGAGAATTCTGGCCCGAAGAGCAGGGCGTCCGAGCAAACCACCGCGGGACAAAAGGGCGTTTCAAATGTCTCTGCAGTTCCCCGACCCTCCTTCCTTCACGAGGTGGAGTCTGGATGCTCTCCCTGGGTGTGGGTCGGGCCAGAGACTGGCTTCTGACAGAGGGAAGAGCGGGAGCACAGTGTGGGGCGCAGGGCCTGGCTCATACGAGGCACCGTGGCTCCCTCCTTGCTCCTTCTGTCTCTCTGTCTCTGTCTCTATCTCTCACTCTCCCACTCAGGCTCTTGGGACAACCAGCTACCATGTTGTGAGGACACTCAAGCAGCCCCGTGGGTACGCCTTGTGACAAGGGGCTGAGGCCCCTCACAGCAGCCATCAGATTGTGAATTGCCACCTGCCCCCGCCAGCCCGCAAGCCCTTTATTCCTGACTGAGGAGGGGGGCGGCTGGGCCGCTGCAGAGCCGGGCTGCCCCAACCCCGCACAGGCCAGGGGCCTGCAGAGCCCCAGCTGCAGGGCAGCAGGACATGTTTCAAAGCGTCGCCATTCCCAATCCAGGGCCCCTCCTCTTTGGGCTGACCCCCAGCTTCAAGCCAGCAGCCCCGAGAGAACTGCCGGCTTCCCGTCACTAAGGGCCCTCCGTGCTGCTTCCCCAGGAGCGAGGCCCTGTCACCACCGCTCGCCAGAGCTGCTGAGATCCTCCCGCTCCCGGCAGGCCCAGCGGCAGTGGAGCCTGGCTCTGCCCTCAGTGCCCGAGCTCCAGGGCCACACCCTCTCCCCACGGTGGGCCTCCTTGGCTAGGGTGCCTGGCTCCTCAGAGTGGCCGCGACCCGCCGACACGGCTGCCCCTGCACCAGCAGCCAGCACCCAGGCCCATCCCAGCCAGGCGGGTCGAGGCTCACCTCCAGGAGGAGCGTGTCCGGCAGGTACCGGTCCTTCCAGTGGTCGAGGAAGACCACGTCCAGCGTGTCCACGTCATATTTCTTCTTCAGCTGGGGGATGATGTCCTGGGAGGCCCCGAGGACAACGGTTACCTGGAACAGATTTAAGTCAGTGCCCACACCCACAGGGACAAACAGACTACCACGCCTGGGCACCCACGCGAGAGTCCACCGACAGCTCTATTTGGGGTTCTGGGGAGACAAGCCCCCTTCTGCCCGCTCCCTGTGGGGGCAGCCTTGGGAGTTTCCTGCTTGTGGATGGGGGCAGCGAGACCGCCCTCCCAGAGCTGCTGGGGGACCCGTGAAACCCTCCATGACCCTGCAGCAGGATCAGTGTGGCCTCGAGCTGCACGGTGGGTCTTGCCCTGGGCCCTCCCCTCCCACCCGGCCTGCCGGGCCTGGAGCGGCAGTGTGCACATCTGTCTAGGGGGCAGGCGCCACACCCTGTCCTGCAGGCCCGCGAAGTCCAGCATCTGCTGGGTGATGGCGGCGTAGTCAGGGTTGATCTCGATGGTGAGCAGACGGGCGCCGGGTGGCAGCAGGCGGGCCATGCGCACGGCCGAGTAGCCGCAGTAGGCCCCCAGCTCCAGCAGCACAGACGGCTGCTGCTCCTGCACCACTGCATCCAGGAACTGGCCTGTGGAGCACGGGAGGGGTAAGTGCAGGCAATGGTGGGGACCCACTCCTGGCCAGGACATGCGCCTCCCAACCGAGCAAGAGCCCCTCCTGATGCCTGGCCCCAGCCCTTGCCTGAGGCCCCCAGGTCTCCCAGGATGGCCCCCAGGCCATACCAGAAGGCCCCCAGCCTTCCCTGAGGCCCACAGTCCTCCCAGGATGCCCCCTAGGCCTCCCCAGATGGCCCCCAGCCCTCCCTGAGGCCCACAGGACCCCCCAATGGCCCCTAGGTCTCCCCAGACGGCCCACAGATGGCCCCAGAGGCCCACAGGCCTCCCGATATGACCCCAGTCCCTGCAAGATGGCCCCCATCCCTCCCTGAGGCCCACAACACCCCCCAGTGGCCCGCTGGCCTCCCCAGACAGCCCCCAGCACTCCCTGAGTGTGCACTACTCCCCAGCATGGCACTCGGCCCTCTCCAGGTGGCACCCAGCCCTCCTTGAGGCCCCAAGCACCCCATAATGGGCCCCTGCCCTCCCCAGATGGCCCCCTGCCCTCCCTGAGGCCAACAGCACCCCTCAATGACCCCCAGGCCCTTCAGATGGTCCCCAGCCATCGCCTGAGGCCCACAGCTCTTCCCAGTGGGCACTTAGCCCTTCTCAGATTGCTCCCAGCCCTCCCCTGAGGCTTCCAACCGCCCCCAGATGGCCCCCAGCCCTCCCTGAGGCCTACAGCACCCCCCAATGACCCCTAGCCTACTAGGATGGCACCCAGGCCTCCCCAGAAGGCGCCATGCCCGCCTCTGAGGGCCACAGTGACCCCCAATGTCCCCCATGCCTCCCAGGATGGCACCCAGCCCACCCCTATTGGCCCCCAACCTCCCTGATGCTGGACCACACCCCAGCATGGCACGCTGCCCTCTCCAGATAGTGCCCAGACTCCTTGAGGCGCCAAGCACCCCACAATGGCCCCTAGGCCTCCCCAGATGACCCACAGATGTCCCCTGAGGCTCCAGGGGCTCGCGAGATTACCCAAGCCCTCCCCAGATGGCCCCCAGGCCTCCCGTGAGGCTTCCAGCCGTCCCTAGATGGCTCCCAGCCCTCACTGAGGCCTACAGCACCCCCCCAATGACCCCTAGGCCTACTAGGATGGCACCCAGGCCTCCCCAGATGGCCCCCAGCCTTCCTTGAGGTCCACAGCACCCTCGAAGGGCCTCAGGCCCTCCCCAGATGGCCCCCAGCCCTCCTCTGAGGCCCCCAGCCCTACCTCAAGTCCCTGGTCCCACCTTGTGCACCCTCCAGGCTCCCAAAGTGCCTGAAGCCTCTATGCCTATGCACACACTGGTCCCTCTCTCTTTTCCACGATTCCTGGCTGACCCCAAATCGTCCTAACCCAGAGCTGCCATCTGTGGAACCCCCCACCCCACCTTGCCCATGGTCTATACTCAGAGCCTCCCTGGCTCCCTTGAGTTGGACACTGTCAGAGGCTCTGAGGGGGCTGTCACGTCTGTCCCCAGGGCTCCACTCCAGACAGTGCAGCACATGTTCACGCCCCAGCCTGGAGTCCAGAGGTCAGGAGGCAGCCCTGGGGACGGCCCGGGGCCTGGGCCAGGCAACTCCAAGGAGCTCTGCATACCCTCAGGCCCAGCAGGGACACCAGGCACCCACTGCCCGCGCTGCCCAGCACCAGGTCTGTGGGATGGCGCACGAGTGTGGGGCCTGCTTGGAGCCTCTGCTGTCACCTCCCACTCATGTTGGCTGAGCGGGTCTGTGGCAAAGGGGCCAGCTGAGCAGTGGCCTCCTGCACAGTTTATTAGACGTCCCTCCCGCCCCATGGGAACAGCGGTGTGGGTGTCAGGGTCTCAGCAAGGCCTTTGCTCCTGGCTGGGGGAGGGAGGCTGGGCGGCGACCTGGGCCTCCAGGGCTCCAGAAGAGCCCCCACCCCAACACCCAGAAACGGGCTGGGCTGCCCCGCCTGAGGCCTGTTTCCATTTCCACCGCCTGCCGGCTGGGCCACTCACCTTTCTTGTTGCCCACGATCATGGCCCATTCCTTCTGTGAGCAGTAGGCGTCAATGGTCTCCAGCACGCTCTGCGGGTCCCCGGCCACCGCGTGCTGCAGCACTTGGCGCAGAATGCGCTGCTCCTTGCTGTCGTCCATGAGCAGGTTATGGGTGGGCTGTAGGACTCACTTGTGCCAGGCGATGAGGAGCCAGCCCAGCGTCGCAGGAAGAGCAGCAGAGGCAGCAGTGCCAGGCCCAATGAGAAGGCTGCCAACAGCATGGGTGTGGGCTTTGGCGTCTGAGGTAGGCAGGGGTGGGGCGGGGAGGAGGGGAGAGAAGGGAAGGGAAGGAGCCCAGGGGAGGGTGCCAGGCTTCAGTGCTTTGTGGCCTGCCAGGCAGCCCCACAGCCAGCGCGGGAGCTCAAAGTCCCTCAGTGGTAGCGCAGACCTGCCCCTCCTGGCTCACTCACCCTCTCCTCAGTTTGGGGGTGCTACCACTGGCCCCTTATGCTGATGGGGCCCCAAGGTTCAAGAAGCCAGCCACATGCCCAGTTACCTAGCTCATGTCAGCCTCGGGGAGTGCAGCCACCCCCCAAACAGCCTCCTGTCCTTGGGGCCACACCCTCAGGTGCCCGGAACAGGTGTGGCTAGCTTTCCTGCCTGGGGCCCTGCCAGTCACAGCCCCCCTCTCTGGGCGCTTTCCCAGGCGGCCCTGAGCGAGGGGGCACAGCTGGCCTGGGGTGGATGCAGCGCACGGGGGGCCCGCCCGTGTGCAGTGCCCTTGGGCGCCCACACTCAGACCGTCCGGGAGACTCCTGTGGTCCTTTAAGGGAGCTTCCAGGGAAAGACACAGGCAGTCCCCAGGCCAGGCACACGGGTCACAGGTGCATTCGCTGCTCCCCTCATGGACAGCCAGACATGGAGCATCTGTTCCTCTATGAGGAAGGGGAGCCTGCTGCCCGCACCACAGTGTTAGCCAGCCACGCCAGCTGTGACCAGCTGGCTGCTGCAGCACGGCCTCCCTGGCAGGCGGCACTCCGGCAGGTAGCTGAGGATGCAGGCAGACGGAGCTGGGCTCAGGGCCCCTGCTGACAGGGGCAAGGCTGAACCGGGCAGCCCTGGGCTGCTGGCCAGCACAGCAGAGTTCACAAAATGCAGGGCAGATGCCACGTGACCCATTTACCCAAGGCAGAGTGGACACAAGGTCAGCACGTCAAAGTCTGCACGTGCTCTGGGCCCAAATCCTCGGCCCACACCCCTCCCTACTCCCCGTGCCACCCTGACGTTCAGAGCGACTTTCCCAGCCCTCCGAGCTGTACCTCCTCCTCTGAGCTCTGCAGCTAAGCAGACGGCATTTGTGCATTTGTGCCAAGTTCCCTCGCCACCAGTTAGCCATCAACAGAAACCATAACCTGAAAATGACCAGCGTCCAGTTATCCGGGTCCCTTCTCCGAGGCCAGCCCTGTCCTCTACTTTCTCTCCCCGGAAGGAGCTTGGAAGGCCCCAGAGAGCCAGGGAGACGTCTCCCCGAGTGTTCCACAGCCCGGGACATCGGCAAAGTCTCCCTGGTCCTCGTCTGCCCTCTAGGTTATAATGAGACAGGAACCACAAGATAAGGCCCTAACAAGATTGGCCTAACCAATCGGCAGGCTAGGAGAATCAGACAGAGGCCGCCAAGATCCACGTTCCACAGCCCCTGGACGTCCCTGGGCTTGCGCATGCGCCCTAGCACCCAGGAGTCCACTGAAGGTGACCCTAGCCCCATCGGCATAGTAAAAATCCCACCCAGGGCTGGAGAGCTAGCATGCTAAAGATGCACACGTCGCATGAGGAGGCATGCTGAACAACGGCACAGGCGCAAGCACAACCCACCCCTACAAGCGGTGACCAGGCCCTCCTCCCCAGCCTTCACCTAAGAACAGCCCCACAATCCCCTCCCTAACAGGCGTCACCTCCCCCTTTCCTTTCCACGCAGCCTCCCTTGTGTTGTCTCTCTTGATTTCCATCCTGCGGGACAACAAGCACCCAGTGTTCGGTAACAATGGCACACGTGCACCCGTGCCTTAGGAGAAGCAGGGGAACTGAACGAACCCCTTTGCTCAAGCCATATTTCCCAGGAGAGCAATTCTAAATTTGGAAGCGACACATAAGCCCAAGGGCTAGTTACATAGAGCTCGTGGAAATCAACGAAACAAAGACGATGTAAGAGAAAATGGGCCCAGGCAGCCACTACGAACTCACAGAAAAAGGCCATAGAGCGCGTGCCCGCTGGGGCAGGTCTGGGCGCTGCCCCACCCTGAGGAAGCGCGAAGGGCGATCTCTCCAAGGGCCTGCGGCGGCAGTCCCGCTGCAGGAGCACCGACCTCGCCGGGAGAGGCCCACCGGGCAGTACGCACCGACCCAGCGGGCGCGAGGGAGAACTCGCGCACGGCCAGGCCGCGGACCGAGCGCAGGTCTTCTGGGGCAGCGGCCGGGAAGAGGCTGGAAGCTCCCCCTGCGCTCCTCCTGCGTGGTACACTTTCTGAGGACACACCTGTGTTGCTTTACTTATTATTGTTGCTAGTAGTGGTGTTTGGGTGGTGAGTTAGGGGGCCATTTTGTTCATTCTCTGCATTTTAATAATATCTGGTAAATGTTAGAAACAAATATCAAAAACAAGAAAGAATATTCGGCTTAAAGGGCGAATTACTAGCTGGACCCTGCAGTCATGAACTATCCATTTCCATCCCCGAGACCGGAGCTCTGTAAGAATCCGGCTTTCAAACCTCTGTTCTCTAGGTCTGTCTGTTCCTCACTCTGCGCGGCACTGTGTCCCTCGGGAATAATGGAGGGCGCAGTCAGGATGGGGCCACGGCACGGCAGGAGGGGTCGCAGCTGGGGCGCCAAAGCCCCTCTCCTCCGGTCCGGAGGGGTGGCACGCTCTGGCAGGCAGGGCGGCCAGACGGGGCTGGCGTGGGCCCCACTGCACACAATGCTCCTCACTCCCCCGCCATGCTCTCCGCCCCCGGCCCCTGGGCCCCTTCCAGGACCCTGTTGGGACAGGGCACTGGGGCTCAGAGAGACGCTGAAAGCCCCTGATGCAGTGCCTGGGGGAAGGAGCTTCAATACCAGCTCGCCTGGTCCTCTAGGGCCCCAGGGGGGAGTCCTGAGATTCTCCTGTGAGTGTGAGGGACCACGACCCAGAGTGAGGGATTGGCTGTTCCCGGCCACCAGTCGAGCCTTGACTACTGCCCGCACTGGCTGCTCACAGCCTCTTCCCTGCATAACACGGTGGGGGGGGGGGGGTCCAGACTCCAGGGCCCGGCTTCTCCCAACCTCCCAGGCTCTGCATCGCCCAGCTGGACTGAGGCCACACCCACCTCTCCATGGGGGGATGCAGGGCCACGCCCACCTGACTGTCCAGGGTAGGACATGTCCAGGTCTGCCTGGAGGTGTGTACAGCAAAAGAATGAGCCAGTTAGCGAATGGAGGGCAGTGGTCCTGAGAAACGGGGAATCCTGCTGCTCAAGACAACCACACAGACGCAGGCAGAGGAAGCGTTCAGGGCTGTGCAGGGCCCCCACCTGGGATTTCGCTCCAGGAACCGACTCCTTTGTGGGGAAACAAAACACGGGGTGCCCCTCCTGTCTTGGGTCCTGGGTCCCGAGCACCTGCTGCTCTGCCCTTGGAAAGAGCAACTAGTAAGGTTGCTCTGTGTCCTCCAGCGGCAGCCTCAGGATCCCCAAGATTCCACCCCCTAGCTTTGACTCTGAGCCCTGGGTGGGGGTAAAGAGTCTTGGTTACCTCACAGAGATCCAAACTGAAAGGGCTTATGCTGGGACGTGGCTTCAAACCACCCTGGGGTGGGGTGACAGGAGGACAGAGGAAATGGCCACTGGCCAGGAGGTGAGAGCATGGAAGCCCAGGGGCATCTCAGATCCTCTCTGTGATACCAGCTCAACACAAGGTTGACATAAGGGAAGCCATATTGTAGAAAAGAGACCATATTTTAACTTTGAATGGCCTCTGACTGACCGACCCAGCTGGACATGCACCCACCAGGAGATCCACCTGCTCTGTAGATTTTCTGACCCCCGCTTGTGCATGCATTTCCCAGCTGTGATAAGATGATAACTTCATTCTTTTGAGTTCCTTAGGAACATGATGACCCCTGAACAGAGAGTTTACTTGGTGTGGCCACTCCCGGTCTGTAACACTAGAGGGTCAACATTCCTAACCCTCTCCCCTATAACCCACTGGCCTATATAACTGCTTCAAGATTCTGTGCCCCCTTAAGATGGTTCTTTTGGACATTAGCTGGCCATCTTCCCTCTTGCTAGTTAGCTGTGATAAAATGCCCTTTCTCTGCCACCATCTTGCCTCTTGACTGGCTTTTGTCTCACGGTGAGCAGATTGTGCCCTTTGGAGGTGACAAAATCTGGTGACCATGAAGGGACAATAAGTCCTGCTAGGGACTTGGCCAGTTTGATACTGACCCTGATATCAGTTTCCCTACATTAAACCCAGCATATATGGGGTTAAAACCAAGACACTCTGTCCCTGCTTACTCCCTGGCTTCCTGGCTCCAGAATCCACTATCCTCCATGGAGACAGACACCACCAAGGACAAGCACCTGGATTCATTATCTCCTCCCCACAAAGAGATACAGGCTGGTGGGAAAGCTGCTGACCGGCAAGGTCATGGGCTCCCTCCTCTCTGCAAGTTGTCTCAAGGCCAAAGACAGGCTGGTGGGAAAGCTCCGACCAGCAGGGCCATATGCTCCCCCTCCCCTACCTAAAACCCCAAGTGAAAATCCTTCCTTTTAGCTTTTCGGGGAGTTTGGGATTTCAGCGTTAGCTTCCCTCTCTCCTCGCCCAGCACTGTGCAATAATAAAACTCCTACTTTCTTCCACTATACCCAGTGTCAGAGATTGGCTTGCTGTGCAACAGGTCAGTGAGCTCACTTCAGGTTTGACATCAAGTTGACCTCAGATGGGTGACCTGTTGGGTAAGTCCCTCACGGCCACTGAGACTCCCTTTGTATCAGGTCTGCCCTTGCTGCTCTCCCGTGCAGACGCTGGGTGCCTCCTAACGCTCCCTATGGTGGAAAGAGAAACAGCTACTTGTGGTGGGTCTCCGGGCTCACATCTGGAGTAGGGTAAGTCAGCTTGGGGGTGTACCACTGAGAACTCACCTCCCCCCCACGTTGGACATCCCCTCTTTGAGAGGGGGACCATCTGGTTCCCTGCTGGATGGGAAGAGGTATAGGACTTCACCCGAAATGTAGGAGCTGGTTCGCTGGTGTCTAGTTTTTCTGTGTTTGTGTTTGTGTCTATAAAGAGCTCCAGGATCAGACGTCTTTGGGGTGAGTGAGCTCGTTGAAATGCACCTGTGCCTAAAATCGTCTAATATCTCACCCAGATTATAGGTTAGAGGTCCCACTGTGAGATTTGGCTGCTGGGTTAAAGTCACAAGGCCAGGATTGTGGGAGACAATATAAAGGGCTCAGAGCCGCTGGGGCACTCAAAAGGATCGGGTTAGAGTCCTGAGCTAAAGGTTAGAATGTCAGGAGGATTGAACTTTGGTGTCTGTCCATGTTTGTCTATGTCTGACTGTTCCATTTGTTAAAATTGGCTGTTTGGGGAGTGAGTTTCTCGGTGATCATAACAAACTCTCTTTAGAAATTATCTTGTTTGTTGCAGCCAACTTGGGAAAAGCCCCCTACAATGGGGACAACTGTAACCAGCTGGCAAGAGAACCTAGCATAACTTCAAATTCCAGAGGCCATTCTGGGCTCTTTTTGAGCCTCCAAACCAAGGAACAAGGGAAAATCTTTACTCTTTAGAGTCAAGGGCTCCACTTTTCCACGGAAAGTTTCCAGGACCTGCAAATGTTTGCAGAGAACAGCAGAATCTCACCAAGCTTGTTCTGTGTCCTGAGGGCTTGGCTTGGTAACTGTCAGGTTGGGTGGGGGGGTCCCCAAACTGTCAGACAAAAATACAGTTGCACCCCATTTTGTGGTAGGACAGAGTCAGACAGAAATGTGGGCTGCACTCCTGTTTGTGGCTGAAAGTCCTACCAAAACATGGTCAGCCTCAGGGGACCTACGCTGGCCCTTAGAAGGAAGCCTTGGTGGGCACTTCATTGTGAAGGTCTTTATTTCAGGGATGCTTGAAATTTTTGCGATCTGATTCTAGCTGCAGCATAAATATACTTTTGACCAGCAATGTCTAAATTCTGAAACAATGGGAAACACTAATGCAATTCCCACCTGTAGGCCCTTAGGCTGCATTCTCCTTAATTGGGCAACTTTTTTTTTTTTTTGAGGAAGATTAGCCCTGAGCTAACATCTGCTGCCAATCCTCCTCTTTTTGCTGAGGCAGACTGGCCCTGAGCTAACATTCATGCCCATCTTCCTCTATTTTTTGTATGTGGGATGCCTGCCACAGCATGGCTTGACAAGCGGTGTGTAGGTCCACACCCGGGATCTGAACCAGCGAACCCCAGGCCACCAAAGTAGAACGTGTGAACTTAACCACTTTGCCACCAGGCCGGCCCCCTGAATTGGGCAACTTTTAGCTACAAGTAAGTAGTACAAGCTAGTGAGTCCTCATTGCACTGATCCTTCTCCTCCCAGAGACAGTCGCTATTTTTCCTTGTCTCTGTTTTGTGTGTGTGTCATTGTCATAAAATGGAAAAGCCATAGAGCAAGATCCAGGCACTCTGTAAGCCTGCTGTCCAGGGGGGTTCCAGTAGGCTTTGCTGCAGGGCCTGCCTATGGAGTATGTGCATAAGAGGGAAACTGTTGCTAAGGGCATCTTGGAAGCCAAAAGGGCTGTGATATTGGTGGACACAGGTCGAGCAGTTAAGAGCCATTAGGGTGCTTGCCACCTCAAGAAGTCTCCCGTGAAAGGATGAGTTGGTCACAGAACAGGGTAGATGACACAGGTCCCCCTGCCAACTTCAAGAAAATGTCTGTGCAATGACAAGGTACTCTGTAAAGCACACACAATCCCCAACCCTGTGGCATCTCCCTCCTAGATATCATTCTGGTTCTGAGAGACCTAAAGCATAGCTAAAGCTGTTATGTGCATGCAAGATGAGATTTGTTTCTTTTTGTCTAGTGCTATGTCTTGATAGCTTGGCTTTGTGACCTCTCTGGTCATGAGGGGTCCGAGTCCATCGGGGGCCTTTGCTGTTTGTCAGTGCACTGCCCCCTGTGCAGCAGAAGCCTTTGCTTTCTTGGACTATTTTTGGGAGGGAACTTTCTACATCTTGTGAGGGCTGCTTCTTTTGCACTCTCTTGTGGGGACACCTCTTGCATCCATAGTTAAGCCATAAATGCTTGTAGGTATTGGAATGTTAAAAAATTGATAAGGCAAGTATGCCCCAGAAACTCCACCTTGGAGAAAACTTGAGTGGTTTCTCTGTGTCTTTATGACGTAGTTGGACAGGTAGATCAACCTATAATGTCATTTAAGTTACAACTCAATTTCTGAGAGATTAAGAGCAATTACTTAAAAAAAAATTCTTGCAAGACTGGAAATGCAGCTCTTGAGGCAGTTCAGGTTCCACCCATTTTTCTTATCTCAAAGAGCTTGCAGGGGCCGCCCCATGGCCGAGTGGTTAAGTTTGTGCATTCTGCTTCAGTGGCCTGGGGTTTCAGGGGTTTGGCTCCTGAGTACAGACAAGGCACCACTCATCAGGACATGCTGAGGTGGCATCCAACATAGCAGAGCCAGAAGGACCCACAACCAGAATATACAACTAAGTACTGGGGTGGGGGCGGGTTGGGGAGAAGGAGAAAAATGTGCCAATCTTCAAAAAAAAAAAAAAGAGCCTGCAAATCCTCTGGGGAATATCTAGCCATCACTAATTCCTAGGACTGCAGGGGAAAAAAGGGGGGAGGGCAAGAAAAACGGCCAGAAGAGTGCCCTTGCCAAACATCAGCATCTTGAATGTCTTCTCCACAAATATTGGTAAAAAAAAGGCTTAAAACAGAAATTTGTATTCATGACTAGGGAGCCTTGTACCTGATTCATGGCAGTAATTTGAAAATGATAGCTGTGCAGTCTCTCTGTATGTGTGTCTATACGTATGTTACATGTGTGTGATATTTTTACCTCTGGATGGTACGGCCAAAAGTTAAGAGCTCTGTTTAATTGGCTTAAAGTAAGCACTTATCTAAATTATTTCTAAATGGAAAAGAAATTAACCCTAATGTCTTTTAAGTTAACATGATATAAAATTAATCTTTGGTAACTGAAAGCTTATTTAAGATTGTTGGTTTGATTGAAATAAGCATGTCCTCAAAGTTGTCAGCTTTTGGATATGTTGCAGACAAGTCTGGGTTTATTGGTCAAATAAGTTGATGTTATCTCTATCACAAAACTGGTTAGCAAAAATAACTTAAAATGATGGCTGATTTTATCTAATGTCTCATGAAGTTTTGTAGGCAATCTAAGTAATCATTAGAAACAAGTAAACTGAATAAATGTAGAAAGGGTAAAAGTTTTGGAGGAAAACTTTTTAACAATGATTATGTGTTATGATGTACGTACTCAAAACAACTTACGATGATGGCTAACTGCTTTAGTGTCACATGAAGTTTTTGTGAGTAATCTAAATATGATTGTTACCAAGAAATGGTTAGATGAAAGTGAGATAAGAGTTTATAGATAAACTTTTAGCAATAATATAGTTTATGACATGAGTACTTAAAATAACTTCCAAAATCTCTTTGGTGACTTGAAACATTGAAGTTTTGCTAGGTTAAACTGAATGATAAAACATTATTGAGTATCTAGATCATTTCCAAATAAGATAGAATATTAGATATTAATTATTAAATCTGCTTTATCTACTTTTGGCTTTTTATTACAGAAAAACTAAAATATGTTTGGGTCTATTAGTAAACATGTCTTGTATTTTATTAAAAGTTGTTCTATGAAGTAGTATGTTTCTAGAAATTATTTTAAAAAAATGCTTATGAATTTGCCAAGCCACAGAATGTTAATATGAAAGACAGCTCACAATTGGTTTTTAGCTTTTATTAGGGTCTGTTAAGGGTTAAAAATTCTAAATTGATATATGTAATTAAGGCCACTGGAAATTAACAAGGAAAACAGCTCTGTATACGAGGAAATTAAAATGTATGTTTTCAGTAAAGAAGGTATAAAGAATGGAAATATTTTTATTTGTTGGGTTAAGAAATATAAATTTGTCCTAAAGTACTAGAAGAAAGAAAGAAAAAAGGGAGCGTGGGACAAATTCTGAATGTAAAAAGAAAGTTATAGAAGGTTTGTGAAAGAGAAATTCTGAAAGGAGTTTTATGCCTGGTCAAGTTGGCTAAGATTAAAGTAAATCCAATTAAGTAAATGAGCTTTAATGTCAAAAAGAAGCTGGTGCAAAAATTAAAATTTGGTTTTCTCTCTCCAAAGGAAATTATTTCTTGAACTTTTGGTCTGCTCTTATAAAAGGTTTTTCTTTAACTTGAAGTCTACCTAAAAGACAGAAAATCTATGTTTTGTTAAAACAACTTCCTATGTTTAGAAGGACTGAAGTCTCTCTATTAAGATTTTTTGACTGTTTCTGTTCTCATTTTGAATATTACTTGAGCATTGTTTGCAGTGAGCATTGTTTCCTATTTGAAAAGTGTTTTAAAACCTTTTAATATTTTTGACAAGCCTCCTCACAAAAATAAATAAATAAATAAATTCCATGCCTGGATAAAGACTTTCTTTTGACCTGGAAGAAGGAAGAGAATTTCTCTGGGGATTTTCAGAGGGCCCCTGGGACTTCTCAAAGAGATTTGCTTTTTCTTCCTATAAGGAGGAAAATACTAAATTAATTAGGCTTATTTGGTCTGTTAAATTACACGGGAAGCATTGTCAAGTAAGTGATGATAAACTTCCTAGCTGGTGTTATATGGATAAATGTTATTGATATAAATCTTTTAAAAATTATAGAACACTCCTGAAATTCTGATCTGTCCTGACTGCCAGGCACAATTCTAGTTATTATCTTGAAGGGTGGTATGTCACAGAAATAGCCAAGTGTCTTTGTCGGTTGCCATTTTTGGGGTCTTTTGTTGTTTACAGACTGTTATGATTTCACTCTGATGCTTTTGCAAAATGTGTTTCATCTTCAGAGAAACTTATGCAAAGAATTCTGACACAGGATTCTAAAATACAGGTTTCTGATAAACTTTCAGATTGTGAAACTGCACTAGGTAAGAAATTACAGAACTCCAACAGAGAAACTGATGACCTCATGAAGCTGCCAACAGAAGATGAAGATCAAGAATCGACTACACAGGACTGTGAACTGATGAGGATGATTATAATTTATTTTTATTTTTATTTATTTTTTTAAGATTTTATTTTTTCCTTTTTCTCCCCAAAGCCCCCCAGTACATAGTTGTATATTCTTCATTGTGGATCCTTCTAGTTGTGGCATGTGGGATGCTCCCTCAGTGTGGTTTGATGAGCACTGCCATGTCCGCGCCCAGGATTTGAACTGAGGAAATACTGGGCCACCTGCAGCAGAGCGTGCAAACTTAACCACTTGGCCACCAGGCCAGCCCCTGATTATAATTTTTATGATTTTTGTTTGAAATATTGTTGATTTTTTGATGTTTTGTTTTGTTTTCTAGGATTTAAGGAAATCTTTTTCTCTTTTCTCTTATGCTAACGATGACATATAGCAATTTGGTGAAATTACACCTTTGTGAGCAGAATTGTGACATTTATCTTTTTCTCCCTACCTGATCCCTCCAGAATTTGGAAACTTAGTGAGTGAGTGAGTATGATTGTTTCATGGCAATATAGTTACTTTCATAAGTTCAATAAGAATCTGTTCTCCTTATAACAGGACACATTTGGAAACATTGGTTATATAACCAAGGCTTTGACTGGAATGTCATATTTGAGAGAAACATACACTCAGATATGAATAGACACCTTTTGAGGAGTAAAGGTTGACGTTCTGGAATAAAGCCACTTGGAAATATTGGCCTGGTACCTTGTTTACAGAATTCCCAGTAACCCGGGTAAGTAAGGAAGGTCACTAATCCAGCAGGTGCCTGGAACCTCAAAATACTTTGGGGAACCTCAAGAGAAGAGAGAGATTCACCCAAATCTAAAGTATTGCAGGTGAAGCCTGATGACAAATCCTTAGCTTGGCTTTTCTGGCCTCAAGAGGCCTTTAAAGTTCAACCTGAGATTCCCTATAAAAGTTCCAGCAAAGCAGATTTAAAAGAGCCTATATGATCAATGGCTATTCTTGCTATACTTATGTAAATAATTGAATTAAGTTTTATTTAAATTAGGCTTATTTTGCAAACCACTGAGTCTCAATTGGTTATCTTTGGTAAAAATGCGGATGATTTTAGTGAGAAAAATTATGTTTCAATAGAAACTATGGTACACATTCATGGATATTAGATTCTTGTTTTGTTAGTTACCTTTGAGGATTTTATTGGTATCTGTTTACTGGACTGGATCCTAAATTCTTCTAGTCTCTTGAAATCTGGCTACAAATCTCTAAACCAACTATTTCACTTTTTTCCCCCATCATTTTCACTTGGAATCATTGAGAATTGAACCTGCCCTTTGTCCTGAAGCTTTGCAAACTGAAGCTGGAGGACTTGATATAAACTTAAGAGAGATTCATATCTGTTGCTGTGTAAGCCCCTCAAAAAGATACTTGAACACCAGATGACATCATCAGGGACATTTCAAAGTGCAAAAGCTGCTTTGACTCTGAAATCTAGAACTATTCTTGACTGGATTCCCTCTGGGCTCAGAAACTGGTTTATAATTTGCTCCTGCCATTATCCTTGTTTTCCTTTTCCCTCTCTAGAAATACTTATTAAATAGCTGGTTACTTACTTACACAATATAGGCTTAACTTTGGGAGCCCACCTGAATCACCATCTTACTAAGAGACTGGTTGGATGAGATGGAACAACCTATGCCCCTCATCAACAGGATGTCCCTCAAGATTGAGGGATGAAAAACAAAAAGGGGGAATTGAAACCAGATCAACACAAGGTTGACATAAGGGAAGCCATATTGTAGAAAAGAGACCATATTGTAACTTTGAATGACCTCTGATTTACTAACCCAGCTGGATCTGCACCCTCCAGGAGATCCACTTGGTCTGTAGATTTTATGACCTCTGCTAGGGCATATCCCTCCAGCTGTGATAAGGTGATAACTTCATTCTTTTGAGTTTCTTAGGAATGTGATGACCCCTGAACAGAGAGTCTGTGCTGATAGCCATCATCAATGACAACTGAAAGATCTGGTGTGGCGATTCCCAGTCTGTAACACCAGAGGGTCAACATTCCTAAACCCCTCCCCTATAACCCACTGGCCTATATAACTGCTTCAAGGTTCTGTGCCCCCTTAAGATGGTTCTTTTGGACATTAGCTGACCATCTTCCCTCTTGGTAGTAAGCTGTGATAAAATGCCCTTTCTCTGCCACCATCTTGGCTCTTGATGATTGACTTTTGTCTCATGATGAGAAGATCATGCCCTTTGTGTGGTAACATCTCCTTTTGTATATTTTCCACACCTCATTACAGAGACTTTTAACTGGCTTGCAAGCACACTTTTTTGAGTTCATAATAGTTTACATCAATGTGAGATTTCAATTGTACATTATTTCTTCTCCGTCAGCACATAAGTGCTGCCCTTCACCCCCTATGCCCACCCCCCATGCCCCTTCCTCTGGTAACCACTGAAGTGTTTTCTTTGTCCATGTGTTTGTTCGTATTCCACATATGAGTGAAATCATCTGGTGTTTGTCTTTTCTCAGTCTGGCTTATTTCCCTTAGAATTATTCCCTCCAGGTCCTTCCATGTTGTTGCAAATAGAATGAATTTGTCTTTTTTTCTGGCTGAATAGCATTCCATTGTATATATATATATATATATATATATATATATATATATATATATATATATATATATATATATATACCACGTCTTCTTTATCCAATCACCAGTTGATGGGCACTTGGATTGTTTCCATGTCTTGCCTATTGTGAATAGTGCTGCAATGAACATAGGGGTGCATATGTTACTTTGGATTGTTGATTTCAAATTGTTTGGGTAGATGCCCAGTGGTGGGATAGCTGGGTCATATGGTAGTTCTATTTTTAGTTTTTTGAGGAATCTCCATACTGTTTTCCATAGTGGCTGCACCACTTTGCATTGCCACCAGCAGTGTGTGAGGGTTCCCTTTTCTCCACACCCTCTCCATTTGTTATTTTTAGTCTCAGTGATTATAGCCATTTTAACAGGTGTAAGGTGGTATCTTAGTGTAGTTTTAATTTGCATTTCCCTGATGATTAGTGATGTTGAACATCTTTTCATGTGTTTATTGGCCATCTGTATATCTTCCTTGGAAAAGTGTCTGTTCATATCCTCTTCCCATTTTTTGATCAGGATGTTTGTTTTCTTATTGCTCAGTTGTGTGAGTTCCTTATATATTATGGAGATTAACCCCTTGTCAGATATAAGATTTGCAAATATTTTCTCCCAGTTGGTGGGTTGTCTCTTTATTTTGATTCTGGTTTCTTTTGCCCTGCAGAAGCTCTTTAGTCTGATGAACTCCCATTTGTTTATTTTTTCTTTTGTTTCCCTTGTCTGAGAAGACCTGGTATTCGAAAAGATCCTTTTTAGTTGGATGTCAAAGAGTGTACTACCCATATTATCTTCCAGGAGTTTTATGGTTTCAGGACTTATCTTCAAGTCTTTGATCCATTTTGAGTTAATTTTTGTGTATGGCGTGAGATAATGGTCTACCTTCATTCTTTTGCATGTGGCTGTCCAGTTTTCCCAACACTATTTATGGAAGAGACTGTCTTTTCTCTATTGTATGTTCTTGGCACCTTTGTCGAAGATTAGCTCTCTGTAGACATGTGGTTTTATTTCTGGGCTTTCAGTTCTGTTCCATTGATCTGTGTGCATTTTTGTACCAGTACCATGCCGTTCTGATCACTGTGGCTTTGTAGTACATTTTGAAGTCAGGGATTGTGATACCTCCAGCTTTGTTCTTCTTTCTCAGAATTTCTTTAGCAATTCGGGGTCTTTGGTTGCCCAAAATGAATTTTAGGATTCTTTGTTCCATTTCCATGAAGAATGGAAGGATTCTGATTGGGATTGCATTGAATCTGTAGATTGCTTTGGGTAGTATGGACCTTTTAACCATGTTTATTCTTCCCAACCATGTGCATGGAATCTCTTTCGATCTTTTTATGTCATTATCAATTTCTTTCAGTAATGTCTTATGGTTTTAATTGTGTAAGTCTGTCAGATCCTTGGTTAAATTTATTCCTAGGTACTTTATTCTATTAGTTGTGATTATAAATGGAAGTGTATTGAGTTCTCTTTTTGTAAGTTCGTTACTAGAGTATAGAAAAGCAACGGATTTTTGTAAGTTGATTTTGTTCCCTGCAACCTTACTATAGTTGTTAATTATTTCTATGAGTTTTCTGATGGATTGTTTGGGGGTTTCTATATATAAGATCATGTCATCTGCAAACAGTGAGAGTTTCACTTCTTCACTCTCTATTTGGATTCCTTTTATTCCTTTCTCTTGTCTAATTGCTCTGGCCAAAACCTCCAGTACTATGTTGAATAAGAGTGGTGACAGTGGGCATCTTTGTCTCATTCCTGTTCTCAGGAGGATGGCATTCAGTTTTTGCCCATTGAGTATGATGTTGGCTGTGGGTTTGTCATATATGGCCTTTATTATGTTGAGGTAATTTCCTTCTATCCCCATTTTGTTAAGAGGTTTTTTGTTTTGTTTTTTTTTTAAATCATAAATGGCTGTTGGATCTTGTTAAATGCTTTCTCTGCATCTATTGAGATGATCATGTGGTTTTTGTTCCTGAGTTTGTTGATGTGGTGGATCATGTTGATTGATTTGAGGATGTTGAACCATCCGTGTCCATGGTATAAATCCCACTTGATCATGATGTATGATCCTTCTGATGTATTGCTCAGTTTGGGTTGCCAAAATTTTGTTGAGGATTTTTGCATCTATGTTCATCAGCAATATTAGCCTGTAGTTCTCCTTTTTTGTGTTGTACTTGTCAGGCTTTGGTATCAGAGTGACGTTGGCCCCATAGAATATGTTTGGAAGTGTTCCATCTTCCCTAATTTTGGGGAATAGCTTGAGGATAGGTATTAAATCGTCTCTGAGAGTTTGGTACAGTTCCCCAGGGAAGCCATCTGGTCCTGGGGTTTTATTCTTTGGGATGTTTTTGATGGCTGTTTCAATCTCTTTCCTTGTGATCGGTCTATTCAGATTGTGTGTCTCATCTTGACTTGGCTTTTGGAGGTTGTAAGAGTCTAAGAATTTATCCATTTCCTCTAGATTATCCATTTTGTTGGCATATCTTTTTCATAGTGTTCTCTTATAATCCATTGTATTTCTGTGGTGTCTGTGGTTATTTCTCCTCTTTCATTTATGATTTTGTTTATCTGAGCTTTCTCTCGTTCTTTCTCTGTAAGTCTGGCTAGGGATTTGTCAATTTTATTTATCTTCTCAAAGAACCATCTCTTTGTTTCATTGATCCTTTCTACTGCCTTTTTTTTGTTTTTAATAACATTTATTTCTGCTCACATTTTAATTATTTCTCTCCTTATGCTGACTTTGGGCTTTGTTCTTTTTCTAATCCAGTTAGCTGTAGTTTGAGATTGCTTATTTGGGATTTTTCTTGTTTGGTAAGGTGTGCCTGTATTGCAATGATTTTCCCTCTTAAAACAGCTTTTGCTGCATCCCAGATGAGTTGGTATGGCGTGTTATCATTTTCATTTGTCTCCAGATATTTTTTATTTCTCCTTTAATTTCTTGAATTATCCATTTCTTGTTCAGTAGCATGTTGTTTAGTCTCCACATCTTTGTCCCTTTCTCAGCTTTTTTCTTGTAATTAATTTCTAGGTTTATAGCATTGTGATTGGAAAAGATGCTTGTTATTATTTCAATCTTCTTAAATTTATTGAGGCTTGCCTTGTTTTCCAACATATGGCCTATCCTTGAGAATGTTCTGTGTGCACTTGAGAAGACTGTGTATTCTGCTCTTTTTGGATGGAGTGTTCTATATACGTCGATTAAGTCCAACTGTTCTAGCTTCTCATTTAACTCCAGTGTTTCCTTGTTGATTTTCTGTCTGGATGATCTATCTATTGATGTGAGTGGAGTGTTGAGGTCCCCTACTACTATTGTGTTATTATTAATATCTTCTTTTAGGTTTGTTAACAGTTGCTTTATGAACTTTGGTGCTCCTGTGTTGAGTGCCTAGATGTTTATGTGTTATTTCTTCTTGATGGAGTGTCCCTATGATCATTATATACTGCCCCTCTTTATCTCTCTTTACCTGCCTCATCTTTTTCTTTTTTAGTAAAGACTGGCACTTACACTGACAACTGTTGCTAATCTTCTTTTTCTTTTTCTTCCCAAAGCCCCCCAGTACATAGTTATGTCCTAGTTGTGAGTGCCTCTGGTTGTGCTATGTGGGACGCCGCCTCTGCATGGCCTGATGAGTGGTGCCATGTCTGCATCCAGGATCCAAGCTGGTGAAACTGTGGGCTGCCAAAGCGGACTGCGTGAACTTAACCACTCGGCCACAGGGCCAGCTCCAACCTGTCCCATCTTGAAGTCTACTTTATCTGATATAAGTATTGCAACACCTGCTTTCTTTTGTTTGCCATTAGCTTGGAGTATCATCTTCCATCCCTTCACTCAGAGCCTGTGTTTGTCATTGGAGCTGAGATGTGTTTCCTCGAGGCAGCATATTCTTGGGTCTTGTTCTTTTTTTCTGCCTTTTCTCCTCAAATCCCCCAGTACATAGTTGTATATTTTAGTTGTGGGTCCTTCTAGTTGTGGCATGTGGGACGCTGCCTCAGCATGGCCTGATGAATGCTGTCATGTCCATGCCCAGGATCTGAACCAGGGAAACTCTGGGCTGCCACAGCTGAGCACGCAAACTTAACCACTTGGCCACAGGGCCAGCCCCTGGGCCTTGTTCTTTAATCCATCTCACCACTATGTGGCTTTTTATTGGAGAATTCAATCAATTTATGTTTAAGGTGATTATTGATGTATGAGGGCTTAATGTTGTCATTCTATCACTTGTTTTCTGGTTTTCCTGCATTTCCTTGATTTCTCATAATATGTGTTTTGGCCTACCCATTGAATTATGTAGTTTTTTTATGATGTATTTCTTTGTTTTCTCCTTATTTGTTCTTTGCGTCTCTGTTCTGCTTTTTTGTTTAGTGGTTACCCTAAGGTTTGTATTCAGAATCTCATTTATAAGATAGTCCATTTCCTGAAGGCAAGCACACTTTTTGAATGTGGCTTCTGGACCACAGTGAGGGGAGGAGGCAAAGCTTTGGCACGCTGTCCTTTGTGTCTATCCTGCATGGCTCTCAGCTTCAGGGTGGGGGCAGTACTAGGAGTGAAGCTGCTTACAGAATTCTAGCTTTGGCTGAGGAGGCTGGGCCTTTATGAGGCCTTCCCAGATGACACATTTAGTATCATGACAGCATGAAAGAAATGGAGGAAGACACGAATAATTGGAAAGACATCCCATGTTCATGGAGTGAAAGACTGGATATCCTTAAGATGTCTGTAGTACCAGAGCAATCTACAGATACAATACAATCCCTATCAAAATTCCAAAGTCATTTTTTGCAGAAATTAAAAAATCCATCCTAAAAGTCAGGTGGAATCTCAAGGGACCTACAATAGCCAAAACAATCTTGAAAAAGTACAAAGTTGGAGGACTCACGCTTCTTGACTTCAAATCTTACTGTGAAGCTACAGTTATTAAAACAATGTTGTACTAGCACAAGACAGACATACAGCCAATGGAATAGAATTGAGAGGCCAGAAAAAACTCTCTTGTCTATGATCAAATGATTTTCCTACAAGGGTACCAGGACCACTCAGTGGGAAGGAACAGTCTTTAACAAATGCTTCTGGGACAAGTACATTTCCACCTGGGAAAGAATGAAGCTGGACTCTTATCTCACACCATACACAGAGAATTAACTCAAAATGGATCAAAGACTTGACTTTAAGAGCTAAAAGGATAAAACTCTTAGAAGAAAACATAGGAGTGTCTTGAAGATTGTGAAAATATAATATTCATGACATTGAATTTTGTAGTGGATTCTTAGATATGACACCAAAAGAAGAGGCAATAAAAGAAAACTAGATAAGTCAAATTTCATTAAAATTAAAAACTGTCCTGTATTAAAAGACACTATCAAGAGAGCCAAAGGACAACCCACAGAATGGGAGAAAATATTTGCAGATCATATATCTGACAAGGGACTGGTATCCAGAGTATATAAAGAACTCCTACAACTCAACAACAACAACAAAAACTAATTAAAAAATGGGGAAAGGACTTGAACGGAAAGTTCTCCAAATAAGACATACAGATGGCCAAGAAGCACAGGAAAAGATGCTCAATAGTATTAGTCATTATGGAAATGCAAATCAAAACCATGAGATACCACATCACACCCATTAGGATGGTTATCTTTAAAAATAATAATTAAAAAAAGGGAAATAACAAGTGTTAGTGAGGATATGGAGAAATTGGAGCCCCTGTGCATTGCTGATAGCAATGTAGAATGCTGCAGCCCCTGTGGAAAACGGTTTGGTGGTTCCTCAAAAAGTTAAATATAGAATTACCATATGACCCAACAATTCCACTCCTAGGTGTCTACCCAAAAGAACTGTAAGCAGGGGCTTGAACTGATGCTTGCACACCAATGTTTATGGCAGCATTATTCACAATAGCCAAAATGTGGAAACAACCCAAGTGTCTGTCAGCAGAGGAATAGGGAAACAAAGTATGGTATATCCATACAATGGAATATTATTTAGTTATTCAAATGAATGAAGCACTGACACATGCTACCACATGGACAAACCTTGAAGACATTATGCTAAGTGAAATAAGCCAGATACAAAAGGATAAATATTGTACACGATAAATAAATGACAAGTAATAGGATATATTAGAGTATATAAGGAAGCCATTTGGATTAAAACTAATTCGGCCGCACCTTGTTTTTCCAAAAGGGCCTGACGTGGCTTGTTGAACATGCATTGTACATCTGCTTTAAGCATTTACTATGTCCCCAAGACAAGAATGATGCCCCTAAAGATAGGGATGTAACTTCCCCCATATCAGCATTTCTTTAAGGATAAGCATCTCTCCCTAAACTAAGGATTAACTGCTGACCTGCTGCACTCACCTTGTGACCACCCATCTTATGACCACTGACCTGCTGACCACTGATCTGTTGTGCCAGTAAAGCAATCTCATGGCAATTGTAAATGGGACATTCCTGTCATGTGTGATGTATGCTCTTTGTTCCAAGATGGCATATAGACACTCTGTACACCCGACTTCTTTGGTGTCCTTCCTTCCTTGGAGAAACAAGGTCCAGGCTAATCCTTGGATCTGGCTCATAATAAGCTCATCCCAAATTTGAGTTATAGATCTATTGGGGATTATTTGCATCAACATTTCTTGGCATAGTCATGGCAGGATTTCAGAGAAACCCACCAGAGACAACCTGGAATCTACACTGAACTGGCATTGAGTACAATAGGGGCCCATTGAGCACCCCTGGATCACTGCATTCTTCAGGGGACCCTGGGAGTTCTCCTGAAACCTAGGCTCCTTTATTCTAAGTCAATGGTCCAGAGTTTATATGAGCTGTTTCAAACCTTAAGACTAGGTGTCTTATGGGGGTACCGGTAAATACACTAGGCGAGAGGAACCTAGGGTGAATTCCTAGGCCAGGGGAGCCTAGAGGAAATTTCCTAGGACTGAGGAACCTGGGGGGAATTCCTAGGACTGAGGAGCCTGTAGGGAATCTCCAAGGACTGAGGAGCCTGGGGGGAATCTCCAAGGACTGAGGAGCCTAGGGGGAATCTCCAAGGACTGAGGAACCTAGGGAGAATCTCCAAGGACTGAGGAGCCTGGGGGGAATTCCTAGGACTGAGGAACCTAGGGGGAAATCTCCTAGGACTGAGGAGCCTAGGGGGAATTCCTAGGACTGAGGAACCTAGGGGGAATCTCCTAGGACTGAGGAGCCTGGGGGGAATCTCCTAGGACTGAGGAGCCTAGGGGGAACTTTGGAGTGAATGGGGCAGGCTGACCTTTTTAGTTTGGCTTTAAATGGAAAAGAATTGTGTTTATAAAGTCTCAACAAACTGCTTGATAGAGAAACAAGAGTCTGAACTTGTTCAGCTCCTTACATCATCCCTAGAAATTTTTTAGGCTTTATAGTAAACAAAACTAAAGGAAAAGTGGGAAATTGAGCTTCTAAAAGCTGACCAGTTCCGGAATGGGCAGCCTCCCCTCCGAGCTCCAGCTGGCTTCTTGCTGAAACTTACAAGTGCTTAACAAACTAAGGATAGGTGTAAATGGCTGGCAAGATAACCTGGGATAATTTAAAATTACAGTGGCCACTGTGGGGCTTCTTTTTAAGAGGCAGATAACAAAGAAATTTTTAAAGAGTTGAGCTCACCAACTTCTGGCACAATTGCTCCAACTAGTTTCTGGAAGCTGTAAATATTTACAAAAAACAGCAAAACAAAAAACCTTACTAAGCTTGTTCTGTGTCCTGAGGGTTTGGCTTAATAGTTGTCAGATTGAGGTCCCAAAAGATGGTCAGACAATATGCAGCTGCATCCCATTTTGCAGTCAGCAATACTCAGACAGAAATGTAGGTTGCACTCCATCCATGGCTAAGGGTTCTACCAAACTGCCACCAGCCTCAGGGGAATTACACTGGCCATTAGAAGGAACATTCCAATTAGATAAGATTATTTACAAGTGCACTTAAAAGCAAAGACTTCAAAATTCCAAAATAACCTTACTGAAAGTTTTGTTGTGAAAAGCTAATAAAAATTAAGTTATAAAAGGCACCTAGGGGAAAACATATTAGGCCATGACTTTACAGACACCCCCGTAATCTACCCCTAGAGTTAATGAGACTGAGAGATTTTTCTTGGAAACTGCTATATTAAAGATTACTGAAACTGTTCAATACAGCCAGGTAGTTACTGTTTGTCTCAGCTGAAACCTGACAAGGTATTTGAAAGGATTTAGCAACTTATCATCAGAAATTTGGTCAAACTGGAAGTTGATGTTCAGAGCCTGATAAGAATTTTTTTTAGGCCTTCTTCCCTAAATTAAAATAAAACTAAATACCCAGATGGAAGGAAGAAAATTAGGGTGATGCAGTTGGACAGGTAGAACAACTGTCCTCAACTTACAAACCCTGTAAGACTGGAAAAGCAGCACTAGAGGCAGTTCAGATTCCACCCAGCTCCTTCATCTCAGAAAGGATCATGGCCCCGCCTCTCTGGGATATGTTATCTGGCCTATCACCAATTCGTAAGACTGAAGGGAAAAAAAGGGAAAGGGCCAAAAAAATGGCCATAAGCGTCCCTTTGCCCAAAATGTAGCATCTTGGGTGTCTTCTCCACAAATATTAGTAAAAGAGGCTGAAAACAAAATTTGGATTCATAACTAGGGAGCTTTATATTACTGGACCTGATTCATGTCAGTAATTTTAAAACAATAGCTGTGGAGACTCTGTGTATGTGTCTATATGAATGTGATATTTTTACCTCTGGGTGGTAGAGTTTCTAAAGAGCTCTGTTTAATTGGCTAATGTAAGCACTTACATAAGTTATTTCTAAATGCAACTAACCCAAATGTCTTTCAAGTTAACATGATATGAAATAATCTTTGGTAAATGAAAGTTTGATTAAATTTGTTGGTTTGATTGAAATAGGCATGTCCTCAAAGTTATCAGCATTGGATATGATGCAGACAGGCAGCCTTTATTCTACATTTGTTGATCAAATAAGCTCATGCTATCTCTATTACAAAACTGGTTAACAAAAATAATAACTTAAAATGATGGCTAATTTTTTTAATGTTACATTTTATATTTATTTATGATAACAATTATTAGCTCAATTTTGAGATTTTATTTTTGAAGCCATTCCGTTTTTTTTATTGAGTTAATGATAGGTTACAATCTTGTGAAATTTCAGTTGTACATTAATGTTTGTCACTCACGTTGTAGGTGCATCACTTCACCCTTTGTGCCCACCCCCCACCCCACCTTTCCCCTGGTAGCCACTAATCTGTTCTCTTTGTCCACATTTTTAAATTCCTCATATGAGTGGAGTCACACACAGATTATCCTTCTCTAGCTGGTTTATTTCACTTAACATAATTCCCTCAAGGTCCATCCATGTTATTGCAAATGGAATGATTTTGTTCTGTTTTGCAGCTGAGTAGTATTCCATTGTATATATATACCACATCTTCTTTATCCATTCGTCTGTTGATGGGCACTTAGATTGCTTCCATGTCTTGGCTATTGTAAATAATGCTGCAATGAACATTGGGGTGCATAGGACTTTTGGAATTGCTGACTTCAAGCTCTTTGGATAGATACCCAGTAGTGGGATGGCTGGATCATGTGGTAGTTCTATTTTTAATTTTTTGAGGAATCTCCATACTGTTTTCCATAGTGGCTGCACCAGTTTGCATTCCCACCAGCAGTGTATGAGGGTTCGTTTTTCTCCACAACCCCTCCAACATTTGTTACCATTAGGTTTAGATATTTTTGTCATTCTAATGGGTGTAAGGTGATATCTTAGTGTAGTTTTGATTTGCATTTCCCTGATGATCAGCGATGATGAGCATCTTTTCATGTGCCTATTTGCCAAAAATGATGGCTAATTTTGCCTAATGTCTCATGAAGTCTTATAGGCGATCTAAATTATTATTGGGAATGACTAAACTAAACAGATGTGAAAAAAATAAGTATTGCGTGAACTTTTTAAAATAATTGTATGTTACGGTTTGTATATTTAAGATAACTTCCAAAATCTCTCTGGTAACTTGAAACTTTGAAGTTTTGCTAGGTGAAATTAAACAATAAAAATTCACTGAATATCTAGGTCATTTTCAAATAGGATAAAATATTGAGACATTATTACTGAACATGTATAAATTTATCTACTTTTGCCTTCTTATTACAGAGAAATTAAAAAGTGTTTGGGTCTATTAAAAAACATGTCTTGTTTTTATTAAAGGATTGTACTATGGAGTAACATTTTTCTAGAAATTATAAAAAGTATTTACAAATTTGCCAAGCCACAGAATGCTAATGTAAAAGACAGTTTATAATTGCTTACTTCTTAGTTTTCATGAAAAATTAAGGTCTATAAGGTTAAAAATTCCAATTAATATAAGTGATTAAAGCTACTAAAATTAATATGGAAAACATTTTTGTATTCAAGGAAAGATGTATGTTTTTAGTAAAGAAGGCATAAAGAATGGAAACATTTTTGTTTGTTTTGCTACGAAAGATAAATTTGTCCCAAAGTACTAGGAGGGGAAAAAAGAAAGGCATGGGACAAATTTTGCATGTAAAAAGATAGTTATAGGTTTGTTGAAAAGAAACCCTAAAACAGAGTTTTATGCATGGTCTAGTTGGCTAAGATTGAAGTAAATCAAATTAAGTCAATGAGTTTTAATCTCAGAAGTAAGCTGGTACAAAAATTAGAATTTGGTTTTCTCTTTCTCTTAAAAAGGATAATTTTCCTGGACTTTTAGTCTGCTTTCGATAGAGATTATAAAAGGTTTTCTTTAGTTTTGAGTGAGTCTTACTTCGGTTAAATGGATAACTAAACACTGTTTCACAGCAACAAGATCAGCAACCCCTTGATCCTGTTTGACAAGTCTTTTAAAACCTGATATTTTTGACAAGCTCCCCAAAATTCATATCCTAAATGAAGTCTTTCTTTGGACTTAAAATAAAAAATTTTTCTGAGGGGGCTGGCCTGTGGCTGAGTGGTTAAGTTCGCACGCTCCGCTCCAGCAGCCCAGGCTTTCACTTGTTCAGATCCTGGGAGCAGACATGGCGCTGCTCATCAGGCCATGCTGAGACGGCATCCCACATGCCACAACCAGAAGGACCTGCAACTGGAATATACAACTATGTACTGGGGGGCTTTGGGGAGAAGAAGGGAAAAAAAAGATTGGCAACGGATGTTAGCTCAGGTGCCCATCTTTACAAAAGAAAAATTTCTCTGAGGATTTTCAGAGGGCCCCTGGGACTTCTCAAAGAAATTTGTTCTCTCTTCATATAAAGGGGAGATACTAATTTGGCTTGTTTGGTATGCTAAATTGCATGGAAAGCATTGTCAAGTAAATGATGATAAACCTTCTTAGGGTATATTGTGCAGGTAAATATTATTCATTATTTTTAGCCTGCTATCTTGATTCTGACTTCACAAGAGGAAAAGACCATCACTGCATTCTATTATCTAATTTGGTTTACAGGTGGGTCTTACTTAAATGATAAGCAAGGACATTATAAAGCTGGATATGCTGTTCAGCCTTGTAAATGCTACTTTCTTTTCACTCTAACTCAGCAAAAAATTCCATTCTATATGGTCAAAAAATCACCATGGAAGAAGAGAAACAAAGGTGACAACAAAAGGGGGAAAACAATACTTTTAGATACTTTCTCCCACAGTGGCTCATAAAGCCTACACTCATTGTGCTATATGCTGAAAATACAATCTAGGGGAACTATTTCATGAATCACAAGGCCACTCTCTCCTTTCTAAGGGGCCCTTTGAGGTATGGCAATGGGACTTTATTCAAATGCCACCAACTCAAGGATGAATATAAATAGATCCGTGTGTTCTCACATTGGGTTGAGGACTTTCCTTGCAGAAGAGCAATGGCTTCAGGTGACTTATTATTGGAAAGGATAATTCCTGATTGAGGAATTCCTACCGAGTTACAGTGCCTGGGGAACTCATAATTGAGTGACCAGGACAAATAATTAAATCTATTTTTGACATGTGGCCAATAACACAATACTTTAACTAATGGCAGAATCAAAACTCAATTGGCAAAGATTTCAGAAGCATTTCATCTCTCATGGCCAAAAGCTCTTCCACTAGTGCTCCTCAACCTTAGATCACACCCTTTGGTAAACATCAGCTGCCCGCTCTCGAGATAATAACTGGACGGCCTTTGCAATTAGATCAAGGAATGTATGAACCAACTTTGCTTAAAGGAGATATCATACATTGTTCTCAAGGTCTCATTGAGACGCTTAAAAGAAATGAAAAGTTGTAGCTGACTCCTTTCACAGAGAGCGCCCAGGAGGTAAAGACCCTAAGGATCATAGACTAGAACCTGGAGAATTTATTTGTTGGAAGAGGCATCAAATAAGACTCTCTGAGCCCTGTTGGAAAGAGCCATACCAGGTACTTTTAACCAATCCATGTGCTGCAGAATTAAAGGGCAGAAACTCATGGACTCACATTTCTCATTTAAAAAGCCTCCTCTGCCTGAGTGGGTGTCAGTTCCTATTTTGGATACCCAACTTCAACTGACCAATGCAAATACCTCCAAACAAGGTTGAGAAGAAGACAGCCTCAGACAGCTGTCCCAAGACTCTGGACTAGGCCTGTATTCGCAACCTTATATGTCCTCATTTAAACCCTTGTAATGCTTAAACCATATACCCACTCTATAATTGCTCCATTTAAGGTTTTCAGAGTTCTATCATGCTTAAAGAAAGGGGTTGATTTGCAACAGACTGGTCTCGAAGGCCACATGTTTATTGGGTGGCTCCTAATGGAACTCAATGGTTATGTGGAACAAATCTCTGACCTTGGCTACTGCCTGGATGACTAGGACGCTGCACACTGAGCTTCCCTTGGAGGCAGGGAAGGATTCACACTGAGCTAACACCTGTTGCAAATCTTCCTCTCTTTAGGGCCAGATGGGCTCATTCAGTGTTCCACTGGTATGGCCACCGAGCAGCTATATTTGTTCCTTCTTTGGGGCTAGAGGATGTCATATCACGTTTGGAAGCCCTGATGAAATTTACTCAAGAAACCCTTAATGATAGTCAAGCAGGAATAGCCTTATTAAATACTAAAATGTCTTTAATGAGAAAGGCTGTTCTTCGAAACAGAATGGGCTTAGATATTCTATCTGTATCCCAAGGTGGTACATGTACAGTCCTTCAAACTGAATGCTGTGTTTTTATACCTGATGAATCTTCCAGTGTGTCATCTCTGCTAAAGCACATGGAAAAGCAGGTCAATGTCTTAAATGAATCTTTTATAATTGTAAACCATGTAAACATAAGGAGTCATGTACAATGTGCAACAACCTAAAAATAATTGAAAAATTATACAACCTATGAAATGCTTCCTCTGCTAATATATACACCTCTATGCTTGTCCACTATATCCAACTATTTCCCCCCAATGTGGATAACTGGACAAATAAATGAGATAAAATCTTGGCACCAAGGGACATGATGGACCCAGAGCAGGCAGCAACCACTCTAGTGCTGAGGGACAATATTTTGATCATCAATGCTTTCTATTGAATTATAGATCAAAAGGGGGATAATGATAAATAAATGACAAGTAATAGGATATAGTGGAGTATATGAGGAAGTCATTTGGATTAAAACTAATTCGGCCGCACCTTGTTTTTCCAAAAGGGCCTGATGTGGCTCGTTGAACATGCATTGTACATCTGCTTTAAACATTTACTATGTCCCCAAGACAAGAATGAAGCCCTTAAAGATAGGGATGTAACTTCCCCCATATCAGCATTTAAGGATAAGCATCTCTCCCTAAACTAAGGATTAATTGCTGACCTGCTGCACTCACCTTGTGACCACCAACCTGCTGACCACTGATCTGTTGTGCCAGCAAAGTAATCTCATGACAATTGTAAATGGGACATTCCTGTCATGTGTGATGTATGCTCTTTGTTCCAAGACAAGATATACCCACTCTGTACACCCCACTTCTTTGATGCCCTTCCTTCCTTGGGGAAAGAAGGCCCTGGGCTAGTCCTCAGATCTGGCTCATAAGCTCACCCAATTTTAATTTATAGATTGATTATGGATTATTTGCATCATTTCATTCTACTTGTATGAAGTGTCTAGAATAGGCAGATCGACAGAGCCAGAAAGTAGGACAGAGGTTGCAAGGGCTGGGAGAGGGGATGGGGTACCTGCTGAATGGGACAGAGTTTCTGTGTGGGGTGATGAAAAAGTCCTGGAAATAGTCACAAAGGTTAAACAAATATGGGAGCTGACTTAACGCCACTAAACCGTACACTTAGAAATACTTAAAATGGTAAATTTTAAGTTATGTATATTTTACTACAGTAAAAAGAAAACATTATAGTGGAAACTAAACCACACAAACAACCCTGCTTCTGGCCCCCTCTGTTTCAAAAAGGAAAAGGGGCATGCAGAGCTAGAGCCCTGGCTCCCGTCTCCCTGCGGGACTCAGGCACTCAGGGAGCCTCTCTCTGCAGGCCTGACCCTGCCCAGCCCACTGAGCCGGACTGCGGGCCTGTGCAGGCCCCTTAGAGGGATGCCCCCCTCCTGCGGGGCACACATCTCCCTTCCTGGAGGCAGGGGGAGGGGCCTTCCTGTCGCAGCAGAATCTGCCGGCCCCACATGCTTCCTTCCAAAGGGCCCACAGTGTGTGCACCCAGCACCCATCTCCTCGCTGAGAGCACAGATCTGGGGGTCACGGGGGGCAAACTTCCCTTCTCAAAACCACAATAACAACACCCCAGCCCCCCACACCCTGCCTTACTATAAGCCTGTTCTTTGCGCAATCCCAAAACCCTGACCTCCATCAACTCGGATCACCATTTATACTCCTCGAGACCCAAAGATGGCAATCAACACGGCTCAGGCCCAGGTGGGAGACGGGCAGATGTGCCACTGACACGCAGAGCCCCAACCCTGGACCTTCAGTTCCGTGACTCTTTGTGACAAAAGTGTGCGCTTCGTCCAGCTGGACACAGCTTAACTTCCCCAAGGCCAGGCCGACGTCTGCACGGGGGCTCCAGTCCCCGGCGGCCTGCGCCTTCCTCACTCGCCTGGCTCCTGAAGCCCCAGCCTGGCAAGGTGGCAGGCTTGGCCTTGCTTCTGACCCGCCCCATGCTTCGTACGTAGCCCGATGGTTTATGACTTTTGCCAGCTGCTCAGTATTCTTTTTCACATTTAACATATCCTAGATGACAATAACTTTCACAAAGGAAATGGGAATGTTTTTCATTAACATACTGCAAGTAAACATCAGTGGACAACTTAGCGGAGATTCTGAAAGCTTCTGTAGAAAGATGAAGCTTCTCTAGAAAGATGAAGCAGCTGTGTGCCCTGGCTCCAAGGCTCATTTAAAACATCTGTAAGGATCACCAGACCTCCCGCTGCCCCCTGTGCGAAGATCTGAATCTGCCCCGCGCCCATGTGGCCGTGGCCTCCACCTGGAGAGCAGTGGGTGCCTCTGTCTCTGCCCACACTCACCGGGGCAGCTCGGGGGGCAGGATGGCGCTGGGCAGGAGGCTGCAGGAGCCACAGAAGGACATTCTTGCCTGAGCCAGCTCAGCTGCCTCCCTGAGAAAGAACTGGAGGAGCGGAGCATCCCCGCTCCCCCACGCGCATCTGAGCCTGGCACCTGCTCCTTGGAGGACCCCCACTGTAGGGCCAGCCCCTTCACGTCAATGGGCTCGTGAGCTAGGAGCAGGGCTGCTGTCTGGGCTCCAAGCAGAAGGCAGGCCTCAGAGCGCCCGGAAGGAACACTGTGGGGCAAAAGCGGTAGGCTGCCAGGATCCCTGTGGGAGGACACAAAGGACGGGGGCAGAACGGTGAGCCTCCAGGGAGGGATGCTCCCCTGCAGGACAGAGCCCAAGAGCCTGGGAACTGGGAAGGTTCAGTCAGCTCATGGGCACTGGGAGCAAAGCCCCAAGAGCTCCAGGTCCCAGTCCTGCCCCTGCAGGTGACCTGGCCGTGACCGCCTCGTGTCACTCCTTCAAGGCTGGATGGCGGCGCCCTCGGAGACCTTTGTTTCCTGTCTGTCTGCTGCTCCTTTGGGCATCTGGTGGCGGTTCCGACTCTGGGTCCAGTGCTCCAGGTAAACGTGTGCTGGAGCGCAGGGAGGGTAGATGGTGCCTCTGAGGCTGGGGGAGGGGCCAGGCTGCTGCTGCAGGAGGCTCCGGGGCTGGAAGTCCTTCCTGGTTCCTGGGAGGCTCCTTCTCTCCCGTTGATCCTGCGCCTCCCACGGGAGCTTCTCAGCCGGCTGAAACCCCCTTGGCACCCCCGCTGATGAGGTGCCACCATGGTGCTAACTCTGCCCCTCCTTTCTGGTCGGCATGACTCTACTAAGGATAACCTGGAACTTCAGTGGCTCTTTAGGAAACTGAAGCTCTCCCTACACTGGCTCCTGAGATGTTTCCTTCCAGCACCTCTGCTCCTCCTTCCTCCTTTACCACCTCCGGGCCTCCCTCCAGAGCCCCTGCATCCTCCGATTTGTCCCCCTCCAGCTGGTACCTCCTCCACCCCTCTGGCCACCCTGCCAGACCTTCCTGTCCCCGCAGCCCTTCAGCTCCCACAGTCACTAGAACCTTGGGCTCCTACCCCATTGGGGGCTCTCAAAGGTTTCAGGGACCACCCAAAGCAACCGCCTGAGGCTGAAAAAGAAAAGAACCGAATTGGGGAAAGATATTTATTTAGTCCACGCCACCATGAGATTATGTATCAGAGCAGAAAGCTCTTCAAGGTGTCCTCCGCGGTTACCAGTGAAGAGCTTGAAGACCTCATACTGAACAGAAACAGTTCAAACAGGAACGTAACACAGAGCAAAGACACGGTCCGAATCTCATAAACCAGCAAGCTTAACATATTACTATTTGTGTGTGACACATGGCTACAATGTTTCAATGAAAACCATCAGACCTCTAGCTGCGTCTGTCTGTGTGTTTATTATGCGTGTGTGTCACATATATGATATTGCCCTACCTCCAGATGGTGCTACCAAATAAATTTATAAAACCCCTTCAAGGACTTCTACCCTCACGGGCTTAGAGAGGAGTAAGCGCTTATATAAACTGTCTTCCTGAAACTCCCAGAAATATAGGAACCAACTCACGTGTTTTTCAAGTTCGCATAATGTGGGTCAACCTTTAGTCAATAAGACTAGCTTAATATTGTTGGTTTAATAAAACAGGCAGACCTTCAGAGTTGTCAACATTAACTAGGATAATGCAAATCTAAATTTTTATTCTACTTTGTATACTAGCCAAATGAGCTAATATTATATCTATTACACGTTTATGATTGTAGAAATGACAAATTCGATTTTAATCAAACAAGAGGGGACCTGACCAAGATCTCTCCTTGACCAGACAGACCCTAACCAGGCTCCCCGGAGCATTCTTCTTGACTAGGCCTCAACCTTGGCTAACAAAGACTCGAACAACGCTAGCATAGTGTCCATCAGCTCAAGGCCAGCCCCCTGGGATGACCTCTGTCCCCTTAAGGTGCCTGCCTGAGAAAACCCAAGGCTGACAAAAGAAGCGACTGCTCCCGCCAAAATCTGAGGACAGGACCCCGGCTCCCGCCTCTGTGGGAGGAGAGGAGCCTCACTTCCAGAAGCCCAGTCAGCAAACCCAGGCAGGTGTCACACGCACCAAAACCCCATTTCTGCTTTTTGCAATTCTTCACTTCCCTGAGTCTCTCAAGCCCCCACCATCCCCCTCCCTGCTCCCTCATCCTCCCTTTACCAGGCCCAGAGCCTCTGAGCCAACAGAAGGGCGCTCAGCCCCTCCCTACTGCCAGCAGTTACTGAATAGGATCTGTCACCACTCAGCTCATCCACAGCCCATCTTCTCAGGCCCCGCAGTGCTCCTCCCAACCCCACCAGGGCAGCCACTCAGGGCAGCTCCAGCTCAGGCAAAGGACCCAGAAGTCCCTGGCAGGAAAAACCTGAAAGGCTGGCCCGGCAGCAGGTCAGGCCTGGGGGACTTCCCCTTTGTCTACATTCTCCCCTGGGCCTGAGACCACACCACCCAGACCCAGTCCCGTGGGGTCTTGGGCTCCGGGCATCCCCTTCCTGGTGGGGCAGCCATTGCCCCGAAAGGAAAGGCCTGGGGGTACCCCCAAGGCCTCCAAGAGGGAACCTGTTCGGGAGATTACTGAGCCCCTTCGGCCGGTCCCACAGTTCGCCCACTCTCCAGGGGCTGATCCCAGCAGAAGACCAATGTGACCCTCCCAAGTGTGAGCCAGGTCCTGCCTCTGCCACCGGCTCGGCCACCAGGTCAGAGCCCTCCCCAAGGACAGACCCCCGATGTCAGGTTCTGGATCCCCATGGGACCCCGGATCCCCCACCCTGTCTTGACCCCTATTCCCAGGTCGGATCTTCCCACTCGAGCACAGGCTTCCCACTCCCTCGATCCAGTCTGGCGCGCCGCCTCCTGTCCAGAGACCCCCGCCCCAGGTCGGACGCTCCCCCCAGGCCAATGCCCAGCCCCATCGGAGCTCCTTAGCCAGGGGCAGATCCCCCAGCCCCCGCCCTAGATCAGATCCTCCACCCCAGGTCCGCAGACCCCCGCCCCAGGGCGGGTCCTCTCTTCTCCTTCCAAATTCCCCACTCGCCAGCCGGACCCCCCGCGCCAGGTCGGACCTCCTGCCCCAGGTCAGATCCCTTCACCCGGTTCGAACCCCCACGCTCTTCCGTAATCCTTCACCCCAGGTGCAGACCCCCGCCCAGGTCCTGCCGCCCCCAGTCCAGCTCCGCGGAATGCCCGGCGCACTCACCTCGCCCGGCGCCGTCGCGGTGCAGGCAGCGGGGCGGGCAGCCCGGCGCGCGCTTCCGGTGGCGGACCCGGGCCACGGCGGGCGGGGCGCGGGGCGGGGCTTGGAGGGCGCGACCCCGGCAGCGCTGTGGCGCGGGGGTACCCTGGGGTGTGCTGCTGGGTGGAGTGACCTCTGCTCGCCCCGGTGCAGCCCAGTCTTAACTGTGTACTGCCGATGGTGGTGGCTCCGCTCCCGAGGTTACCAGGCACCATCTCGTGTGCACGCCCCTGGCCAGAGCGGACCACCGCCCGCCCAAGACCCTAGCGGCCACACAGCAGGTGCTCAGGACAGGCCCACGCAGAGAATCAATGAGGGGGCGCCAGGGCACCCTGGGCCCTGAGCAGGCCCTGCATGCCGCCACTCTGCCGGTGCCCTAGGGGAGGGGACATCTGCAGCTTATCCTCCTGGAGCCACCAAGGGACACCGACCAAACCAGGACAATAGTCACGTCACCACGGCACCGGGTGTCGCCAGGGTTCCGGTGCAAGGGCTGGGTGCAGGGATACATGGAGAATTGGCACCCAACCCTGCAGGATGCGCTCCCCAGAGCCGGCTAGGGCTCAGCCGGTCGACTCCTGGGTCTAGCTTGCATGCCTGGCGGCCCTGCTCAGCCTGCCCCTCTCCCTCCTCAGGGCCTGGCCGGCCTTCTGTTCTTAGGCCTGATCACGAAAGAAGGGAACTCGGGCCGGCCTGTGCAGACCCTGCCTGGAGCTGGGAGCCACCTGGTGGCCACAGGTGACAAGAGCTAGGGCCAACACTCTGGACACACCCGCTTGCGCCCCCTGGCTCCCTCGCTCCGAGCCCCTAGGCCGGTTAGCGCTTTACTGACTCGGTGCTGTGCGTGAGACAGAGGGAGTGGGGCAGAGAGAAGGCCGGGGAGGTGGCAGCAAAGGGCGCCTGGCTTGGCTTTGGGCCAGTGGGATTGGAGAGTGTGCCCCCGCATGGGCGGAGCGGCCAAGGGGCAGGGTGTGCCCTGGGCTCCCAGTGCCACCCTGTGAGTGCCACCCTGCATACAGGCCGCCTGGGGGCGTGGCATGCCCTGGGGGCCGGCTGAGCAGGACCTCCGGAGGCCATAAGATGGGTGCCAGGCTTGCTGCCCCCTGCCCACCAACCCGTGATGCCTGGACCCCAGTGCCAGGGAGGCCCTGCCGAGCTGTGCATAGGCGGGAGCCCCGGGTGGCGCCTCCAGGACCTGCCTTCCGAGCAGTGGGGGCTGCTGTTCAGTGCCTGCTGTCTGTGACTAAAGTCAGAAGAGAACCACGGAAATAAGCATTAAAAACAAGACCAAAATAAGACCGTATTGGTAAACACCTAAATTTTTGTAAGAAAACTTAAAAATTAAAAAACTCTTAAGGAACTGGCTGTCTTTGTGCCTCAGATCTCTCGCTGCGAGCGGCTCCCTCCTCCCTGCTTGCCTGGTGGGCGGTGGGCAGCAGAGGCCCCAGGTGTCCCTCTGCTGTGTCAGGGGCTGCTCAGCAACCAGGTCCGTGGACGTTTCCCCACTGCGATCCCCAGGCTCGCTGCGATCCTCTTTCTACACACAAAGGGTGAGCGGGCCTGCTCCTGGGTGGTTAGCGGGCCCTGAACCCTAGGGTATAGTCCTGGCCGGAGGCCGGCCTGGGCTCTGCTGGGCTCAGATGGGACCCAGGGGCTCCCTGGGGATTCTCAGAGGTCGAACCACTGGGGGCCTTGGAGCTGAAGGACCAGGGTTGGGCTGCGGTCGGCTCTGGAGTCGGGGGGACGCACACCACCTCTCCCTCCTCACTCGCCGGCTGGGCAGCCTGCAGAAGTGCCGGGGGTGGTCTGAGCCCACTCTCTCCCATGAACAACGCCGAGCTGGACTGGCGAAGATGTGTCCACTCAGGGTCACCCCGGGGCCCCGAGGGGCCGGAGAGACCACGCCTGGCGCTGCTGCAGGGCCAGGGCCACCTTCCCCTGCGCCTGCCTGCTCAGAGCTGGTTGTGAGGGCTGCCAGCGGCCCTGTTCCGGGGTCCTAGGCCGGACAGCCTCTGGGTGGGGACTCCGCCCAGCCTGCAGACATCCTGGGGATGTGACAGGTGCCCTGGGCCTGACTGCAAGAAGAGCAGTGCTGGGGCTGGGGCCCCTGGGACCGCCCGCAGCATTCACACCCAGTCCAGGGAGCAGCACGTGCCTGGTGCCAAAGCTCAGGGCCCCGAGGACGGAAGGAGCAGCACCGCGGTGGGAGGCAGCACTAGGGCGGCCTCTCCTATCGGAGTAGTCACTCTTCAGTTTCCATTTTAGTATCGTTTAAGCCCAACACTGGCATGGAAGATGGCTAACAGCCGACCTCACTGAAGAGGCCGCACCTCATGCTTAAAAAGGAGGTGACAGAGCTCGGGAGCCAGAAGGGTGGTGTGAGTTGCTGGTCCCAGTGCCGTCACTGAGGCATTGCTGCCACCTGGTGATGGCAAACCTCGAGGGCCGACTGTGTGAGTTTCCACATGTCCCCAACTTCCCCCGGCGTCCTGTGTCTACTGCCCAAGGACCTGCCCATGTGAGAAAGGGATGCTCATGGGGGTGAGTGACACTGTCACAGCTCCGCCTGCCCTGATGTGGTCTTTACGAGCAGACACTTTCCAGATTTATTGCTATGGTTTTATGCGCTGAGCCAGTTGCACTGGGGAGGAGCAGTGCGTGAGCACGCAGCACCGCTGTGCAGAAGGGTCAGTGTGGGCTGGCCGCGGCCTCGCAGGCCTCGAGTCACCCATTGAGGACAGACTCCAACCTGCAGAAGTGGGTTGGCAGCAGGGCAGCCATAGTGCCCTTCAGAAGCAGGCTGGGCAAAGGAGCCCAGCACAGGTGGGAGGTCAAGGCTGTGCTGGGCTGCCCGGGCCCAGGTAGACGGCCTTCTCCACGCCATCCACCACCCACAGAGAGTACTCCAGGTATGAGGAGAAGTGCGTGCACTCAAAGCGGCCGCTCCCGCGCACGTGGGCCAGGAAATCCGGTGCTCCTGGGACGATGACATTGTCAGCCAGCAACACCGTCCCCTTGCGTAACAGGCCACACTCCTGCAGGGGACAGGGGGTTGGGGGGGGTGAGGATTGGGGTGACCAGGGAGCCCGCTCCAAACCAGGAGGGCAGGTGGGGGCTCCACACAGAGGCTTGTGCCTGGCCCTGGGGTTGGCCCCACCCCAGCTCCTGGGGTCAGCAGGGTCTCCCACTGCCCTCCATCTCCCCCTGGCAGTGACCACTGCAGGACAGCGCTGTGCCCAGCACTAGTCCCACGTCCAGACTGTCAGCTCTGTGAGGAGGGATCCCCTCTGCTCCCTCCTGCATCCCCAGCCCCTAGAACAGCATGTGGCAGGCACACAGAGGGTGCTCATAAAATGCTACCAGGACAATGAGTGGAGGAGACAATGGGGCTGGGGTCCCACCCACAATGTCACCTCAAGGCCAGTGGGTCCCTTGGTCACTGGGTGCCAGGAACACATGGCTGCTCCAGGTAAGAGGGATGCCTGGTGCCTGTGTGTGGACTGCTGGAGGCTGTCACTGGAGGGTTAGGCCACCTGACCCGGGCCACCCTGCTGGGCCGGAGGATGGCGGAGGGGCAGACCTCGGGAGCCACAAGCCTGTCCCTCGGGGGTCCACTGTGAACATCCCCACGCCCCGGCATTTGAGGTGCCCCTCACCACCGTGGCCGGGCCCGGGGCAGCTAGCTGGCATTCCAGGGCCTAAGCTCTCAGAAGGAAGGAGGAGTGGCTAGACACAGCCTCAGGCCAAGACCACCTGGGTGGGCAGTCCCTCTGAGTGGCGTGGGGAGGCACTGCCTAGATCACAGGAAACAATGAACAGAGAAACCTTGAGAGGAGCGGTTTGCCTGTGGGGGGAAGACCAGGCAAGGGACGCCCCTGTTGTCCTGTCCCCTATATTCGACTTGGGGGAACGGAGCCTTTTTTTACAAAATCATAAATTAAAAGTTAAGAAACTAAGTAATCCTAGACATTGAGAGCAAAATCCCACATGTGGCCTCAGGTGTGACTCAGCCTACAGACATCCCAATGACCTAAACCCATGGGGCTCTGCTCTGCACCCCTCCAGGGGGCGCCCCAGGACAGTCTTGGGTGTCTGGGCTCTCCTGGTGGCTGTCACTCCCAGCCTGCAGGCCACAGGGGAGGCTGAGGGCCCTCTGGCCGGCCCTGAGGCGCACATGCAGCTGTGAGGACTGCGTGGTGGGACAGCCCATGAGCCAGAGTTGGAAGGACCACTGTGACTCCTGGAGCGGCTTCTCTTCAGAACAGAAAAGGAAGGAACTTCCTAATAATGGTGGCCAGCAGACCAAGAGAGAGCAGCCCGGGCCCAGCCCCCAGAGGGCAGCTCAGGCTGGGGCAGGAAATGCCCAGGGGGAGCCGGGGGCAGGGCTCCAGCCTGCTGGGGTCGTGCTGAGGGACGCAGGAGGCACCGCTGGCCACAGACTGGACGGTCCGAGGAGTGAGAGGCATCAGAAACTCAAACCCCACGAGTTCACCATGAACGAACCAAGCGGAGGAAGAAGCTATGGTGGCCTTTGGAGGGTGCCGGGGCGCATCCTCAAGGAAGCTGGACCTAAGGGGGAAGGAGGCGGCACCCATCCCACCTGGGGATCCCTGGGGACACCACGGGCCTCCTGACGGAGGACACAGAACGCTGGAGAATTCTGACCCAAAGAGCAGGGCGTCTGAGCAAACCACCGCGGAACAAAAGGGCGTTTCAAATGTCTCTACAGTTCCCCGACCCTCCTTCCTTCACGAGGTGGAGTCTGGATGCTCTCCCCGTGGGTGTGGGTCGCGCCAGAGACTGGCTCCTGACAGAGGGAAGAGCAGGAGCACAGTGTGGGGCGCAGGGCCTGGCTCATACGAGGTACCGTGGCTCCCTCCTTGCTCCTTCTGTCTCTCTGTCTCTGTCTCTATCTCTGGCTCTCCCACTTCAGGCTCTTGGGACAGCCAGCTGCCATGTTGTGAGGACACTCAAGGAGCCCCGTGGGTACGCCTTGTGACAAGGGGTTGAGGCCCCTCACAGCAGCCATCGGACTGTGAATTGCCACCTGCCCCCGCCAGCCCGCAGGCCCTTTATTCCTGACTGAGGAAGGGGGCGGCTGGGCCGCTGCAGAGCCGGGCTGCCCCAACCCCGCACAGGCCAGGGGCCTGCAGAGCCCCAGCTGCAGGGCAGCAGGACATGTTTCAAAGCGCCGCCATTCCCAATCCAGGGCCCCTCCTCTTTGGGCTGACCCCCAGCTTCGAGCCAGCAGCCCCGAGAGAACTGCCGGCTTCCCGTCACTAAGGCTCCTCCGTGCTGCTTCCCCAGGAGCGAGGCCCCGTCACCACCGCTCGCCAGAGCTGCTGAGATCCTCCCGCTCCCGGCAGGCCCAGTGGCAGTGGAGCCTGGCTCTGCCCTCAGTGCCTGAGCTCCAGGGCCACACCCTCTGCCCACGGTGGGCCTCCTTGGCTAGGGTGCCTGGCTCCTCAGAGTGGCCGCGACCCGCCGACACGGCTGCCCCTGCACCAGCAGCCAGCACCCAGGCCCATCCCAGCCAGGCGGGTCGAGGCTCACCTCCAGGAGGAGCGTGTCCAGCAGGTACCGGTCCTTCCAGTGGTCGAGGAAGACCACGTCCAGCGTGTCCACGTCATATTTCTTCTTCAGCTGGGGGATGATGTCCTGGGAGGCCCCGAGGACAACGGTTACCTGGAACAGATTTCCGTCAGTGCCCACACCCACAGGGACAAACAGACTACCACGCCTGGGCACCCACGCGAGAGTCCACCGACAGCTCTATTTGGGGTTCTGGGGAGACAAGCCCCCTTCTGCCCGCTCCCTGTGGGGGCAGCCTTGGGAGTTTCCTGCTTGTGGATGGGGGCAGTGACACCGCCCTCCCGGAGCTGCTGGGGGACCCGTGAAACCCTCCATGACCCTGCAGCAGGATCAGTGTGGCCTCGAGCTGCACCATGGGTCTTGCCCTGGGCCCTCCCCTCCCACCCGGCCTGCCGGGCCTGGAGCGGCAGTGTGCACATCTGTCTAGGGGGCAGGCGCCACACCCTGTCCTGCAGGCCCGCGAAGTCCAGCATCTGCTGGGTGATGGCGGCGTAGTCAGGGTTGATCTCGATGGTGAGCAGACGGGCACCGGGTGGCAGCAGGCGGGCCATGCGCACAGCCGAGTAGCCGCAGTAGGCCCCCAGTTCCAGCAGCACAGACGGCTGCTGCTCCTGCACCACTGCATCCAGGAACTGGCCTGTGGAGCACGGGAGGGGTAAGTGCAGGCAATGGTGGGGACCCACTCCTGGCCAGGACATGCGCCTCCCAACCGAGCAAGAGCCCCTCCTGATGCCTGGCCCCAGCCCTTGCCTGAGGCCCCCAGGCCTCCCAGGATGGCCCCCAGGCCATACCAGAAGGCCCCCAGCCTTCCCTGAGGCCCACAGTCCTCCCAGGATGCCCCCTAGGCCTCCCCAGATGGCCCCCAGCCCTCCCTGAGGCCCACAGGACCCCCCAATGGCCCCTAGGTCTCCCCAGACGGCCCACAGATGGCCCCTGAGGCCCTCCCAATATGACCCCAGTCCCTGCAAGATGGCCCCCATCCCTCCCTGAGGCCCACAGCACCACCCAATGGCCCTCAGCCCTCCAAAGATGGCACCCTGGCCTCCCCAGATGGCCCCCAGCACTAGCTGAGGCCTACGGCATCCCCCAATGACCCTTAGGCCTACTAGGATGGCACCCAGGCCTCCCCAGATGACCCCAGCCCTCCCTGAGGCCACAGCACCCCTGAATGGCCCCCAGCCCTCCTTGAGGCCCAAAGCCCTCCCCAGATGGCCTCCTGGACTCCCTGAAGCTAATAGCACCTCTTAATGCACCAAGGCCCTCCAGATGGTCCCCAGCCATCGCCTGAGGCCCACAACCCACCCAGGATGACACCCTGGACTCTCCAGACGGCTCTGCCCTTCTCTGAGGAGCACAGCACTCCCCAAAATGGCCCCCTGGCCTCCCAGGATGGCACCTAGGCCACCCTTGTTGGCCCCCAGCCCTCCCTGAGCACGCACCACCCCCAGCATGGCACTTGGCCCTCCCCAGATGGTACCCAGCTCTTCTTGAGGCCCCAAGCACCCCACAATGGCCCCTAAGCCTCCCCAGATGGCCCACAGATGTCCCCTGAGGCCCCCAGGCCTCCCCAGATGAATCCAGCCCACTCCAGATGGCCCTTCGCCCTCCCCTGAGTTCCACAGCCCTCCTCTGAGGCCTACAGCACACCCCAATAGCCCCTAGGCTTATTAGGAAGGCACCCAGGTCTCCCCAGATGGCCCCAAGCCTTCCTTGACGCCCTCAGCACCCGCTCGAGGGCCCCAGGCCCACCTCAGATGGCCCCCGCCCCTCCTCTGAGGACCCCATCCCTACCTCGAGGCCCTGGTCCCAGCTCATGCACCATCCAGGCTCCCAAAGAGCCTGAAGCCTCTGTGACTTTGCACACGCTGGTCCCTCTCTCTTTTCCACGATTCCTGGCTGACCCCAAATCGTCCTAACCCAGAGCTGCCATCTGTGGAACCCCCCACCCCACCTTGCCCATGGTCTATACTCAGAGCCTCCCTGGCTCCCTTGAGTTGGACACTGTCAGAGGCTCTGAGGGGGCTGTCACGTCTGTCCCCAGGGCTCCACTCCAGACAGTGCAGCACATGTTCACGCCCCAGCCTGGAGTCCAGAGGTCAGGAGGCAGCCCTGGGGACGGCCAGGGGCCTGGGCCAGGCAACTCCAAGGAGCTCTGCATACCCTCAAGCCCAGCAGGGACACCCAGGCACCCGATGCATGCGCTGCCCAGCACCAGGTCTGTGGGATGGCGCACGAGTGTGGGGCCTGCTTGGAGCCTCTGCTGTCACCTCCCACTCGTGTTGGCTGAGCTGGTCTGTGGCAAAGGGGCCAGCTGAGCAGTGGCCTCCTGCACAGTGTATTAGACGTCCCTCCCGCCCCATGGGAACAGCGGTGTGGGTGTCAGGGTCTCAGCAAGGCCTTTGCTCCTGGTGGGGGGAGGGAGGCTCCAGAAGAGCCCCCACCCCAACACCCAGAAATGGGCTGGGCTGCCCCGCCTGAGGCCTGTTTCCGTGTCCACCGCCTGCCGGCTGGGCCACTCACCTTTCTTGTCGCCCACGTTCATGGCCCATTCCTTCTGCGAGCAGTAGGCGTCAATGGTCTCCAGCACGCTCTGCGGGTCCCCGGCCACCGCGTGCTGCAGCACATGGCGCAGAATGCGCTGCTCCTTGCTGTCACCCATGAGCAGGTTGTGGATGGGCTGTAGGATGAACTCATTCCAGCCGATGAGGAGCCAGCCCCAGCGTCGCAGGAAGAAGAGCAGAGGCAGCAGTGCCAGGCCCAATGAGAAGGCTGCCAACAGCATGGGTGTTGGCTCTAGCATCTGAGGTAGGCAGGGGTGGAGCGGGGAGGAGGGGAGAGAAGGGAAGGGAAGGAGCCCAGGGGAGGGTGCCAGGCTTCAGTGCTTTGTGGCCTGCCAGGCAGCCCCACAGCCAGTGCGGGAGCTCAAAGTCCCTCAGTGGTAGCGCAGACCTGCCCCTCCTGGCTCACTCACCCTCTCCTCAGTTTGGGGGTGCTACCACTGGACCCTTATGCTGATGGGGCCCCAAGGTTCAAGAAGCCAGCCACATGCCCAGTTACCTAGCTCATGTCAGCCTCGGGGAGTGCAGCCACCCCCCAAACAGCCTCCTGTCCTTGGGGCCACACCCTCAGGTGCCCGGAACAGGTGTGGCTAGCTTTCCTGCCTGGGGGCCTGCCAGTCACAGCCCCCCTCTCTGGGCGCTTTCCCAGGCGGCCCTGAGCGAGGGGGCACAGCTGGCCTGGGGTGGATGCAGCACACGAGGGGCGCGCCCATGTGCAGGGCCCTTGGGCGCCCACACTCAGACCGTCCGGGAGACTCCTGTGGTCCTTTAAGGGAGCTTCCAGGGAAGGACACAGGCAGTCCCCAGGCCAGGCACACGGGTCACAGTTGCATTCGCCGCTCCCTTCATGGACAGCCACACATGGAGCATCTGTTCCTCTATGAGGAAGGGGAGCCTGCTGCCCACACCACAGTGTTAGCCAGCCACGCCAGCTGTGACCAGCTGGCTGCTGCAGCACGGCCTCCCCTGGCAGGCGGCACTCCGGCAGGTAGCTGAGGATGCAGGCAAACGGAGCTGGGCTCAGGGCCCCTGCTGACAGGGGCAAGGCTGAGCCGGGCAGCCCTGGGCCGCTGGCCAGCACAGCAGAGTTCACAAAATGCAGGGCAGATGCCACGTGACCCATTTACACAAGGCAGAGTGGACACAAGGTCAGCACGCCAAAGTCTGCACGTGCTCTGGGCCCAAATCCTCGGCCCACACCCCTCCCTACTCCCCGTGCCACCCTGACGTTCAGAGCGACTTTCCCAGCCCGCTCCTGCCCTCCGAGCTGCAGCTCCTCCTCTGAGCTCTGCAGCTAAGCAGACGGCATTTGTGCATTTGTGCCAAGTTCCCTCACCTCCAGTTAGCCATCAACAGAAACCATAACCTGAAAATGACCAGCGTCCAGATATCCGGGCCCCTTCCCCGAGGCCAGCCCTGTCCTCTACTTTCTCTCCCCGGAAGGAGCTTGGAAGGCCCCAGAGAGCCAGGGAGACGTCTCCCCGAGTGTCCCACAGCCCGGGACATCGGCAAAGTCTCCCTGGTCCTCGTCTGCCCTCTAGGTTATAATGAGACAGGAACCACAAGATAAGGCCCTAACAAGATTGGCCTAACCAATCGGCAGGCTAGGAGAATCAGACAGAGGCCGCCAAGATCCACGTTCCACAGCCCCTGGACGTCCCTGGGCTTGGGCATGCGCCCTAGCACCCAGGAGTCCACTGAAGGTGACCCTAGCCCCATCGGCATAGTAAAAATCCCACCCAGGGCTGGAGAGCTAGCATACTAAAGATACGCACGTCGCATGAGGAGGCATGCTGAACAATAGCGCAGGCGCAAGCACAACCCATCCCTACAAGCGGTGACCAGGCCCTCCTCCCCAGCCTTCACCTAAGAACAGCCCCACAATCCCCTCCCTAACGGGCGTCACCTCCCCCTTTCCTTTCCACGCAGCCTCCCTTGTGCTGTCTCTCTTGATTTCCATCCTGGGGGACAACAAGCACCCAGTGTTCGGTAACAATGGCACACGTGCACCTGCGCCTTAGGAGAAGCGGGGGAACCGAACGAACCCCTTTGCTCAAGCCATATTTCCCAGGAGAGCAATTCTAAATTTGGAAGTGACACGTAAACCCAAGGGCTAGTTACAAAGAGCTTTAAGCCCTCATACTGAACAGGTAACTATGCGGCTCCATCTGCCAGAAACAGTTCAAACAGGAACGTAGCACAGAGCAAAGATACCGTCGGAATCTCATACACCACCATGTTTTATATAATAGTATTCGTATGTGACACATGGCTACAATGTTTCAATGAAAACCATCAGACCTCTAGCTGCATCTGTCTGTGTGTTTATTATGCGTGTGTGTCACATATATGATATTGCCCTACCTCCAGATGGTGCTACCAAATAAATTTATAAAACCCCTTCAAGGACTTCTACCCTCACGGGCTTAGAGAGGAGTAAGCGCTTATATAAACTGTCTTCCTGAAACTCCCAGAAATATAGGAACCAACTCAAGCGTTTTTCAAGTTCGCATAATGTGGGTCAACCTTTAGTCAATAAGACTAGCTTAATATTGTTGGTTTAATAAAACAGGCAGACCTTCAGAGTTGTCAACATTAACTAGGATGATGCAAATCTAAATTTTTATTCTACTTTGTATACTAGTCAAATAAGCTAATATTATATCTATTCGATGTTGATGATTGTACAAATGACAAATTCAATTTTAATCAAATTTAGTCACTATACCAACAAACTTTATTTCAGCAATAATTGTGCTTTGTAATATATCTGTCTAAAAACAGTTTCCAAAATCTTTCTGGTAATCTGCGACCTTAGAGTTATGCCAAATTAAGTTAAAGAATAGATATTCTTTGAATATCTAAATAGTTCCTAAATAAGATAAGTGCTGAAGCATTCAGTATTAATTCTAAGTTAATACACTTTTGGCTTATTTTTATATGCTACAGAGATGCTAAAGATATTTGGGTCTATTAATAAACATGTTCTTCTTGTCACATTAAAAACATTGTACTATTAAAAACATATCTGTACAGATTATGAGATGGTACATTTACCAAATGTGCTAATCCGTTACAGAATATTGGTATATGACAATTTGTAATTGCCTACTTCCAAGTTTTCTCTGTAAAATAAAGGTTGCTAATGGTTAAAAATTATAATCTATGTGTGAAAATAAAACTACTACTAGAAACAATGGGAAGGAAGGGAAAACAACCGTGTACAAAAGTATGGGAGGAAAAGAGGACCTGCATTTATATAGAAAGGATGCAAAGAATGTAGATGTTTTTTGTTACACACAATAATTCTGTCCTAAAGTCAAATTCAAAAAGAGGGAAAGTACAGGACAAAAACGTGAACAGATATAGAAAGTTTTAGAAGGTTTGTGGAAAAGGAATTTTATGCTGTGAGGTCAAAGCTACTAAAATTAGATTTATATATAAAGCTTTTAAAATGTGCTTTAACATCAATAATGTACGGATACAAAATTGGAGTTTGTTTTTTCTCTCTGATAAAACGTTTCTTAGATTATTGGTCTGCTTTTTTAAAAATTTTTTTATTGAGTTAATGATAGGTTACAATCTTGTGAAATTTCAGCCGTACACTATTGTCTGTCAGTCGTGTTGTAGGTGCAACCCTTCACCCCTTGTGCCCACCCACCCTGGTCTGCTTTTAATAAGAGATTGTAAAAGGTTTTTGTTTACCATTTGAGAAACCTGCCTAGCAAACAAAGATACTGAGTCTTATCAAAATGATTTCCTGTGCTTCACGTTGTCATTATCATGTCCTCAATTACTTAAGAGAACCAAGCCTTCTCACTCTGAAAACAGCCAAGGCTGTTTTACAACCTCGTTATCTCCTACATTTAGAGTTCTTTTATTGTCACTTTGGTTAATTAGGATAACTAAATATTGTTTCACAGTGACCTGGGATCCTATTTAGTCAAGTGTTCAAACTTTTTGACATTTTTGACAACTTTGCCTTCCCGACATCAAATCCTAAATAAAATGTTCTTGATCTTGAACTGACTTTGGGATTTCCCAGAGGGCCCCTGAAGATCCCCAAGGGTTTGTTCTTTCACCTTGTAAAAGGGAGGTACTAAACTAACTAGATTTATTTGATATGTTGAATCTCATGAAAGGCATTGCCAAACAAAAAATGCTGTTTAACCCTCCATAGGTTATATTTGCATGAAAAAATGTTAACATAAGAATGTCACAAATTATATAAATTTCCTAGAAATTTGTCAATGCCTTCACTGTCCATGAAATGTCTTGCTATAATGTTATCAGTCATAATTCCAGTTATTATTTAAGACCTTGTATTTCATAAAAACAACCAAATCTCCTTACAAATTGTGCTATTTTTATAATGAACTCTCATCGGATCTTTCCCCAGGGCCTTTTAAACTCTTTTGTCATCCACAGTATGGGGGATCAAAACTGGCCACCCCAAAATGTGTCTCTTTGGCTTATTTTTAAGGACAAAAAAAACTCTGAAGGAAACTGACCTTCCCTCTAATTGCCTAAAAGAATTTAAGAGAGAAGGCCTGTCCCAGGAAGGGGCTATCACCATGGATAATTCCAGGTGTGGTGGACAGAAGGTACAAACAAGCTCATTTCTATTAAAGTCTATCCCTGGGGTCCCATTGTCCATAGATGGCCCCCAATCAGTTGCTTATCAAACAGTTGCATTTCCATCTCCATGTAAGTTTCCTTACCCCCCCCTCTTTGAAGTCCACATTGCAACCCCCAACATCCTCCTCTGTATTTAGCGAAGATGGTATTTAAGGTGGCAGCTTTGGCCATTCTGGTGAGTTACTCAGTTTTCCTGGGTTTCTCCCATGTACACATTATTAAACTTGTTTGATTTCCTCCTGTTACTCTGTCTTATGTCAACTTAATTTGCAGCCCAGCCAGAAGGACTTAGAGGGTAGAGGAATGTTCTTCCTCCCCTACAGTTTGGTGACCATGAAGGGACAAAACTTTACTGGCTGGATGCTGCTCACTCCTGGACTACTGAATCTGAGAGATCCTGGGCCCTTGACAAGAGCTGGCAGGAGGGAAGACTTCTTACCACATCAGTCTCCTGGATCTCTGCCTGCAGGGTCCAGTGGAAACAAGAGTGGTGAGGTTTTTTTCCCTTTTCTAAATGTAAATTAGCAGGAGAAAATATTGGTGAAGCTAGCTTCTTGGGCTCAGTGACTTGGGGAAATTTCATTTGAGTACTCATTGGTTTCTTGATCCTTCTCCCAGAGATGGTCACTGTTTTCCTTGTCTCTGTCTCTTGTACCACTTATGATAAAAAGGAAAAACCACAGGGCAAGACATAGGCATCTCCATATGCCTGTTTCTGGGAATATGTGCGTGAGGTGAAAGCTGTTGCTAAAGGCATCTTGGAAGCCAAAGTGCCTGCAGTATCGGTGGGCACGGGTCGAGCAGTTAAGAGCCTTTAGGGCGCTCGCCACCTCATGCAGACTCCTGTGATAGTATAAGTTGGTCACACAATGGAGTAGATGACAAGTCCCCCACCAACTTCAAGAAAATTTCCATGCAATGAGGTACTCAGCAAAACACACACAACCCCCCACCCCATGGCACCACCCTCCTAGGTATTAGTCTGGCTCCAAGAGACCCAAGGCTTAGCTAAAGCTGTTAATGTGCATATTAGATGAGGGTTTTTCTTTTGTCTTATTCTATGTCTTGAGAGCTTGGCTTTGTGACCTCTTTGGTCTCCACCTTCTGGAGGATGCACATACTGGTGTGCATCATGGTGGCCAGTCAAATAGACTGGGGTTCCAAGAAGCACTCTTTGTCTGGCTGTGTCAGCTCTCAGGTGAGTTTGTCATCAGGGGTCCCATTGCTTCCATCAGGGGCCTTTGTCGTCTCAACCTTCGTTGCTTGTCAGTGCACCTCTGCCTGTGCAGCAGAAGCCTTTGCTTTCTTAGATTATTTCTGGGAGTGAACGTTCTGGGTCTTGTGGGGTGGCTTCTTTCGCACTCTCTTTTGGGGATGCCTCTTGCATCCATGGTTGAACCATAAAGGCTTATTGGTTTGAGTCGCTATTATCATTGAAATTGGAAAAACTTCTAAGTTGGAAAGATTTTTAGAGTGCTCTTGTCTTAATTGTTTTATTGGTACCTATTAAAACACCAAACAAAAAAGAAATGCAAAACAAATAATGACTAGCCTTAAGGCCCTAACTCAGGCTACAATTAAATTGAGAAAATGTAAAAGTATAAGTGTTGATAAGATTATAAAGTTTGAGCTAATTTTATATAAAGAGGTTATATCAGCTTTGCCTGAGTATGTTTTGAAAATGGACAGTCTGGCTGTGGATGCTTCCCCTACCCAATATTATAAGACTGAGAACTGTTGATGAAGTCCAGGCGGAAGCTATGATTAGAAGCATGAGTGGATGAAATTGAGGGGAAATTTTGTGGGAAAAAAATTTATAGGCTTTATGTGAGTGATTGCATCTCTTTGCCTGATTGTATTATAGATTGTGTTGTGGGCATAGACATTGTGTCTCACTGGGGAACACTTCCCCTGCCTGATTGTAAGACAGCATATAAATCTGCCCTTCAGACAACGTTAATTAAACATGCTAAAAGGAAGTCACTAGTGTTGCCTGAGGGGCTGGCCTGGTGGCATAGTGGTGAAGTTCGTGCGCTCTGCTTCGGTGGCCTGGGGTTCATAGGTTCAGATCCCGGGCAGAGACCTAGCACCACTCATGAAGCCATGCTGTGGTGGCATCCCACATAAAAACAGAGGAAGATTGGCACACACGTTAGCTCAGGGCCAATCTTCCTCACCAAAAAAAGGGGATTGCCTGTGCCCCCACACTCTGTGAGATAAAAACTAGAGGCTAATATCAGGTGCTAATAAAAAAGACACTAAAAGCCCTCCCCGCCCCCCAGGTAAGTTGGTCTGGGGTTAAACCGTGCACTTAGAAAGAGGGCCTTTGTTAAATGCTTTGTGCAGACTTGTAAAGATATGGTACATTGTCCTAAAGTTTTAAAATAGCTGTGGAGTCTTTGTGTGTGTATGTCTATATGCATGTTATATATATGTGATATTTTTCTACCTCCAGAATGCATGGCCAAAAATTAAGAGCTCTGTTTAACTAGTGTAAAGTAAGCATTTACATAAATTATTCCTAAACATAACAGAAACTAACCCAAATTTTTTTCAAGTTAACACGATATGAAATAGTCTTTGGTGAATGAAAGCTTAAGTTTTTTGGATTCACTAAAATAGGCATGTCCTCAAACTTATCAGCACTGGATGCAATGCAGACATACAGCCTGGGTTTACTAGTCAAATAAGCTCATATTATCTCTGTTACAATTTATCAGCAAAATAATAGCTTAAAATGATAGCTAATTTTGTGTAATGTCTCATAAAATTTTCATGGGTAATCTAAATATAATTGTTGGAAGCAGATGATTTAGATACAAGTGGGATGGGAGTTTATAGATAAACGTATAGCAATAATTATAGTTTATGGCATATGTATTTAAAATATCTTCCAAAATCTCTTTGCTAACTTGAAACTTTGAAGTTTTGCTAGGTTAATTAAGTGATGGAAAATTCATTGACTATCTAGATCATTTCTAAATAACATAAAGTATTAGACATTAATTATTAAATAGAGGTTTATCTACTTCTGGCTTCTTATTACAGAAAACCCAAAAATATTTGGATCTATTAGTAAACATGCCTTGTATTTTATTTAAAGATTGTACTATGAAGTAGCATGTTTCTAGGAATTTCTAGCATGTTCAAGTTTATAAAAAGTATTTATAAACTTGCCAACCCACAGACTGCTAATGTAGAGGACAGTTTATAATTGCTTACTTCTTAGTTTTCACTAAAAATTAAGGTTTCTAAGGGTTAAAAATTCTAATATGTGATTAAAGGTACTAAAAATTAATAAGGAAAATATCTTTGTATTCAAGGAAAGTAAGATGTATATTTTCAGTAAAGAAGGTGTAAAGACTGGAAATATTTTTGTTTGTTTTTCTAAGAAAGATATATTTGTCCTAAGTAATAGGACAGGAGAAAGAAGGCATGGGATAAATTCTGAATGTAAAAAGAAAGTTAAAGGTTTGTGGAAGAGGAACCTTGTGGAAAGAGTTTTGTGCATGATCAAGTTGGGTTAGATTAAAATGAATTTAATTAAGTAAATGAGTTTTAATATAAAAAGTAAGCTGGTGCAAAAATTAGAATTTCATTTTCTCTCTCTTAAAAAGATAATTCTTAAACTTTTAGTCTGCTCTTGATAAAGAGATTATGAAAGGCTTTTCTTTGAGTAGTCTACCAGGAGGGTAAGGATTTAATGTTTTATCAAAATAAATTTCCTGTATTGTTTTATCAGGTCTTTAACAACAAGCGCTAAGGTTTCTCTTATAGTTATTTAATTTTCTGCATTCATCTAAAAATCTTTAATTTTCACCATGGTTAAATGGATAACTAAGCATTGTTTCATAGGGACCTATGATACTGTGTGGGTAAATGTTATTGATATAAGTGTTTTTAAAGTTATATAACATTCCTAAAATTCTGATCGATCCTAGTTGTCAGTCATAATTCTAGTTATTATTTTAAAGTGTGGTGTGTCACAGAAACAACCAAATTTCTTTGTCAATTGCCATTTTTAAGTCTTTCATCATTTACAAACAGTAATTGTTTTACTTTGATGCTTTTGCAAAAATGTTTCAGCTTCAGAGAGATTCATGAAAAGGACTCTGACACTTACTCTAGAATACAGGTTTCTGATAAACTTTCAGATTGTAAAACTGAACTGGGTAAGAAATTACAGAACTCTAATGGAAAAACTGATGACTTCATGAAACTGCTAGCAAAAGATCAAGATCAAGAGTCGATTACATGGAACTAAGTGAACTGATGAAGATGATTATAATTTTTATGACTCTTGTTTGAAATATTGCTGATTTTTTAATGCTCTGTTCTTTTCAGATTTAAGAAAATCTTTTTCTCTTAAGCTAACTATGACATAGCAATTTGGTAAATTATACTTTTATAAGCAGAATTGAAACATTTATCTTTTTCTCCCTACTTGATCCCTCCAGAATTTGGAAACTCTTAATGAGTGAATATTCACCTGTAGTTATTTGCATAAGTTTAGTAGGAATCTGTTCTCCTTATAACAGGATACAATTGGAAACATTGCTTATATTATCAAAGCTTTGACTGGAATGTCACACTTGAGAGAAACATGCATAGACTCAGATATGACGAGGCAGGTAAGAAACAAAAATTGACTTTACGAAACAAAGCCACTTGGAAATACTGGCCTGATACCTTACTCACAGGGTTACCAACAACCTTACCACGTGAGTAAAGAATGTCACTTCCCTGGCAGGTGTAAAGAACCTCAGGATATTTTGGGAACCTCGAGAAGAGAGGAATTCACCCAAATCTGTAGGTATTGCAGGTGAAGTCTGATGACAAGTCCTTGACTTTGCTTCCCTGGCCTCCAGTGGCCTATAAAGTTCGATCTGAGATTCCTGATAAAAAGATCCAGCAAAGCAGATTTATTCTTTTAATTTTTTTAACTTATTTTTTTTAAAGATTTTATTCTTTTCCTTTTTCTCCCCAGAGCCCCCCCGGACATAGTTGTATATTCTTCGTTGTGGGTCCTGCTAGTTGTGGCATGTGGGATGCTGCCTCAGCGTGGTTTGATGAGCAGTGCCACGTCCGTGCCCAGGATTCGAACCAACGAAACACTGGGCCACCTGCAGCAAAGCGTGCAAACTTAACCACTCGGCCATGGGGCCAGCCCCCCAGCAAAGCAGATTTAAAAGAGCCTATAAGATCGGTTGCTATTCTTGCTGTACTTATGTAAACAATTGGGCCAAGTTTATTGAAACTAGACTTATTTTGCAAACCAGTTAGTCTTAATTTGGCTATCTTTGGTAAAAATGAGAGCGATTTTAGAGAAAAAAATTACGTTTCAGCAGAAACTACAATATGCAATAGTAGATATTAGATTCTAGTTCTGTTGTCTTTGAGGTCTTGTTTTCTATCTGTAAACTGGACTGGATCCTGAATTCTTCTAGTCACTTGAAATGTTGAGCTAAAAATCTCCAAGCTAACATTTTCAATTTTTTCCCTCATTTTCATTTGGAATCCTTGAGAACTGAAACTGCACTGGTGCATTCCGTAAGCAGCTTGAAGGAAGTGTAAAGGTGCTGAGCGCTCCCTCCACATTGTTTTTCAGAGCTATGCTGGGAAAAGATACAACCAAAACTAGCCTGAACCAGATCAAGCCCCACCATGAGGGCAGCACGCGCACAGATGACCTGAAGATGACCTTTTCCTCATCTGAATACTATAATCTCTGCCCTAGGAGGAGCCTATGCCTTATTAGCATAACGTGCAACGTGTGTGAGAGCATGCTTCCAGATTGCACCTGTGCCAGCTAATACCTACCTCCACATGTGATGACAAAACTTCCCTTTGCAATGTTCACTCCCCACCCGAAATAAGAAGACCTGCTTCCCTTTGTTCAGGGAGCCGCGACTTTGGAAATGATTCCGCGTGGTCTCCTACTTGCCATAAATACACTTTGCTTTGTGTGATGAATACTTGTGGTGGAGAGCCTGATTTTAACCCGCCAGGGAGCGGACTCATTCTGGCTCTGTAGCAAATCCACCCTTGTTTCTGAAGCTCTGCAAACTGAAGCTGGACAACCTGATGTGAACTTAAGAGTGTCCCCACGACAGCAGACTTGTTGCTGTGTGAGCCACTCAAAAGATAGCTGAGCACCTGATGACATCACCAGAGACATTTCAAACTGCAAAAGGTGCTTCGACCCTGACACTTAGAAATCTTCTGTTTTTTTTAAAGATTGGCACCTGAACTACCATCTGTTGCCAATCTTCTCTTCTTTTTTTTTCTTCTTCTTCTCCTCAAAGCCCCCAGTACATAGTTGTGTGTCCTAGTTTTGGGTCCTTCTAGTTGTGGCATGTGGGATGCCGCCTCAGCATGGCCTGATGAGCGGTGCCATGTCCGCACCCAGGATCCCAACAGGCAGAACTCCGGGCTGGCGAAGCAGAGTGCACAAACTTAACCACTCAGCCACGGGGCCAGCCCCCTAGAAATCTTCTTGACTGGGTGTCCCCTGGGCTCAGAAACTGAGAAACTGGTTTATAATTTGCTTCAACCACTAACCTTGTTTTTCTTTTTGTTTCCACAGAAATGCTTCTTCCTAAATATCTGATTGCTTGCTTACACAATACAGGCCTAGCTTTGGGAACCCACCTGCATCACCGCCTTCTGAAGTGAATTTAACTGGATTGATCTATCATGAGAAATAAGAGAGGTGTTCAGTGAGATGAGACAATCTACTAACTCAGCTCCTGGACTGTGAAACTTCTTAAAGTTTCAAAGGCGGGACTGTGGGGGATCAAAGTTGGGTACCCCAAAATGTGTCTCTTTGGCTTGACTATTTTTAAAGGCAAAAAAAACTCTGAAGGTAGCTCTGACCTTCCCCCTAACTGCCTAAAAGGATTTAAGATAGAAGGCCTGTCCCAGGAAGCCGCTATCACCATAGATAATTCCAGGTGTGGTGGACAGAAGGTACTAGCAAGCCCCTTTTAATCAAAGTTCTTACTCCCCCCATCACACTGTCTACAGATGGCCCAGCAAACACTTGCTTATCAAACATTTCCATTTCCATCTCCATGTGAATCGCCTTCCTCCCTGTTGAAGTCCCAAACCACCGCCCCCCCCCCCCCCACAACATCCCGTGTCTTTAGCTGAAGACGGTATTAAAGGCGGCAGCTTTGGCCATTCTGGTGAGTTACCTATTTTCCTGGGTTTCTCCCATGTACACCTGTTATTAAACTCTGATTTTCTCCTGCTATTCCGTCTCACGTCAACTTAATTCTTAGACCCGCCAGAAGGACCCAGGGGGTAGAGCAATGTTCTTCCTGCCATACGACAGCTCGTTTTCGTTTGGCTCTGATTCTTCTCCAAAAGCATTTGCAGGAGCTACAGGCCAGAGTGCCCCCTCGGCAATGAAAAGGGACTGTCTCTGAAACCCACGGAAAGGACTATGCCAGGTACCATGGGGCACACGCTTCTGAGGGCGCTGCTGAAACAACTCTGAGACATCCCAGCGGACTGAGTCGGATCTCCAGGACCTAGTGGAGAAACTGATGGGGTCACGAAACCGCTGACCAAGGTCAAGCAGAACAAGAATTAACTCCATGGGACTGAGCAAACTGATAAAAGATTATCATAATTTTTCATGGGTTTTGTTTGTAATATTGTTGGCTCTTTAACGTTGTATTTTTTGGATATTAAAAAAACACTTCCCTTTTCTCTTAAGCTATCCATGACTCCTAACAGTCCAGCAAATTATACCTTCATAGACAAAATTGAAGCATTTATCTTTTTCTCCCTGCCTGATCTCTCCAAAACTCAAAAACTGTTACTGAGCATTCTTATCTTCATGGTGATAGCTATTGGCATAGGTTCAATGAGAATCTGTCCTCCTTGTGATAGGACATAATTAAAAAGATTAGTTATATTGCCAAAGAATTTAACAATGAAATATAGAATCAGATATGACCAGACAGTTTTAAGGAACTGCAGTCAACTTCCCAGAGCCAATGCTCAGAAGCCCTCTTGAAAAAGCTGGCTTGGTACCTGGCTGACAGGGTTCCCAGCCTCCCAGTGAGTAAGGAAGTTCATTTCCCAGCAGGCCCAGGGGCCTTAGGATATTTTGGAGACCTTGAGAAGACAGGAATTCACTCAAATCCATAGGTGAATTCTGATGGCAAGTTCTTTTTTTTTTTTTTTTTAAAGATTTTATTTTTTTCCTTTTTCTCCCCAAAGCCCCCCCTGGTACGTAGTTGTTTATTCTTCGTTGTGGGTCCTTCTAGTTGTGGTATGTGGGATGCTGCCTCAGTGTGGTTTGATGAGCAGTGCCATGTCCGCGCCCAGGATTCGAACTAACAAAACACTGGGCCGCCTGCAGCAAAGTGCACGAACTTAACCACTCGGCCACAGGGCCAGCCCCAGATGGCAAGTTCTTAGTTGGCTTGCTAGCCCCCAGAGGCTTTTAAAAGTCCAATCTAAGATTCCCTATAAAAAGTTGCACAAAGCAAACTTTAAAAAGTCTATATGGCCAATTACCATGCTTGCTGCCCTCATGTAAATAATCAGGCCAAATTTTTTTTTTTCAGGAAGATTAGCCCTGAGCTAGCTACTGCCAATCCTCCTCTTTTTGCTGAAGAAGACTGGCCCTCAGCTAACATCTGTGCCCATCTTCCTCTACTTTATACGTGGGACGCCTACCACAGCATGGCTTTTGCCAAGCGCTGCCATGTCCGCACCCGGGATCCGAACCGGCGAACCCCAGGCCACCGAGAAGCAGAATGTGCAAACTTAACCGCTGCGCCACTGGGCTGGCCCCAATCAGGCCAAATTTAATGGGACCAGAATTATTTTTTAAACAAGAATAATCTTACTTTGATTATCTTTGGTCAAAAACGGAAGTGATTATAGAGAGAAATTTTATGTCTTATTGGAGACAAATAATCTAGTCCTATTCATTGTCCTTAAGGTTTTATTATCTACCTGTAGTTGGACTGGGTCCTGCGGTCCTACACGTCTTGTCAGCCCTTCCTAAATCCTCAGTTCTAGTTTCCTTCAACATCTGGTTACAACTCTCCAAACTGACGTTTCCAATTTTCCTCCCTGTCTCCTGACTTGCCGTCTCCAAGAACTAAAACCTGACTGCCCACACCCTTCCTGGGACTCCAGTTGTCTCGTAGCTGCCCTTTTCCTCCAGGATCTGAGGCAGTTCTGTGTGCCAAAGCCAGACAACCATATATAAACTTCAAAGCACTCATCACAAGTCATGTGTGGGCCACCTTCATTCCTGCAGCTGCTGCTGCCTGGGCCGCTCAGAAAGTCCACTGGAACTCCCACACCTACCATGCTCTGCTCTGGGAAATAACCTCAACTGTGACGCTGACATCTATGCTATCATTACATTCAAACTACAAACCAGGACATCCACCAGACTGCCGCTGCCATCCTCACTCCACCAGTCGGAGATGCTTACAACTTAACGCAGCTCTTCTCAACTAGGGGCCTTGGGACTCAAAAACTGGGTTTACAGCCAGCTCCAACCATTAATTTCTGCTTTTCTTTCTGTTTCCATAGAAATGCCCTTCATTAAATGCCTGATCTCTCAGCCATCCAGCAAATATCCTCTACTACCACGACCCAACCTGTGGTTCAGCTGCTCTTTGATGAACAAAGGGTGATCAAATGGAAAACAGACTTAGATGTCTCAGAGGAAAGAAGAGACCTTCTTCTCCAGCAAGAGGGGACCTGACCAAGATCTCTCCTTGACCAGACCCTAACCAGGCTCCCCGGAGCATTCTTCTTGACTAGGCCTCAACCTTGGCTAACAAAGACTCGAACAACGCTAGCATAGTGTCCAGCAGCTCAAGGCCAGCCCCCTGGGATGACCTCTGTCCCCTTAAGGTGCCTGCCTGAGAAAACCCAAGGCTGACAAAAGAAGCGACTGCTCCCGCCAAAATCTGAGGACAGGACCCCGGCTCCCGCCTCTGTGGGAGGAGAGGAGCCTCACTTCCAGAAGCCCAGTCAGCAAACCCAGGCAGGTGTCACACGCACCAAAACCCCATTTCTGCTTTTTGCAATTCTTCACTTCCCTGAGTCTCTCAAGCCCCCACCATCCCCCTCCCTGCTCCCTCATCCTCCCTTTACCAGGCCCAGAGCCTCTGAGCCAACAGAAGGGCGCTCAGCCCCTCCCTACTGCCAGCAGTTACTGAATAGGATCTGTCACCACTCAGCTCATCCACAGCCCATCTTCTCAGGCCCTGCAGTGCCCCTCCAGGGCAGCCACTCAGGGCAGCTCCAGCTCAGGCAAAGGACCCAGAAGTCCCTGGCAGGAAAAACCTGAAAGGCTGGCCCGGCAGCAGGTCAGGCCTGGGGGACTTCCCCTTTGTCTACATTCTCCCCTGGGCCTGAGACCACACCACCCAGACCCAGTCCCGTGGGGTCTTGGGCTCCGGGCATCCCCTTCCTGGTGGGGCAGCCATTGCCCCGAAAGGAAAGGCCTGGGGGTACCCCCAAGGCCTCCAAGAGGGAACCTGTTCGGGAGATTACTGAGCCCCTTCGGCCGGTCCCACAGTTCGCCCACTCTCCAGGGGCTGATCCCAGCAGAAGACCAATGTGACCCTCCCAAGTGTGAGCCAGGCCCTGCCTCTGCCACCGGGTCGGCCACCAGGTCAGAGCCCTCCCCAAGGACAGACCCCCGATGTCAGGCTCTGGATCCCCATGGGACCCCGGATCCCCCACCCTGTCTTGACCCCTATTCCCAGGTCGGATCTTCCCACTCGAGCACAGGCCTCCCACTCCCTCGATCCAGTCTGGCGCGCCGCCTCCTGTCCAGAGACCTCCGCCCCAGGTCGGACGCTCCCCCCAGGCCAATGCCCAGCCCCATCGGAGCTCCTTAGCCAGGGGCAGATCCCCCCAGCCCCCGCCCTAGATCAGATCCTCCGCCCCAGGTCCGCAGACCCCCGCCCCAGGGCGGGTCCCCTCTCCTCCTTCCAAACTCCCCCCACTCGCCAGTCGGACCCCCGCGCCAGGTCGCACCTCCTGCCCTAGGTCAGATCCCTTCACCCGGTTCGAACTCCCACGCTCTTCCGAATCCTTCACCCCAGGTGCAGACCCCCGCCCAGGTCCGGCCGCCCCCGGTCCAGCTCCGCGGAACGCCCGGCGCACTGACCTCGCCCGGCGCCGTCCCGGTGCAGGCAGCGCGGCGGGCAGCCCGGCTCCAGAGGTCCCCGCGAGGACTGGCGCGGGACGGCGGCGATGGCGGCGGCCCTGCGGGCACCCGGCGTGCGCTTCCGGTGGCGGACCCCGGCCGCGGCGGGTGGGGCGCGGGGCGCGGCAGGTAGGGGGGCCTGGGCGGCGATGTGGCGCGGGGGGCCCCTGGGGTGTGCTGCTGGGTGGAGTGACCTGTGCTCGCCCCGGTGCAGCCCAGTCTTAACTGTGTCCTGCCGTTGGTGGTGGCTCCGCTCCCGAGGTTACCAGGCACCATCTCGTGTGCACGCCCCTGGCCAGAGCGGACCGCCGCCCGCCCAAGACCCTAGCGGCCACACAGCAGGTGCTCACTACAGGCCCTAGCAGAGACTCAATGAGGGACGCCAGGGCACCCTGGGCTCTGAGCAGGCCCTGCACGCCGCCACTCTGCCGGTGCCCTAGGGGAGGGGACATCTGCAGCTTATCCTCCTGGAGCCACCAAGGGAAACCGACCAAACCAGGACAATAGTCACGTCACCACGGCACCGGGTGTCGCCAGGGTTCCGGCGCAAGGGCTGGGCGCAGGGATACATGGACAGTTGGCGCTCAGCCCTGCAGGATGCGCTCCCCAGAGCCGGCTGCGGCGCCCCCACATTGCCATGGTAGCACGGCCAGGCCCACGCGTGATGACTGTTCCCCACCACGTACCTTCTCAGTGATGGCCCCAGACCCTGCCCCTGGACCATTCCCCACAGGGAGTGAGTGTTGAAGGACCACAGGACATCTGGGTGAGGGCTCCTTCGCACAGATGGTGCCCGTGGGAGGAAGAGTGGCCGGACCCTTGGTCAGTGGTGGATTGGCGGGTGAGGGCAGACCAGATGGGTAAGTGGGCAAAGCTGTGCACTGCATTGGCCGTGGTGAACTAAGGGGTTCGCTTGGCCGTGCAGAGTCCTGGGACGCAGTCACTAGCTTGTGAGGTGGGGACATGGGCTGCTCTTAGGGTGTCTTTGCTGATCCCTGTGACCTTGGCCAGGGCAGCCGGTCTTTCCCAGCCCCCTTGCTGCACATGTCAGTGGGACATTCATGAGGATTAAACATACTTGTGCAGTGGAGCCCTCACCCCACCTGGCGCAAGTCAGAGATCCACCAATGGGAGCTGCCCCCGTGGTCACAAGCACAAGGCCTTTCAGGCTGCTGGTAACCGTGGCCTTGGGGTGAGCGTGTCCTTTCCATCTGGGCAGGAGGCAGAGCCCTGCCGGGCCCTCTGGCAGCAAGGGGAAGGGAGGCCCCAGGGCGAGGGCTGAGCTGCTGGGACAGTGATGGTGCCAACCCCCAAGGAGGACACCCAGGGCCGATTTGGGGCCTCTTCCTCCACTTCAGCCTCACAGCTTCTCTGAGAGCAGAAGTTGCCGGCCCATCCCAGGCTTGGGGGTGGCGAGGCAGCCCCTGAACAAGAACCAGAATGACAGTGTAGCCAGTGTCACCTGTCCCCTCACACCTCCTACCAGGAGAGACCATGCGGCAGGGAGGACAGCCTTACAGGAGGCCCCCGAGGTGGCCGGCGTGTCCGTGGGCACGGGGAGCCTCCCCTGTCCTCCTAGAGCAGTTGCTCACGCAGCCAAGGCATGCTCAGCGGGCTCTGCTCTCTGCTGGCCCTGTTCCAGGCCCAGGTTCAGAGGAGCAGAAAATTAGAGGACAGGGCTCAGACCACAGAGCAGACAGACCTTTCTGGCTGAGCCCTGTGGGCGGAGAGGGTGTCCCTGGCTGAGATGGGGAAGGCGAGGCTGTGAGGCACCCCAGGGCACCTGAGTGCACAGGTGTGTCCCAGGACACCCGCGCTGAGCAGTGCCCACCCCACCCACCTCGGGGTCCTTCTTCCCCAGCAGGCTAGCCACACCCTCCCACGTGTTTAAAGGCAGATTTCCTACACGTGGAGGGCTCCACCGCTGGCCTCTTCCAAGTGTTTATCAGACCGGAGGGCTCTTGAGCATATAAGGTGGGTGGGGAGAGCAAACTGCCAAAGATAAACCCACAGTTTGCTTGGCTAGCCACTCGCCCTGCCCTCTGCTGATAGCAGATGGGGGCACAGTGCAGGACTGCAGGGCAGGGAGACCCAGCGGGGACCCTGCTGTGGCAGCAGGAAGGAGAGGCGCCTGCAATGGAAGGTAAGCTGTTCTCCTGGGCAGCCCCCCCACTGGGAGGGAGCACTGCCCTGCCAGGCAGGCCTGTGCTCCTAGGTGCCTGGCCTCAGCTCCTCCAGCCAGCAGTCAGTCTTCAGTTCTCTGGGCTCATAGCAAAGCCATTGGGATAACCAACAGCAGTTTAGGACTCTTCAGAGTCCTTGAGTTGAATTTGGAATGGGGTCTGCTTTGCACTGGCTGCTTGAACTCAGTTCTGGCTCCCTTAGACCCTGTGTGCCTGCACACGCATCTCAGGGCCCTCGATGCCTCCTGCGGGATGGACCCGGGGTGGGGGGCACAGTGGAGCGTCTCCACAGGGCGGGCACCTGGATGCAGCTCCCAGCACCGGCTCCCCAGTGGGCTTCCTCACCTGCAAGCCAGGCCTTCTCTAGGCTCAAGCTCCTGGGGCCTGCAGGAGCACAGGCCACGGCCCCCTGGCCTGTAGGACGTCTAGGGAGCCGCGGTCCCTCAGGGGCACAGCACCCTGGGCGTGTTCCCCACAGACTTGCCTGCCAGGAAGGTTGAGGTGGCCACAAAGACGGGTGCAGCCTCCTCACTGGCAGGCCTCAGGTTCCCATGCTGGTGTGAGGGCCGATGCACCTGCCGTGGGGGCAGGCCCCTTCGATCACGGGATCCTCAGCCTTGCCCAGGAGCAGCAGCCAGCTCTTGATGCCCTGGCAGCAGTCCGTGCCTTCCCCACACTCCCCACATACTGATAATTTGCTGTTATTTCTTCCTCCTTCCATAGAGAGTGGGCTGGTGCCTGGCCCTGGGTGTCCCCAACTCGGGCCTTGGGTCAGAGCTCTCAGGTTCACCACAACTAAGGCCTCTCCTGCCCTCACCCACCTCCTCCGTCCCTCCTTCTCTGCCCCTTCTGGCTGTCTTTTGCCTTCCTTCCACATCAGTGGTTTGCCGAAGAGAGACGAGAGATGCCTCCTACAGGGCAGGAAGGCCGTGAGTGTCCTCTGCGGGGCGTGAGGGGAGGATGCGGCTGCCTCCAAAGTGACAGCACAGGGAGCCCAAAAGGCATTTCCAGGGAGGAATGTGGGCCCGCAGCTCCTGTGGCCTCAGTCGCTTCCCTCCCGGACCCCACGGGCGCCCCACAGCCGCCCCACGGCCTGGCTCTGCTACCTGATGCAGGGGCTGCTCTTTACCTTCCTCACTTATAGCAGAAGGTGACCTTTACAGTGGAAAGACAGATGGACTCCAGAAAATGTTTGTCCTGTGTCTGGCTCAGGATGTCGGGTGAAGTTTGAGTTCGAGCAGTTCTGCCAGTTAACTCACCTTCTTCATGACATGTTGTCACCTGGTGTTGCTTGGCCTTGGGATTCATGCAGACAGTGTGAGCCCAGTCATTGTCTGCTGCCCTCATGTGTGATGCGTTACCACCCTAGGCCATCACAGCGTGGGGCTCTGGTCCCATCCGATGGATTCTGTACCACCTTTTCCTGGACAGAGCTGCTTGCCCTTGGCAATGGTGCGGCAACCTCCGGGCTCTGGGCCCCAGACTTGGCCTGGCTCTCCCTTCTCACCTCTCACCCCTTCCCCAGCAGGGCGACAGGGATACGATCTCCTGGTGATTGGCGGGGGATCCGGCGGCCTGGCCTGTGCCAAGGAAGGTACGTATCCTGTGTCCCACCACTGTGGCAGGGCCTCTGAGCTTCCCGGACCCCTGGAGAGGGCAGTGTTGTTCTCTGGTGTCGGATGGGCATGCGCCCTGAGGGCCATGAGCAGAATGCATTGTCTCTGCTGCTGACCTGGCCCCTCCAGGGCCCTGTCACCCTGTCGGGGTCACTCCAGCAGGCTCGTTGCTGTGCCCTGCACCCGCGCCCCAGCTGTCTGTGCAGCACACAGAGACCAGGGTGGCGCGCCAAGTCTGAGTCTGCCCTCCTTGGCTGCAGCCTCAGACCTCACAGGATCTGTCCCCACCCATTGACCATGTCTGCCACCACCTGTGTCCTTGCTGCTCACCTGCTCCAGCCCCTGGCCTCCTCACTGATGTGCAGGTGCTGCCCAAGGGTCGTCCTGGCCTTGCGCCTCCCCCTGCTGCCCACCCGCCCAGCCTGCCCTTTGCCATTGGCTGTGGGACTCGCTCGCCTCCCTTCAGTTTTGGCAAGCAAAATGGCCCTACGTAATGTTGCACCCCTGCTGCACCCCTCCTGCCGGGCACCGAGGGGAGCTCAGTAAAGATGTGTCCAGTGGAGGCAGCTGGACCCTGAGGCCTCCAGAGGCACCGTGTTGTGGTTTGCTGCTAGTCCGAGTGGGAGCAGAGGCCAGCGTTTCACCGGGAGTCGGCTGTCTGCTGGAGGAGTACTGGCCGGCTGCTCACCCGGCCGCCTGAATGATAGGAGGCAGATGTGGGCCAGGGGAGGAGGAGGAGACGGGAGATAAGGGGAGATGAATGGGCCCAAAGGGCGGGGAGCTGAGTGGGCACCCTGACTGGGAAGCTGTGGTTCTCTGACGTCAGATGGGGGTTTTGGGATCACAGAGCGTAGAGGAGATTTGCTATCCACTGGTGGGGCCAAGGACTGCGGAAGGGTCCCGGCTGATTTAGGGGAGTACAGAGGGACATGAGGTCCTCACCCCAGTGACCACAGAGCCACCCCAGGAAAGGGCCTGCACAGACAGCCGCCTGCCGGGTAATGTCCCTCCTAACAGAAGAAAACCCTGGACGTTGTGGGCACTCCGGTGTCGTGTTGGTTAACTCGCAGTTCCCGGGTCTGTCTTCACCTTTCCGAACAGTGCATTTCTCCCTGTGGATGATTGTGCTTCTTTGTTTGTTTGTTTGTTTTTGTTTTGGGTTTTTTTTTTTAAGTAGGATTAGCCCTGAGCTAACATCCGCTGCCAATCTTCCTCTTTTTTGCTTGAGGAAGACTGGCCCTGAGCTAACATCTGTGCCCATCTTCCTCTATTTTATACGTGAGACGCTGGCCACAGCATGGCTTCATGAGTGGTGCATAGGTCCGTGCCCGTAATCTGAACCAGTGAAGCCCGGGCCACCAAAGTGAATCGTGTGGACTTAACTGCTATGCCAGCCGGCTGGCCCCAATTGTGCTTTTTTACAGCTTTATTGAGGTATAATTGACATACAATAAAGCACTCATATTTAAAGTGGACAGCTTGATGAGATTTGACATATGTGCATACCTGTGAAACCAGTACCACGATCAAGAGAGTGGGTGCATCTGTCACCCCTATACTAGTGTGCTCAGGTGGCCGTGACAAACACTACAGCCTGAGCAGCTTAGATGACAGGGATTTATTTCCTCCCAGTTCTGGAGACTGGAAGTCCGAGATCGAGGTGCTGGCAGGGTTGGTTTCTCCTGAGGCCTCTCTCCTTGGTGTGTAGATGGCCGGTGTCTCTCTGTCCTCACGTGGCCATTCCTCTGTGTCTGTGTCCTAATCTCTTCTTACAAAGACACCAGTGAGGTGCTGTTAGGGCCCACCCAACATAATGACCTCATTCAATCTTGACTACCTCTGTAAAGACCCTGTCTTCAAATAAGCTCTCGTTCTAAGGCTCTGGGGGTTACAGCTTCAACATAGGAATTTGCGGGGACGTAATTCAGCCTGTAACAACCCCCAAAACGTCCTCAAACCTTGAGAATCCTCCCCCCACCCCCTAGCCGTACCCCAGAGAACTGATGACCTACTTCTCTCGCTGGAGGTTAGTTTGCATGCTCTGAGGTGCTGCCTAAGGGGCAGCACGCTGGATGGAGTCTCACTTTCCTGACTTCTTTCAGGTGGCGTAGCTATTCAGATTTCATCACTGATTAGTAGCTGTGTATGCAGGTAGCGCATGTTGTTTGTAGATGAACATTTGGGTTGTTTGCAGTGTTTGGCTGTTGTGAACAGTGCTGCTGTGAGCATTCGTGTGCGAGTCTTTGTGTTGACATATTTTAGATTCTCTTTGGTGGTAGGGGCTGGCCCAGTGGCCGAGTGGTTAAGTTTGCTCACTCCGCTTTGGCAGCCAGGGGTTCGCAGGTTCGGATCCTGGGCGTGGACCTACACAACACTCATGAAGCCATGCTGTGGCAGCGTCCCACATATAAAACAGAGGAAGACTGGCACAGATGTTAGCTCAGTGACGATCTTCCTGAAGCAAAAAAAGGAGGATTGGCAGTGGATGTTAGCTTAGGGCCAATCTTCCTCACACACACACAAAATTCTCCTGGTGCATGCCTAAAAGTGGAAAAGCTGGGTCTTGTTGTATGTATTTTTTATTTAGGCGGTTTTTCATTTCTTTCAGCAAGATTTTGTAGTTTTCAATGTACAGGTCTTTTCACAGCTTTTGTCAGATTTATCCCTAAGTGTTTCATATTTTTTATAATAGCTTTATTGAGATATAAGTCACGTACCATATAATTCACTCATTTAAAGTGTGTTATTCAGTGGTTTTTAGTATATTCACAGTGTTGTACAACTACTACCACAATCCATTTTAGAACATTCTCGTCACCCTCAAAAACTACTCTGTACCCAGTAGTCACTCCCCATTCCCTCTACTCCTCAGCCTTTGGCCGTTGTGAATCCACTTTCTATCTCTACGGATTTGCCCATTCTGGGCATTTCACATAAATATGTGGTCTTTTGTCATGACATCTTTCACTCAGCATGATGTTTTCAGCCTTTGTCCATGATATAACGTGTATGAGTGCTTCATTGCTTTTTACGGCTGAAGAGTTCTCCATTGATATTAGGTAGACCATATTCTCTGTCTCTACTTGTCCTCTGATATTGGGTAGACCACACTCTGTTTCTCTACTTGTCCTCTGATATTGGGTAGACCACAGACTGTTTCTCTACTTGTCCACTGATATTGGGTAGACCACACTCTGTTTCTCTACTTCTCTGTTGATATTGGGTAGACCACACTCTGTTTCTCTACTTCTCTGTTGATATTGGGTAGACCACAGACTGTTTCTCTACTTGTCCTCTGATATTGGGTAGACCACATTCTTTTTATCTACTTGTCCATTGATGGACATTTGGGTTGTTTCCACTTTTTGGCTGTTATGAATGATGCTGCTAGGAACATTCACGTACAAATTATTGTGTGGACATATGTTCTCATTTCTTTTGCATGGATACCTAGGAGTGGAGTTGCTCGGTGGTATGGTAACTCAATGTGTAACCTTTTGAGGAACTGCCAGACTGTTTTCCAAAGTGCAATAATGCAGATGGCTGCGCCGTTTTGTATTCCCACGAGCAGCGTATGAGGGTTGCGGTTTTCCACATCTTCACCAGCTCTTGTTATCTGCCTTTCTTATAGTCATCCTAGGTAAGTGTCAGGTGGCAGCTCATCGTGTTTTATTTGCATCTCCCTAATGATTAACGACATGGAGCATATTTTCGTGTGCTTATTGGCCATTTGCCTATCTATGAAGAAATGTCTATTGAGAACCTTTGTCCCTTTTTAAATTGAGTTGTCTTTTTATTATTGAGTTATATGAGTTTTTTGATATATATAATCTGGATACTACACCGTTATCAGACATCTGATTTACAAATACTTTCTCCCATTCTGTGGCTTGTCTTTTCACTTTCTTAATGGTGTCCTTTGTAGCACAAAAGTTTAATTTTGGTGCAGTCCAGTTTACCTCTTGTTTCATTTGTTGCTTATGCTTTTGGCGTCATATAGAAACAGTTGGCTACCCAAGGTCAGAAAGATTTATGCCTATATGTTCTTCTAAGAGTGTTACAGTTTCAAGTCTCACACTGAGGTCTTTGGCTCATTTTGAGTTAATGTACAAATGTGGTGTGAGGTGGCCACCGCAGGGTTTACAGGGACACCTTCACCTTGTCATAGTCTGGCCAAGGGGGCTTCTCCCGCTGTGCGTCTAGTACAAACCCTCGCACGGGCGCGCTTCCGCTCCTCCCTCCCAGCTTGTTCTAGCTTGTCAGACGTTTTACTTTTACATGTTATAAACCCCACACACGTTGTTATTATTTTTGTTTAAACAGTTACCTTCTTAAAAGATTTAAATAATAATAAAGAAATCTGAGGCCGGCCCTGTGGCCGAGTGGTTAAGTTCGCGTGCTCCGCTTTGGCGGCTCGGGATTTCGCCGGTTCAGATCCTGGGCGTGGACATGGCACCACTCATCAGGCCATGCTGAGGCGGCGTCCCACATGCCACAGCTAGAGGGACCCACAACTAAAATACACAACTATGTACTGGGGAGCTTTGGGAGAAAAAGGAAAAGCAAAATCTTTAAAAAGAAAAAAGAGAGAAATCGTACAGGTCTGCCCATGTAGTCCCCATTTCTGGTGCTCTTCGTCCCTCTGTGTGGAACTGAGTTTCCATCTGGCTCATTTTTCTTCTGCTCTGTGGACGTCTGTGAACATCTCTTGTAATGTGGCTTGGGGGTGATGAATTCTTTCAGCATTTATATGTCTGAAGACACCTTTATTTTTCAAATACTTTCTCAGGGTACAGAATTCAAGGCAGACAGTTTTTCCTTTGAGCAATTTACAGATGTTGCCCCTCTGTCTTCTGCTCGTTTCTGTTGAGAAATCTCCTGCCATCTTCGTCTCTGTTCCTCTGTCGTGTGTCTTTTTTCTCTGGTCGTTTTTAGGGTTTTCTCTTTTCGTTGGATTTGAGCTATTTAGTGATGGCGTGCCTTGGTGTAGTCCCTGATTGTTTTTCTGCCAGAGTTCATTGAACTTCCTGAGTCTGTGGATTTATACTTTTCATCAAGTTGTGAGCATTTTCAACCATTATTTCTTCAGATAATTGCCATGTCCTTCCCTCTCTTTCACTTTGGAAGACTTTAATTACGTGGGTCTTGAAGTCGCCCCACAGCTCGTTAGTGCTCTCCTCATTCTCGGTGGGTTCTGGTCCTATGTTTTTAAATTCGCTAATAAAAGATTCTGCAGCGCCCAGGCCACCACTGACCCCACGCAATGTATTTTTCATCTCTTGTAATTTTCATCTCCGTAAATTTGACTTGGGTCATTTTTTGTATCTTCTACGTTGATTCTTAGCTCTTGAACATGTGCAATACAGCTATAATACCTCTCTTACTTTCTTTTCTGCTAATTCTGACATCTGTGTCAGTTCTTAGTTTCCTTTGACTGATTATTTTTCTCTTTATGGCTTATATTTTCCTGCTTCTTTGCATGCCTGGTAATTTTTGAACGGAGGCCAAACACTTTGAACCTAACTGGTTGGGTTCTGGATATTTTTGTATTACTAGAAATATTTTTGAGCATGTTCTGGGATGCAGGTGAGAGACAGTTTGATCCTTCCGGGTCTTCTGCTTAAGATTTGGTGGGCAGGTCCAGAGCTGTGCCCCATCTAGGGCTGGTTATTCTCAACTGCTGAGGCCTGACCTTCCTCAGCACTTACCTAACGCCCCAGGAAGGATGTGTTTTCTCCAGGCCGGCTTCTGGGAACAGGCGCTCTTCCCGGCCCTGTGTGAGCACTGTCTCCTCTGGTCCTTCTGGGTGGTTCTTTCCCGGCCTCGGGTAGTGTCCTCACACACCTGAGCTGACCAGGTGACCAGGTTCTCTGTGCAGCTCTCTCCTCCTGGTCCTCGCCCCAGGAACTCTGGCGACCTCAGTCTTCCTGGACTCTTGGCCCCTCTCCTCAGCCAGGGGTCTGCTGGACTCTACACGGACCCCTCCCTGGGCCGACTCTCCAGGCATGGGGCTCGCCTCGCTTCCTTCCTGTCTCTCGGAGATCGCTGTCCTTTGTCTCCAATGTCCAGTGTCTTGAAACCCATTGTTTCCCATATTTTGTCTGGAGTTTTGGTTGTTTCAGCAGGGAGGGTAGGCCTGGACCCTGTTGCTCTGTCGTGGGCAGTCATGGAAGTGGGTGTTGGCGCATCTGAAGAGTCTTTTTGGCTGGAACTTTTAAGTCAAGCACTGCAATCCCATCATTAATGAGCAGAACAGGTTTTTAATGAAGACTTCTAAAACTTTGTTCCAATTTTGGTTTCTGATGGCCATGAATCAAGTGTGTTCCGTAGTGTTTCAAACACTCACTGTCACAACGTTTCAGCCAGGTGTGCCCTCAGAGGCCGTGCAGTCCGGGGCCCGGGGTTGGGGGAGGCAGTGCCCCTGGCTGCCAAGGCAAGCCCTGCAGCCAGCCGTGGCTGGTCGGTGTCAGGGTGAGCCTCAGAACCGGGGATTTGCGGCCCAGGGGCACCCGCTGAGTGCCCCGGGTGGCCGGGAGGCTCCAGCTAGGGAGTGCAGTTTCCAGTCGGGGTCTCACTCCCACTGTGGGGGCTGGCTGACCCTGGGCCTCCTGTGTTTCACTTCTGAGCCTCCGTTTTCTCACTACGAGAGTGAGGCAGCAAAGGCCCCCTTGGGGGCTCCGATGAGGGTAGATCTCCAGTGGAGGCCCCATGAGGTGTCTGCGGGGGAAGGGAGGAGGGGAGCAAGTCCACTAGGAGCGTGAGGGGGAGCCTCCAAGCCCGGGGCCTCTCCTAGGGAGCGGGTGCTCCTGTGATGCGTCCCAGTGTGCTCAGGGGGAGCACTGGACTCGTGCTGAATGTCTGGGCTTCGCCCCAGGAGGGGCAGCAGGCAAGGGAGGGCTGGGCCCAGTGCTGCTGAGGCGGGTGCACAAAGGAGGGCAGGGACCCCACTGGTCCCAGCGCTGCCATGGTGGGCAATGTGAAGGCTGTGGTCCAAGAGGAGGCCTGAGGGTTCCCTCCTGGGGGCAGCAGGCACTGGGGGGCTGGGTACAGAGCTGGTGGGCAGCCACTGGCCCGGGTCTTTTCCTGCCCTCTTCTGGGCTTCGTGGGCCCCAAGGTGTCCCCAGCCCCAGCCCTGAAGCAGCTTCCTGGTTGTGCCTACCTGCCTGCTCCTCTTGTCATTCCAGCTGCTCAGCTGGGAAAGAAGGTGGCCGTGGTCGACTATGTGGAGCCTTCCCCCCGAGGTAGGCAGCCTCCGGCAGGAGCTGTGTGTCTGGGAAGGGGACTGGGAGGGGGCCCTGATTCATGTACAGAGGGCAGCTGAGCCCAGAGCCATTCACCCCCCGCTATGCAGAGTCTCTGGACAGCGGACAGCATCCTGTTTCTCGTGTGAGCGCCATTACTTTAAAGTTCCTTGTTCTTCTCATTTGAAAATGACTCTGAATACAATTACAGAGAGTAAATCCATGTGGCAGGGTCCACCTGGGCCATGTTTGAGTGAAAAACGACAACTTCAAGGAATTCTAAACAACTGTAGAAGAATAGGAAACCCTGTGGAGTCACCTGAATATAAATTTACATGTGCTCTTCCTACCGTGCCAGGCACCAGGTGGGGCCTCGGCGGCACCTGTGTGAATGTCGGCTGCATCCCCAAGAAGCTGATGCACCAGGCGGCACTGCTGGGGGACATGATCCGAGATGCCCCCCACTACGGCTGGGAGGTACCCCCGCTGGTCCCACACGATTGGTGAGGAGCCGGGCTGTGCCCAGCACTTTTCTGCTCCTCTTGGGGGAAGCGGAGGTCTCTTCATTCCCTTACCCTCACGGGCGCGTACTGCCTGCGGATGGGGCTCCCCTGGATGCTCTGCACCCTGAGACATCTGGCAAAGTCTGGGGACGTTTTTGGTTCTCACCACTGCGGAGGCTGCTGCATCGACTGGGGGGAGCCCCAGCATGCACTGAGCATCCTGTGGTGCACAGGACGCCCCATGAGGGACACTTCGGCCCGAAGGCCAGTGCTGAGGTGTGGGAGCCCCCTCAGCCTCAGCAGGCGGCCCTCCTGCTCACACGGCACACGGGCCCCTTCTTGTGCTCAGATGGCCTGGATCAGGGCCTTGGCCGTGTTCTGATGGCTCTGGACCAAAGCCCTCATTTTCCATGGGTCCAAAGCCCCACAGCCCCAAACCTGGAGCAGAGACAGCGGCTGTGGGATGGAGGTCACGTTTTTCCACCTTTAGAAACAGTTCATAAACACACTGTTTACATCCGATAGCCCGTTGTGAGACTACAGCTAACACTTCTGTTGTGGTTTTTAATGTTTTGTTTTGTGTGTTAACAGGAAGAAAATGGCAGAAGCTGTTCAAAACCATGTGAAATCCCTGAACTGGGGGCACCGGGTCCAGCTGCAGGACAGGTGCTGAGGCCTTGCCCGTCCCCGTGGCCTCCTCTGGATCATTTCATACCTTGACAACAGGGCTCAGTGATAAGATGAGGGGACCCTGTTGTGGATGGGGTTGAGCAGACAGTCAGTGGACAGGGCAAGTACCCTGGGAGTGGAAGGCTGCCCTGCTGGCTGCCACCTGCAGAGTCCAGAGCACTGAGGAGCAAGGGGCACGTTGACAGGATGGCCGGAGCCTGAGGCTGTGCCAGGGAGGAAGTGTGCTCGGGGCCAGCGCCAGGGAGCATGCAGGCCAGAGTGTGGGGCCTTGGTGAGGGCCACCCTAGTGGCCAGCTCCTTCCTCGAGGCAGGCAGCCTTTCTCCTGCCAGGGCCAACCTCAGTGATGTGAAGGATCCCAGTGGGCCCCACATGGCTGGTGCAGAGGCCCAGGCACCACTGAGTGAACCCCACACCTCACCTCTCACCTCCGGGCTCCCACACTCACTGCACACTTCCAGCTCCCCTGGCACGGATGAAGGGGCCTGGCATTGTCTGCTGGAGCAGATGTCCAACATGACCATTCTACTCTGAAACCGCCAGCCCCCGCCAGCCCTGTGGGGTCCCCCAAGCCAGATCCCCACACTTCCTCCCACTGAAGTATTGTCCCTGAGGAGTGGCTGCCAGGAGAGGTGCCTGGAACTGCACTTGAGTTGGGCTGTTCCTTGCTCCGTGCCTTGTAGCTGTCCTGTGCCCGTGTGCGTGGTGGAGGGGACAGTGGCCCCTCAGAGGTCTGGTGGCTCATCTAAGCACCCTCTGCTTGGCCCCAAGGTGGTCTTCCTGGAGCTGTGAAGTAGGCAGCAGTTTTGTGCCCACAGACCCAAGAGCACTGAGCCAGTGAAGCCGGCCCACCACCCACCCTAGGCTTGCCCAGGGGTCCCCCAGGGAGCTAAGCTGTACTGTGTTGTTTCTCTTCCACGTGGGGCTCGGTGTCCCCTCGTGCAGTTTGCTGGAGGCATCGGGCTCTGCCATCTTCCCTGCTGGCCCTGGGCAGCTCCTGGGCAGGTGCCAAACGAGCCCAACCCCAGGCTGGCTCTGGAGCCACCTGCACAGGAGGCTGGAGCCCGCCTCAGGTGTTTGTGGCCCCCGGCTGTCAGCGGGCTGTTGGATGAGTGAGGACTTCCACAGGAGCCTTCTGCAGCTCGAGCGGTGCCTGAAGGTGCCGGGCTTGCCCTTGGGGAGAACACGAGGTCAAGGAGGTGGTGAAGCCTCACCAGAGCTGCCAAGAAGCCCCCTGCAGCGCAGCCTTTGTAATGAGAAGGCGTGGGTCCTTTCTGCACACCCCACACCTCCGCTCCTGTGTCCTTGTTGTACCTGTTCTTCTGGCTTCACTGTCCCCTAAAGGCAGGAGGTGATGGATGCCTGGTGGGCACCCTCCCTTGCCAGGGGAGGTTGGCGGTTTGGGTGGCAGGGGTAACTGGGTGTGCGTGGGACCTCTGCTCCCTGGTGGGATGTGCCCAGGTGACAAGGACGGACCCCAGTGGAGGCCCGGCCACTTCTGTCATCACACACCAGGGCTGTAGTCAGACTCAGGATGGTGCTGAGCTGCTGTGTCTCTGCCTGGCAGCTGTGGTCACCATGCTCCAGGGAACAGCGAGTGGCCTGTCCCATGCTTCCTGACGCTTCTCCAGTCACCTCTTGCCTGACTTGAGCCATGGGCCATGGGCCTGAGCTCGCTTTTTAGCAATCTGCCCCATGCCCCTGTTTAACCCAGAGGTGAGGCTTAATTTGCAGAGGAAATGTTTGAAAATCCTATTTTTATTTTGCAGAAAAGTCAAGTACTTTAACATCAGGGCCAGCTTTGTCAATGAGCACACGGTCTGCGGTGTCACAAAAGATGGGAAAGAGGTGAGAGCCCGATGGCCTGAGGGGGCCCTTGAGGCCATCCTCATGTTCCAGGGACCTTGGGCAGGCCTGGCTCCAGCTTTGCTCGGCCTCAGTGTTATGCTCAGTAACACGCGCTGCTGCAGTTGACACGACGGGTCCCTCTGAGGCCATCTTAATTCTTTACGAAGGAGGAAACGGGCCGCGTGAGACGCTGCCTGCTGCGCAGGGTGCCGGGCGGTCACCCCTTGGATGGTTTTGTGGGGACTTGAGGCACGTGATGCCCACAGGGTGCTCTGCAAACTGTGAAGTCCTGGGAGTTGAACGTCTCCCTGCCCTCTTCCACCTGTCCCCCAGACCCTTGGCGGGTTCCCCGCTCCGTGGGGCTCTGAGCTGCTGCCCACAGGTCAGCATTGCGGGCAGAGGTTGTCATAAGCACGCGTGGGTCCCTGCCCATGGCTGGGCCCTCTGCCCGGGTGACCGCAGCATATCTGTTTGACTGTAGCTTTCTGGGTTTATTCTCAGACTCTGCTTTCGGCTGAGCACATTGTCATCGCGACTGGAGGGCGGCCGAGGTACCCCACGCATGTAAGTGTCCCCAAAACACAGCCTTCGCGCCCACCCCAGCCACGGTCGTGGTCTCCAGGCTCAAGCAGTACACTGTTTACATAAGTGCCTCCCACACCAGCTGCCCTCCCAACTCTTTCCTATTGTTAAAATTTTTTTTTCTGTACTCAGTATTGTCACTTTTTATTATCTGATCTTCTCTTGAATCCACTCCGCTGAAGCAGGTCACCAGGGACCCCACACTGCTGACTCTTGAGAGCAGTTCTCACTTCACTGCTCAGCTGGCTTCTGGGGTGCCGCCAGATCTGTTCTCCTTGTTCTCAGCATCACTTACCTTTCCTCAGTTTCCTTTGTTGACTCCTCCTTTACCGCTGCTAATTCTAGGACATTTTCTTCCCTCCAAAGTGGAGCCCTGCCCCCGTTAGCAGTCACTGTCCACTCCCTGCTTCCCGCAGCCTCTGGCAACCACTGGTCCGCTCTCTATCTCTGTGGATTGGGCTATTCTGGACATTTCACGTAAATGGAATCAGACAGCATGTGGCCTTGTGACTGGCGTCCTGCACTTAGTGTGGTGTTTTCACCATTCATCCTTGCTGTAGCCTGTGTCAGAACTTCATTCCTTTTTATGGCCAAACAGTATCCCATTGTGGGGATACACAGGCACACCTCGTGTTATTGTACTTCATTTTATTGCATTCCACAGGTATTGTGTTTTTTACAGACTGAAGGTTTGTGGCAACCTCATGTTGAGCAAGTCTATCAGCACCATTTTCCTAACAGCATTTGCTCACTTCCTGTTTCTGTGTCACATTTTGGTAATTGTCACAGTATTTCAGACTTCTTCATTATTGTTGTAATTGTTCCGATGACGTGTGATCAGTGGTCTCTGATGTTACTATGGTAATTGCTTTAGGGTGCCAAAAACAGCACCCAAGTAAGATGGCGAGCTCAGTCGATAAATGTTTGTGTTCTGACTGCTCCACCAACACTCGTCTCTCTCCCTCTCCTCGGGCCTCCCTATTCCCTGAGACACAACCATTTTGAAATTAGGCCAATTAATAACCCTACAATGGCCTCTAAGGGTTCAAATGAAAGATGAGTCACACGTCTCTCACTTTAAATCAAAAGCTACAAGTGATTAAGCTTAGTGAGGAAGGAATGTCCAAAGCTGAGATAGGCCAAAAGCTGGGCCTCTTGGGCCAAAAAGTTAGCCAAGTTGAGAATGCAAAGGAAAAGTCCTTGAAGGAAATTAAAAGTGCTGCTCCAGTGAACACAGGAGATAAGAAGGCAAAACAGCCTTATTGCTGATACGGAGAAAGTGTTAGTGGTCTGGGTAGAAGATCAAACCAGCCACAACATTCCCTTAAGCCGAAGCCTAATCCAGAGCAAGGCCCTAATTCTCTTTAATTCTACAAAGGCTGAGCGAAGTCAGGAAGCTGCGGAAGAAAAGGTTGAAGCCAGCAGAGGTTGGTTCATGAAATTTAAGGAAAGAAGCGTCTCCGTGACGTGTAAGTGCAGGTGAAGCAGCAAGTGCTGATGCAGAAGCTGCAGCGAGTTCTCCAGAAGGTCCGGCTAAGATCATTCATGAAGGTGGCCACTCTAAACAACAGATTTTCAGTGTAGACAGAACAGCCTTGTATTGGAAGAAGACGCCATCTAGGACTTTCGTCGCTAGGGAGGAGAAGTCAGTGCCTCCCTTCAAAGCTTCAAAGGACAGCCTGACTCTCTTGTTAGGGGCTAATGCAGCTGGTGACTTGAAGGTGAAGCCTGATCATTTATCATTCCAGAAAGCCTAGGGCCCTTAAGAATTGTGCTAAATCTACTCTGCTGTGCTCCATACCTGAAATGACAAAGCCTGGATGACAGCACATCTGTGTACAACATGGTTTACTGAATATTTTAAGCCCACTGTGGAGACCTACTGCTCAGAAAAAAAGATTCGTTTCAAAATGTTACTGCTCACGGTCGCCCTGACCTGGTCGCCCAAGAGCTCTGATGGAGATGTGAACGAGATGAGTGTTGTTTTCATGCCTGCTAACACAGTATCCATTCTGCAGCCCATGGATCAAGGAGTCATTTTGAAATACATCTCATAAGGCTCTAGCTGCCATGGATCGTGATTCCTCTGATGGATCTGGGCCAAGTAAATTGACAACCTTCTGGAAAGGATTCACCATTCTAGATGCCATTAAGAACATTTGTGATTCATGGGAAGAGGTCCAGATAGCAGCATTAACAGGATTTTGGAGGAAGTGGATTCCAGCCCTCGTGGATGAGTTTGAGGGTTCCAGGCTTCAGTGGAGGAAGTAGCTGCAGGTGTGGAAGTGGCAGGAGAACTAGAGTCAGAAGAGGAGCCTGCGGAGGACTGAACCGCTGCAATCTCCTGACGGACGGACGGGTGAGGAGCTGCTTCGTGTGGACGAACAGAGAGAGTGGTTTCTTGAGATGGAATCTCCTCCTGGTGCAGATGCTGTGACGATTGTTGAAACGACAACCAGGGATTTAGAATCTGACATAATCTTAGTTGGTGAAGCAGCGGCAGGGTTTGAGAGGATGGACGCCAGTTTTGAAAGAAGTTCTCCTGCGGGTAAAATGCTGTCGAACAGCATCGCACGCTGCAGAGAAATCATTGGTGAGAGGAAGAGTCAGTCAGTGCGGCCAGCTTCACTGTTGGGTTATTTCAGGAAATTGCCACAGCCACCCGAACCTTCAGCAACCCCCGCCCTGATCCGTCAGCGGCCATTGGCACCGAGGCCAGACCCTCCACCAGCAAAAGGATCACGACTCTCTGAAGGCTCAGATGATGGTTAGCATTTTTTAGTAATAAAGTACTTTTTAATTAAATTATGTACATTGTTTTTTTAGACATAATGCTATTTTATACTTAATAGACTACAGTGTACGTAAACATAACTTTTATATGCACTGGGAAACTGAAAGATTGGTGTGACTCGCTTTATTGCAATATTCCCTTTGTTGTGGTGGTCTCAAGGTCTGCCTGTACTGTATTTTGTTTATCCGTTTGTCCACTGACGGACGTCTGGGTTGTTTCCACTTTGGTTGTCATGGACAGCACTGCTGTGGACACCTGTGTTGCAGCTTTTCTGTGGATTTGAGTTTTCACTTCCCCTGGGTGTGTACCTAGAGTCGAGTTCCTGGGTCACAGGGTCTGTGTTTAACCTTTTGAGGACCTGCCAGACTGTTTTCCAAAGCAGCTACATGATTTTACGTTCCCGCCAGCAGTGTGTGAAGGTCATACTTTCATGTTACTTCGCATGTCTTAGAATATTTTTTGAAAACCGAACATTTCAAATGAAGTAATGTGTTAAGTCTGAAATCAGAATCTCCCTCCACCATAAGATTTTGTTCATTGCTGTTTGTTTGTTGGGCGATTTTCTGGACTAATTTTGTAAATCTTTATTGTTTGTCGCTTGAGGCCACTGAAGTCTCTGCTCAGTTAGCTTAGTGGTCAGCTAACAACTGGATAGAGTTCCTTCAACGCTGGGAGCCTAGCATTTCCCAGCCTTTGCCAAGGCCCTGTGGGCGTCTGGGGCACACCTTCAACGCTCAGCCAGGTAGCGGAAACTCTGCCTTAGCTTTCACTTCCTACCTGGACAGAGCCCCAAGGGCAGCCAGAGGTCAGAGTCAGGGCCATCCCAGGCCTTGCCCAGGTGTGTGCACGGCCCAGTGCGCACGCCCAGCCTTTGAGATCCCCAGGAATGTGCTGGAGCTTTTCAAAGCCCCTGTGGACATCTCATTCCTCAGCTTTTCCCTTTAAGCTTTTGGTCAGTCTGTTGTCTGCTTCAACTGTTATCCATCACGTCCGTCAGCTGTGATGTCAGGTCATTGGGCAAATCCCCCCCGAGGAGAGGTTTCAGCCCCGGGCAGGTTCGAGCGAGGCCAGATGGAGACAGGCCTCTGGAGTGGGTCTTCCAGGAAACCTCAGCAGATCGAACAGTGGCTATTCTTTGGGAAGGAGCTTTGAAAGGCTCCCGCTGTGTTCCGCTCTCTCTGGTACTGTCAATTTTCAAGGCTACCGCTGAGCTGGGGGATGGCACTAGTGTAAGTTAGAATTCCACAAAACTCACCATTCTTACCACGTATCAGCTGTTTTTCTTGACTAAATGTTCCCTGTGTTGCTGTGCACCTTCAGTTTGTTTCCGGAGCTCTGAGGAAGTTGGAGCTGACCGTTTCCCCAGCTCTTCTGCTGTCTTTATGGAGGGGTGAACTTTGGGAGGGCCTCACTCCACCATTTTCCCTGACGTCACCTCTGCCCAGTCTTAAGTGGGGGGGCTTCTCTGCCCTCCCTCCCACAAGGAAAGTGGAGCTGAGGAAGAGGACCCAGCGTTGGACTGAGGGGAATGGGAAGCAGGAAGGAGAACAGAGGGGCTTGGCCAAGGCTACCTCCTCACAGGTCTCCCAGGGGCCCGGGGAGCTGAGCTCCCCGAGCCCTGAGCCTCCACATGGGCTGCAGCAAAGGGCACCAGACTGACAGATCCCACAGGCTGGAGGCCACTCCTGCCTCTTGTGTAGACCCAGACAGAGCATGGAGGGGGGACGAGCAAGGGAAGTGGTTCTGTTTCTTCTCAGATGCTTAAATAACCTTCATTCAGTTCTGTGCTTTCTCTAGAAACTGGGAACAGAGGGTACCGAGGAAAATGTGTACGTCCAGGCCTCAGAGGGCCGCCAGACCTCCCTTCTGGCCCTCAGGCCAGCAAAAGCAGCCTCCAGAGAGGGCCAGGCAGCTTGTGCGTAGTGGTGGACCTTGGGCAGGCTGCACAGCTCTGTAGGTGACAGGGTGCTGCTGTTCAAGGTAGCTACACCAGACGGGCAGAGCAGGTGACCATCAGTGACCCCTCACCCAGCAGCCAGGCCAATGTTGGTTCCGCTTAAAGCCCCCGAGGCCACGGTCATCTCCCGGGAGCCAGGCGGTCATCTTGACTCCTTTGAGGCACCGGGCCGAACTGCACATGTGCTTGAGCCAGGTGGCCCTGTGGAGGGGACTGGCCTGGCCCCGTCCTGCTGGGCCTTGGCAGGGCAGCTGCCAGTGTCTCCACTTGCCCAGAGCAGGATGAAGCAGGAGCTGCCGGGTGCTGGAGGAGGCGGCTTAGATGCCCTCTCCCCTCCACTGCCTGCCCAGGACGACCCCGCAACAAGGCTTGCTTATGTTCCAGTCCTTTTGATTTTCAGACCTTTCGGTTTTCCTTGAGCAAACCCGAGAAATTCCTGACTTTATTTTTTTTGCCAATTGAAATCATAAACTGTTTGAAATCCGTTTCCTCTCCACCAGCACATCTTATTCACGGGCCACTACAAGGGCACCTGTCTCTCTGCCTCCCCACCTGCTTAGCGGCCCCTCATCAGGCCCTGAGGGGATACGGGGTGGTCTGTTCAGTGCCTGGGCACAGGGCCACCCGACTGGCCCCGAGGGTGCCTGGCGGCATCCAGCCTTCATCCTGGTGCCCTTAGAGCCTGCCAGCCCCTCCACACCCTGCCTCACTCTGCTCCTCTCCTCTCCTCCCCTCTGCCCTGGGTCTGGATCAAGGGGAGAGTCCTGGGGAGCAGAGAAGAAAGACCCACTGGCTGTGCCCCAGCTCCCTGGCCGCCTGTCACAGCCAAGGAGTGCCCGGTGTGTCGCTGCTGGGCAGGTGGTGCACTGACTTAGATATAGACAGATCACCCGTCCCCAGAGGCCACAACCTGAAGAAAAGTCTGCAGAGCAGGGAAGTGCACCCACACGTGAGCTGGGGGACTCTGGTTGAGTTGTGTCTGCAAAATGGACATCCTCCTCATGCCAAGTGGTGCTCTCCTCATACTGGTCCTTCTTTCTCGGATAGATCGAAGGTGCTTTGGAATATGGAATTACCAGTGATGACATCTTCTGGCTGAAAGAATCCCCTGGAAAAACGTAAGACCTGATGTGTGCCTCCGTGGGGCCCTCTTTCTGTTCACTGTTGTAGGTGTCAGGGCTCCTTGGAGCCCTGTGTTGGACCTTTTCCCTCTCTACCTGAAATCAGGAAGGAAGCCCAGTACCCGTGCCCCTTGCAGGACTGTTGACACACTGTGTCCTGTGACTGTCTTGCAAGTGGTGACTTGACTCACATAAAGTGAATCAGCCACTTATTGCCTACAACAGTGGTTTTCAAACAGGGTTCCCAGGAGTTCTATGGTTCCAGCTGGCCCTGTCAGAGGCATCAGGGATGGAGGGCATTCAAGGAGGGGAGAGCAGGGTCCGGCCCTCCTCTGGCCTCGGTCAAACATCCCCACTTTCCTCTGGTTTTCGCCTTGGGCTTCCCTGAAATCTAGCAAAGGCTCCACGGCCCTCAGAGCACAGCCCAGTTGTGGAGGTGAGACCGGCAGCGTGAGTGGTTTTACAGTCCCCGAGCAGGTGGAAATGCACGAAGTTCAATACTGCACCCACAGAGCAGCTGTTAGGGTGGCTCCAGGTCCAGACAGCTCTTGCCTTTGGGTACGGAGGGGACCTCGTGCTCGCATGGACCAGAAAGGCCAGCAGAGGGCAGCAGAGGCTTGGCCATCAGCAGCGCTTGGCTGCCTTGGGACTTGCCTCCAAGAGACTGTGTGTGGGACAGTGTGCCCGGAGGTGGACAGGCATGTGTGTGCAAGTATAGGTGTGGGGGAGTGTGTGCATGTGTGCTGTGTGCATGCTGAAGTGTGTGTGTTGTGCGTGTGTGTCATGTGTTCTGCTTGTCGTCATTGTTTCCTACTTCACAACATGTCTTTGTTTGGTGCTGGGGCTTGATTCCCTTGAATGTACGTGGCGGTTTATTTTATCTTTCCGCCATTTGCAAACATCTCAGTTTCTCTTTCTCGGTGTTATAAGATGCTGCACTGAAAACCTTTGGGGTACGTCTTATATACATACACACATACAGTGCCTCTTATGCATTACACATGCCTGTCAGGGGTATTTCCACAAGTAGAAAACGCAGGTCCAGGGGTAGGTGCCCTTCACACCACGCGTTTTGCTAACATGCCCCCTCCTGGTGGGCTGCACCAGCCTAACCGTGCACTGTCCGCCTGCCTCCGCTTCCGCCTCCCTCGGGCATCCGCTTGCTCCTAAGGCATAGAACTGTGCACTGAGCGCTGTGCGCTCCTGCCTGAGGCACGTCGGGGTCCCTCCCAGTTACTGCGGTCAAGCTCGCACAGGTTTGTGTCCCGTTGTCCATTGCCTTCTGCTGGTTCCCCAGGCTGTGGTTTACCTCTTGACTTGCCGATAGTTTTTCATGCAGAAGTTTTTAATTTTTAAGTTGTGACATTCATCACTTTTTCCCTTTATGTCATAATTTTTGGGTTATTTGTTCTTTTATCTTTCACTACCCAGTAGGTTAAACGTGGCCTGGTTTTGTTTGTGTCTGCTATTAGTAGTCATCTTTTCGTGTGCTTATTGGCCATTTAAAATTGAGTGTGTCTGTCTGTGAGTGTGTGATGCGTGTGTGTGAACTGTCAGCTTGGTCTTTGGCCTGCTTTCTATCTGGTTTTTCTTTTTCTTCTCTTCTCTTTTTCTTACCTTGCAGCTGGTGTGCATATTACGCTGTGACCCCGTGTCGTTTGTATTGCAGATTTTCTCAGCTTGTCACGTCTTTTAACTTGTGCAATGGACAAATTTTGTGTGTGTGTATAACTTAGATCTCTTTTTACACTTAATGGCTTTTAGATTTATTGCATGTTCAGGAAGGCCTGCCCCAACCCCAAGGTTGTTTTTGAAAAGAAGCCCCTGTATTTTCCTTTAGGCCTTCCGCAGGTCGGACTTTCTTTTGTGTCCTTGGGTGTTAGCAGTTCCCTGTGGTGTGGCGCAGTGGAGACCAGGCTGCCGGGTTCCAGCATCACTGACTGCCTGGCCTCTCGAGCCAATGTGACAGCTCCGTCCCGGGGGGAGTCGTCCTGCTCTGGCCCTTGACTTGGCTTTCCTGAGCCCCTGGTGCAAGTGCCTGGCAGAGTCTTCAGATCTTCTTAGTTTGCTTTCACGTTGATCTCTCTGAGTGGAATGTAGACACACTGCCAGCCACTCCGTAGTAGTCTACTGAGCCCCGGATTGAAACAGCCTTAAACGTGCAGCTGTCTGGGGCCAGCTCCACGCACCGGGCTTCTCCTGTGAGGCATCTTGGCCCATCACTGAAAGCCAGCATTTTTTGAATCCTGGTCTTTTGTCAAATTAGTTCTTGTATGTTTCCCTGGGGTTTTGTTTGTTTGCTGCTTTCCCATTACATTTTAAAAGCAGCATCTCCAGCTTCCAGGAAGGGGTCAGATTCTGGTGTTGCTCTTTCTGCCGGCTGTTCGTCGGAGTCGGGGTGTGCACAGAGGCCAGCCTGGGCCGCAGCTCCGGGCTGCGGAGGGAGGGAGCCCAGGCGCAGCGGGTCCTGCGACGCTCTGAGAGCGGGCCCTGGGCACGGCCGCTCCTCTGAGACCAGGTGCCGGGGCCGCAGCCGCTTGGCCGGGAAGACACGGCCCCAGATATTTTGGTCAGGAAAGAAACTGCAGTGTTTATTTTTTTCAGAAAAAAACATTTAGAAGATTTTTTTTAAAAAAGCTCTCTCGTTTAGAAGGAATCTAGGTATGTTATTGTTTAAGAAAAAAAGTGTTTGCAATGTATCAGTCACCCGTTTCGTTCTGAGCATGATTTATGTGAGGAAATGGCTTTTTTAAAAATTAAGCTGGAGATATATCCCTGTACGATGCTTCTGTGAAAATGCGGCTTTTGTCCGCGGCTGTTAATGCAAGTTGTAACAGTGCGATACGGGAGTCAGTGTTTACATGTTACATTCCTCCCCGCAGTCAAAATAAGCCCGGAGGGTCTACAGTAGCATTTCTGTATTTTATCAGCTTGGGCTGGGGCTGAGGGGGAGGCCTCCGCTCACACTTGGAGGGGCTGTTTCTGCCAGATTTATTTGCCTTATAAATATTCCCTGTGTTTATTTTAACTCGCCTTTAGAATGGAGCTGAAATTAATATGGACCCCAGGGCTGCCCCCTGGCCCGGAGTGCTTCCCGCGGCCGGGCGGGACGTTCTACTTGGCCCCATCCATCAGGCCCGCCGGTGGCCGAGGGTGCCCAGCGTGCCTGGCCTCCGCCTGCAGTGGGCACCATCTCCCCTGGCCAGCTCCCCAAGGCCTGAGGGAGGCTTTGATGGGCATGCCGGGCCCCAGTCCCTTGCAGGTTCTGCAGCATGCACAGGGCACCCCCTCCTCGCCACAAGGGGGCTCGGGCAGGGCGTGTCTGTGTGGGGCACAGGGCCCAGTCACTTCAGACCTGGCAAGTCGAGCCCACGGTGGGGCTGTGTGCAGACTCGGATACCTGGCCCCTTCTGTCACTAAATACTCTACCCTAAACGCCAGCCAAATTGCAAACCTGGGTCCCTTTGTTCATAAGATTGTGCCACATAAGCGTGCCCATCGGGAAATCGTGGAGAATCCGCTTGTGTATCACAACTCCAAGTTCTTGCGGCCCTGTGGCCTCCTGGGGTCGTCCACGCCGCCTTTGCCCCCGCAAGTCATCGTGCTGTGTGGAGCCCGCGGCCACAGAGGCATCCCCCTCAGAGGTCAGCAGGAGCCCCTGCTGCCTCTGCTCCCGCCAGGGCTGGGGAGCCCAGGGCTGAGAGGGCACAAGGGCCCGCGAGCCCAGGGGTAGAAGGCAGCCCGAAACTCCACCTTCACCCCACAGTTGGCCTGGTGTGGAAGCCCTGGAGGTCAGTGTAGAAAACCCCAGCAGACACAGTGTAGGCATGCGCCCCCCAGTGGGCGAGCAGACCCTGAGCAGCACGCAGCCTTGCCGCCCCGAGGCTGGCCTTGTCTGCGACCTGTTTGCCTTTTCCCTCCTCTGGTTTCTTCACTTTTCTGTGGAAATGCAGGACAGGCTGAAGAAGTGAGGAGGATTCTGGAGGAAGGACAGGGGCCCCTGGGCAGGTAGCAGGAGCCCCTTTGGAAGGAATGCTGAGGGGAGAGACGGCCACTCCTGGAAGCTGCCCCCCGCCAGTGGAGAGATGGGAGCACAGAGAGGGTGCACAGCCCGGGGCGGGGCAGGGTGGGGGGGGAAGGCTTGGAGGTGACATGCAGCCCAGCTGTTCAGCCCAGCCACCCCCTGGCAGGTGGAGGGAGCAGGGTGGGCCTACTCCCCGATTCCTTCACGGAGGAGGAGGCAGGCCCTGAGTGTCTGGATCCAAGTGCACCCCGAGCAACCTGGCTCCGCCTCCATCCCACGCCTGCTGATCTCCTTGCCCGCCTGGAGGGCCGCCTCCCTGCCAGGCTTCTGCAGCCAGGCCGCCTGCTGGGGGCTTGGGCCTGGCTGCCCAGCCTGCCCAGGCCAGGATCCTCTGGTCCCCGCCTCCTGTGACTCTTCAGGTGCCCTAACAGTGGGAAACCGAGGTCACTCTCCTGCAGATGCCCTCACTCCCTGGTGGCAGGTGCGTGTGTGCCTGGGCCTACCCGGTGCCTGGAGGCCAGCTCTCTGCAGAGTGGGGCTCTGAGCTGGCGGCTTTGGGCAGATTTTGGTGTTGCCACCTTTCTCTGACAGCAACAAGGACGTGAATGAGGCCGGAGCCACCTGGGGTGGCTCTTCCCCCACGTTGGACCTACAGGCGACTGAGTTGCCATTTCCAGATAACAGCCAGGACCCTGTTGTTCTGCTGCCCACCCAGGTAGCCCGGGTGCCCTTGAAGGTCTGCAGAGCGAGGGACTGCCCCACCCCTCCCGCGCTGCCCCACCTGTGCGCCAGCCTGGCCTGCCCACTCTCCTCAGCTGTGTCCCAGCCCGCCCCTTCCTCTCGTGGGCCCGGGGCTCTGGGAGGCAGCGGCAGCCTTGTGACGGGCGGACTCTACGCGGCCTGCAGAGGTGGCTGTGGAAGGAGCTTTCGTTTGACCCTTATTGTTAAGTCCAGAAGCCAACCAGCACTGTAATCATTTTTCTCTCTTTCTAAATGTGAGAGGGAGAAGTAAATTTTATCTCGCGAAGAACCATAGCCATTTATTTAGGAAAACTCACTGTGGCTTTTTGCATTTTCTGTTTAACCTCCACATTCGTTTGGTGTGATATCACGTGTCCAGCAAAGGAGGGACCAGCCATCTGCTGGGACTTGGCTACCAGCTGGTTAAAGCCGTTGAGCGTCCCATGCGTGTCCCTGTGGCTGAGACGCATAGGGCGCAGAGGCTGAGGAATGCACCTCCTCGAAGTGGCATGAGTCCCAGGGCCAGAGCCTCAGGGTGGCATCTGTTACAGGGCCGGAACATAGAGGCTCTGGCTGGTGGTGGTGGGCCCAGCGTCAGGCCCTAGCGGGGAGGGATGGAGCTGGCAGTCCCAGGCAAGCTCAGAGCCAGCCCCACCGGGGAGGAGGCCTTGGGGCCCCCTGCCCCCTGTGCTGCCTCCCTGGGGCACCTGGGCTTGGCAGCCTGTTTGGCATTTCCTGCACTGGTGAGACTGCCAAGGGGCCCACTGCCGCTGTGAGCCCTCACTTTCTGTGGGTGTCCCCTTGGGGAGTGGATCAGGGGCCTTCAAACTCGAGAGGCAGGTGGAGAGCTCTTTAAGCCGAGGCTTCATGAGCCTGAAGTAAGTCTTTTGTTTCTGCTTCCTCCCCCTTCAGATTTTGAACAAGAAAGCCTGCCGTGTGATCAGGCTAAGCCCCTCGTAGTTATACCTTCGCATAACACGTTCACACACCAACAAGCACAGAGAGTGGAGCTGCCCAGAACACACAGACAAGTGAGTCAGGCTGTGAGGGTGCAGGTAGTGACTTCCAGCGTGGGCCGGTGCCCCTGTCTCCGTCTCTCGACGTACTGATAAGGCGAGTTATCCAGCCCTCGGGCTCACTCGGGCCCTGCCCCCAGGCCCCACAAGCTGGTCCCTAATTTCTGTGGCTGCCAGCACCACCGTCTTCCATGGTCATCCAGGCCAGGGGTCTCCAGCGGCCAGGGTAGGCTGAGCTGTAGTTTCAAGGCTACCTGTAAAAACAACACGGTGGCCTGGTCTCTGGTGCCCTCCAGCCCTCGGGATCTGGGGGCTGTAGTATCTGTCTCCATTTTTGCTCCAGCATCTTGCTTTAGCCCATCTGAAGAGAGTTCTCTGGTTGGGTTCTTGGATCCTGCATTCTTCAAAGAATAATCATTATTTGATAAATTGAGGGGAGCGCAGAGTGTTGGTAATCTTTGCTCATGAAGACAAGAAGAGGCCCAAAGTTACCCTCAGCACAAGCGGGATGCCTGCTCGTGTGTGAGGTTCCAGTCACACACGTTCGGTCAAGGACACCCACAGAGGAATGGCTGGCTGGCGCCTGCCTCCTCCCAGATGAGCCCTCTGTCGGTGACTCAGAGCTGGTGGCCTGAGGGGTGGGGGCACCATGACTTTGAGGTGGGAGTGGGAGGCCCAGGGTGCTGAGGGGGCTCCGTGGGAGGAGCTGGGGATTTGGCGCCTGCCGGCCCTGCCTCTCTGTCTAGCTCCCTGTCCGCGTAGTACAGGAGGTTGGGGAGGCACCCGTGGGCTGCAGAAACAAAATGTTTTTGTCAAAATCAGGAGACCATGTTGCTGCCTTGGATAGGGCAGTGGTATGAGGGCCTGGGCTGTCCTGTAGGCTGCAGGCTGTACCTAGCCCACCCTGGGTAGGAGGGTCTGCTCTACAGAGACAGGGAGGCTCTGAGACAGGCAGGGGTAGCCCATGTGGTGACAGAGGGGCTCCACCTGGCCCCTGCACAGCACGTCTGCCCACGAGGCAGTCGACCCCCGCCATCCCCACCACTGGAAGCAGGGAGCAGAGGCACTGAGTGTGGGCACTGATGCTTTTACCCAACCTTGTTCTTACATTTAGGGCAGGATATTCAAAGCGGCTGAAGACTTTGTATTTTAAGTAACTCATAATTTCATATCTTAAAGAAAGGCTTATACTTTTCACCATGGGCATCCAGTTCCAGAAAGGTCGGCTTTCGTAGTTTTGAAAATGTACCTGCATGTAGACATTTGTGTTATATATGCACGTGTGCACGTGTGTGTTGGTTCTTAGGCATTGCCAGCCATGTGGAGTCCCGAGTGCACGTCTGTGCTCCTGTTGGGTGGGTCCCAGCATCCCCCTCGACTTCCTCACAAGCCGAGCTTGTCCACTCAGTCCAGATGTGAAACCCGGTGCCTCTGTCCCCAGCTCCTGCGAGGAGGCCGTGTGCCAGCTGCTTCCCGCAGGGCACCTGCAGGGCTGCTCCATGGGGTGCGCCGCTTTCTGAATGGATTATCTCACTAGTACCTGCCGGGATTAGTGCTGACACTGCGCTTATCCATCCTGACATCGCCTCCTCTGCTCAAAGGCTGGAGGGGTGATCTGACAAGCCCACCCACACGTCGCTGCCTGAGCTGGAGTTTCCATTCTGTGTTAGGTTCTGTGCACATGTGTGTGTGTGCATGCGTGTGCATCTGTGTGCATGTGTGTGTGCATGCATGAAGTGTCTGGAGCTGAACAACAGGAGGGGATTGATACTACAAGGGCAATTTTTTTTTTTAAAGATTGGCACCTGAGCTAACAACTGTTGCCAGTCTTCCTCTTTTTTTTTCCTGCTTTTTCTCCCCAAACCCCCGCCCAGTACACAGTTGTATATTTTAGTTGTGGGTCCTTCTAGATGGGCACGTGGGATGCCGCCTCAGTATGGCCTGATGAGCGTGCCATGTCCGCTCTCAGGATCCAAACCAGCGAACCCTGGCCTGCCGAAGTGGAGCAGGTGAACTTAACCACTTGGCCACGGGGCTGGCCTCCAAGGGCAAATATTTTAAATGACTCTGCTGTGTCCCACTGTCCTGTGTCCCCTCTCCCCTCAGGTGCCTGCACCCTTCTCAGGGGAGCTGGCTCTCCTGGCTCTGGGTCTGTGTTTGGTGGGTGTGGGCCTTCGAGCCTGGCCTGGCCTGCTGGCCCCAGAGTGTCCTGCCTACAGATGATGCTTTCCCAGAAGCCCCCTGCTGTCCGGTGCCTCCGCCTCCTGCACAGCATCTCTGTGTCCACCCTGGCCGTGAGAGGTCCAGAGGGGCCCTGTGGCAGAGCTTACCTCAGGACAGAAGGAAAACCCTTCTGCTGCTTCTCACCAGGCTTTTCTCAACACCTCTGTGGGATCCGTGTGGGTCCCGCTGCTGGGGCCTTTCACGTGACATGTGCTGTTTTGTCACTGACCACTCACATCTTTCACCACTGGGCCATTTCCTGATTCCGTGACAGTGTTTGTCATGTCGTGTTTCACAGCTGGAGCCCCTGGGAAGTAGGTTTTGTGCCTTGGGACAACCTGTCTGAACAGTTCGCCTCAGCTGGCTCATCCAAAGTGATGCATCAGCTGACCGAGCACCTTGCGAAGGCTGCAGGCCTTCCCCGCCACAGAGCCGCACTGGGGACGGCTGCTCATGCATCGTGCTGGGCCACATGAGGGCCTCACCTCTGTCCTTTCTCTTGTCCGTTCCTCCAACAGGTTGGTGGTCGGGGCCAGCTGTATCCTTTGCTCGCATGCAGGTGACAGACGGCTGTGCTTGCAGCCCTGAGTGGAAGCCTGGTCCCAGAGCCCTGCCCTGCTCTCGTCTCCGTCGGGGGCGCCCTGCCGCCCAGGGCCGGGCCCTCACAGGGCGCTCGGATGGCGTGAGGCCAATGCCTGTGGCCGGGGCTTCCTGGAGGCTTCCCTGAGCCACATGAGGCAGGCGGCCCTCCCTGGGGGCAGCCCCTCCGGGCACATCCTCCTTTCAGGGAGGGTCTGGTGACGAGACAGGGAGCTCCCCGGGGCAGGAGTGGGCCAGCGGGGGAAGGGGGCGGCGCTGACGGCAGCCTCGTGTCTCTCATGGAGGAGGCTTTGCCTTTCCGTCGCCATGTGGACCCCTTGGGCAGTGGGCCTGGCCTGGAGGCTGACAGGCCTGCAGGGGGCCTGGACAGGTGCCCGAGGAGGCAGATGCCGCCTGGCTCTTGACGCTGGAGGGAGCCGCGGGGCTGTGGCTGCTGCAGCCTCCGCTCACCCGGGATGCTCTGAGGGTGGCATGTGGAGGGTCTCTGAGCTGGCGGGGGGTGCCGCGGGCACAGGGCTCCCCAGGTCAGACGCCGTCAGCATTCCTTAGCCCGCCCCTGGCAGACGTGGCCCTGGAGTGTGCCGGCTTCCTCACCGGGCTGGGACTGGACGCCACCGTCATGGTGCGCAGCATCCCCCTCCGGGGCTTCGACCAGGTAGTGTGTCATGGGCCGATCGCCTGCCCTGTGGCTCTGTGCCCCGAGGGGCCGCCCCGGCTGGGCAGGCGCAGGGGTGGGCTGCGAGGGAGGTCTGGTCTGTAGAAACCGGCCCTGGAGTTCAACGAGGAGATTGTGAAAGATAAAATGCCCGTGGGCGTGTGGCAGCAGGGGCCAGCCCTGGGGTGCCCGTGGCCTGGCGCCCTCCTGTCGCCCCGTTGGGGAGCGGCAGGTGCGTGGGGCAGAAGCGCTGCCATCCCCGCACTGCCCCTCTGGAGCCTGAGGGCGCTGCCTCGCCAAGGGCGGATGGGTGAGGCCTGGCGACGGCTTGGCAGGTGACAGACCCGCCATCTACTGAAAAGACGTGATGGAGAGCCAGTGAGCACCTGGTTCTCCTGGCAGCCTCCCGCTCCCGTGCGCTGGCTGACACGTGGGCCAGCGCGGGGGCAGGCTGTCCGCGTGCAGAGCACGTGGAGGTTTTTTTAACTGAAAACTCTCCCCACCTCTCAAAAGTCCCCTGTCAAAATCCAAGTCTGGGGACGTCGTCAAGATGTCAGGCCCCCCGCACCCCCGTGAAGGAAAAGGCACCACAGTCCACACATACAGCCCCTTGGCCATGGTCTGTCCCTGGGCCCAAGCATGTGGGCTCCAGGTTCCGCCCCATCGGGCCAGGGTGGAGGCCTGCTCCGTCCTACAGGCCTGGGCCGCTGTCCCTGCAGCTGTCTCTCACCCATTGCTTCACTCAGCACACAGGCAGTGAGTGCCTGCCCGGGGACACAGCATCCAGGGAAGGCCTCTGAGCCTCCGGCTGAGGGGAGAGTATGCCAGGCAACAGACAGGACCCTGAGGAGGCTGCATGGCCGGACACAGAGGCGAGGCCCGAGAGGCAGAGAGCCCGCAGCGACCAGGGCTGTTGGGAAGATGCGCCTTGGCCCTGAGCCAGGGCTGAAGCTGGAGACCCATGGAAGGGGTGCAGTTCCCAGCAAGGGGCTGTGGAGGGGCAGGAGGAGGGTGCCTCTGGGACTGCCGAGGGGCTGGAGCGTGAGAGGCTGGGCTGCAGGGCGAGGCTGGTGGGTGGGATAGTGAAGCCCACATGAGCAGGAGGAGCGCCTGGCAGGTGAGTCTAGTGCCTGAGTAGAGGCTGCATGTCATTGGCACATGGAGATGGTGGGGTCACCTAGGCGAGAGTCAGGAGAGGAGAGGGGACAGGCTCCACATGTGCCCTGGGACAGGCGCCGTGGCAAGGCCAGGTGACCAAGAACGTGCAGCCCCAGTGTCAGGCCAAGGGGTGATGGACCAGCCTTCTGCCTCGTGAGGGCCCAGCAGATCCCCCTCAGACTGTGACAGGGACGTCTAGGCTCATCAGAGGGATCCAGGAGGGACAGGTGGCCTAGCCATCTGTTCCTGTGACCAGGGTGACAATTCCAGACAGGCAGGGCTCCTCATGGTGTAATGGTCCCTAAATGAGCTGGTTCAGCTGAGGATTTAAACAGTGACTTTGATTTTCTCCTGAAAGAAGAGACGGCTGGCTGCACCTCTGGCCTATGCAAACCCCCACAGTGGCCCCAGGAGCTGGGCCCCTCTCTGCAGACCACCCCCCCCCCCACCATGCTGTAACCGCTACCCCTGCGTTTCTTGGTGGGGAGCAGAGGTGCCCACCTAATGTCCAGCACCTCCATGGCAGAGTTGCTGACCGCACTCAACAGGGGTCAGGGGTTGGGGACAGCTGAGCACCATCTAGTTCAGGCAGGGCAGAGATCCCGGGAGAAGGAAATGCTTCCCTTGTCATTGCTTTCAGTGAAGACTTAGTTAATTAACACCTAGAGAAGCACCAAAAGGTCAAGTGCATCCTAACTGAAGGGCCTAGGGTCCTTGGATTTCGAGCTGGGCAATGGGAGGAGGGGGCACCAGATTCTCTCCCAGCTCAGCCTTCAGCTCCACAGATAGCAAGGGGAGTCAGAGACGGGGTGGCTGGCACGAGGCCGTGTAGCAGAAGGGGTATGGGCACTGAACCTTCTCCTTTGGACAGACCCATCTGGGCCCCCCCAGGGCTTTTTCAGGCAGGCGGGGGGCCCAGTGCTCTCTTGCCAGTCATCAGTAGTGACATTCTCACTGCCACCTGGTCCTCACAGCATGTCCTCTTGTGTTTTGCAGCAAATGTCTTCCCTGGTCACTGAGTACATGGCATCTCATGGCACTCGGTTCCTGAGGGGCTGCACCCCCTCGAGGGTGGGGAGGCTCCCGGACGGCCAGCTCCAGGTCATCTGGGAGGACCTCGCCTCTGGCAAGAAGGACGTGGGCACCTTTGATACTGTCCTATGGGCCATAGGTAAGGTTGCACCAAGCTGCACATGCGCACACACGTGCGTGCACACACACATGAGCGCACCCACAAGCAGAGACCAGCATACCACCTCCCCTCCCTGCTGCCTCCGGAGGCTCCCCTCATCCTGGCTGGCTCTCCGGTGGTTGGCTACCACAGAGCGCACCCCCTGGGCTGTTATAACAGCCCAGGATCAGTCCTGATCCTTCCCCATGAGTTGCTTTGAGCCCTGCAGGTCATCATGTGCTGGGAGTAGGCATCTTGCTGGCCTTTCCAGAAGTCATGCTTTTCAGATTTCCAAAGACAGCAAACGGTGATGGGACAGAGGCCGTGGGCCCTTCCCAGCCAGCTGTGGGGTGGCTGCCACCTGGCCTGCCTGTGGCTATTCTCATCCTGTTCTCTGAGGGGCCCGGGTCCAGCTTTTCATAGAGGGAAGCTGAGCGAGTGTGGTGCAGAACTGGCCCATTGCCGACATTAGTGGACACACTGCCTCCCAGGCTGGGCCCTCCCTGCAGCCCAGCCCGCCCTGCTGAGGAGCAAGGTGCAGAGTGAGAATGTAGTCGGGCAGACCCGTGCCCAGGGCCTGTCCTGGGCTGGGCTGAGTGGGGGGAATGGGCTTTGAGGAAAGGCACCTGGCCAGCTCTGGCCAGGGAGGACGGAGGGCTCAGGCCCCATGCCTGTCGTGAGGCCCCTGTGGCGAGGGCTTGGTGGCACTGTGAGGGGCTCCGTGTGCAGAGAGTCAGTGGGTTCTTGTAGTGAGGGCGTGTGGACGTGCGTGCAACAGCCCTGCTCCGACATCTTGCCTGCCTGATGCCTGCAGCTTCCGTGGCTGGATTCTTGTCTTCCTAATCACTCTGCCAAATTGCATGTTAAAGTAGGAGCGATCAAGGTGTTGCTTTTTCTGGGTGTTACCAGTTTGCAGGGGTGTCTGCAGTGAGCTTGGGCTCAGAATCTGCCAGGCTGCCACAGTCGTCATCAATTCAGTGCGTGTTGACTGAGCACTCAGAGGGGCTGTCCCCTGGCCAGCCAGGTCCCGGCATCCCCTGAGGGGGCTCCCGGGAGGAGCCAGGCTGTGTCGCAGAGCAACACGCTTCTGAAAAGACTGTCCTGAGTTGCTCGGAATGACTGGAAATCAGAAACGAGGTCAGCTCCAGAGGAGCCGGAGCTCTGGACTTTTGTGCTGTCAACGTGAGCAGATTTGAGGACCAAGGAAAAGGTCTGAAATGCCCTGGAGTGAATCTAGTGCTTGTTGAACAAAATTGTGTTACCAGAAGAAATATTCTTGATTATATCGTAAAAGTAAATTTTAAGTAGGTTTGTTCTGAAGAACACCATGAAAGGCTGTGTAAGTGCTGAGACCCAGAAGTGTAAACTGACGTTTATTGTCTTAAAGTCCATTCTAAACAGTGAGGTGACAAGTTTCTTCCCTCCCGTCTGTGCCCCCAGCCCTCCCTCTTGTCCCCTGATGTCTCTCCGTGCGCCACACACACACGCCCGTGTCTTGAGCTTCAGACTGAAGCACAGGCCTGCACCCAGAAGCCGGTGGCTGAGCCCACGCTGACGGCAGCGGCGCGGGGGGTGAGGGGCTGTGCCCGCAGAAAACCTAGGGGTCCTCCCAGCTTCTAGACGGGCCCTGTTGGGCGAGCAGCCAGGCCCCTGGTGCGCATGCCTGCCCTCCCCCACTGAGAGTCTGTTGCATTTTCTGTATTTTCAGTCTGCCCAGTGTGATTGATGCTGGGCTGGAAGCTTTCCACAGTCCTTGGCCTTTGACCTGGCTTCCCGAGGCGGCGCTGCGGTGGCGGCGGTTTCTGGCATGCCTTCTGGGGCTGTACGGGCATGTGCTGACTTTGCTGCTCACTCCCGGGCCAGGTTTTGTAAACATTCGGGAGCCACTTTCCAGTTTAACAACTGGGAATGTTTTCTGCTGGTTTACTCCGCTAAGCCTTTAACCAAGCGTTATTTCTACTGGCAATAAAGGATGCTGCAATCCAGGTTGAAATAAAACGCCCTGGGGCTGTACGGCTGGCACAGCAAACAGCTCCTGGACCACACGTCCCACCCAGCAGTGAGCACTGTGTCCACAGAAGCTGGGCTTTGGCGTATATTAAAAACAGAAAAGGAGAGGATGCCCCTCGTGCCCCGTGACCACAGAGGGAAGGCCTCAAGGAGCTCCCGTGTGGGGCCGAACGCCTGCCTGGCCCAGCTGCCTGTGTGCCCGGCGCCTTGACCAGAGCTGGTGAGGATAGTGGACCCAGGGATGGCAAAGTCGGCCCTGCAGTCTGGAAGCCCAGGAGGACTCGGCGCCGCTTCCTCGGCGCAGCCTTGATCTCCACGTGGTGGATTAAACACATTAGCAGTTAAAGCAGTTAATTGCTGTGCAGGGGGCCCGCTCATTGTTTGTCTCTGAATCACCCACCCACACCAGGTGTCTCAGATAATAGACTGGGAACTCGCAGCAGGAGGATTTCCTGTCTGCTGATGTGCCGATTATGGTGCTGAGTGAAGACAGTCAGCCTGCGCGGCCGCGGCTCCGATCCGCCTCACAGTTAACCAGTTGTGGCCTGAGTCCCTGGCTCTGGAGGAGAGGAGCAGGCTGGTGTCTGAGTGGACACGACCGAGCGCTAGCACGTCAAAGCTGGAGCTCGGCTTCAGTTTAGCTTAGATTTTGTTTTAAAGAACGGACAGAGGGCCTTTGCATGGCAGCCGTGGGAAACTGGGACCTGAAGCTGTTGTATCCCTCAGCATCTTCAGCCTCCCAGGAAGGGTCCTTCTCTCAAGGGAAGGATGAAGACTCTGGTGCATCTGGGCCACAGGAGTCCTACCACTGTGGGAAGAGCCCAGATGCCATGGTTCCAGGCATCCAGAGAGCTTGGGGAGTGGCCCCGGGCCTGCCTTGTGAGCCCCCTCGGTCTGGGAGACAAGACTTGTGGGAATCAGCCGCTGAAGCCATTTCCTCTTCCGGCTTCGTCTTAGCAGAAGAGCTGCTGTCATCCGCCTGTGTGAACAAGCCACAGTGAGGTCGCTTCTGAGCCTCCAAGATGGTATAAGTGGAGCCAGCAAGCCCTGGCCCTCGGGAACTGGAGGCCCACTCAGCTTCCATCCAACCTCCTTACTGAGGCCCCCACATGAGCCGCTCCGTGTCAGTCTACCTGCACAGCATGTGTGCGTGGACCACCGGCAGGGAGGCGAGTGCTGCCTGAGGAAACATGGTGGGGCCCACGGTGCCCACGGAAGAGCAGGTCAGCCCAGGGTAGGCTGCGGCCTGGGGCTCCTCTCTCTCCACCCCAGGCTCTGCATAGCTGGCGCTGGGAGCCTGGGGTGGAGCTGGCGAGCTGAGCATGGATGCAGTCTGCCTGGGAGAAGCCTGGTCCGAGGTCAGCAGGCCTGTTCTCTGGGACCATTTCCTGCTGTAACTGTAGGGAACCATGTGTGTGACTGCGTTCTTCCTGGTGGAGACCGCACAGCGGCCTGCCTGTGACGGATCTCACATGCAGAAGCTGCTTTGTGACGGACCCCTCACTCACCCAGCGCCCGCCTCTCCCTGCTCTCCAAGGTGGAGCGGTGGCCTCGATGGAAGCTCTGCTCTGCTGGGAGCTGCCGATGTTCGAACGCCTTTTTGATTTGGTGCATGTGGAAAGTTTATAGTTACTGACGCCAAGAGAGACCCAAATCTGCTGTGTGTGGTTTGTCATTTTGGAGGGGAAGAAGACAGGCATTTTGGAGCCCTTCCTGTGGGCAGCTCCCAAACTCTCAGGCCACAGGCCAAAGGAAGTGGCCATGCCTGAGGCCAAGGCCTTTCCCACCACGCTGCACGGCCCCTGGACAGTGCACCACTGCTCCTGAGCAGTGCCATCAGCTCAGCGACCATCATTCCCCCTCGGCCCGGCTTGCAGTGGTGCTGACCCATCGCAGAGGCCGGCGAGGGCAGCAGGAAGGCAGCGCCCGAGCTCACAGACAGGCCTTGTGCCCTCTGCCTGGGATACCCCACACAGCAGGTCCCCCACAGCTGTGAGACCCGCCGGCCGGCCTGCCTCCATGCCCACAGTCGTCACGCAGGGTCTTTTTACCAAGTCCGATTCAGTATTTGTGGTTAGAACTTAATGGAAACTAATTTAAAAAAAAACCTTAGTGAAAACACTTGTAGAGATCAACGGACACTGTGTATACATAGTAATGTGTGCCATCTGAATTCTGCGGGTGCCATTTGGAGCAGCCAACCAGCAGGAAAATCATTTTTGTGTCTGTAATGTTAAAGCAGTAATCCTCCCATGGAGTGTGCTTCCTCCTGGCGGCTCCTGTGGACCAGGCTGCAGCTGGGGCTGTGGAGCCCCTGTGGTTCACGTCATGCACCGTCATTGCTCGCACACACGCTGGAGTTGGACAGGCCCCGTGCTTCCCGGCAGCTCAGCTCTCCCTAGTTGTCCGAGGAGCCTTCCAAGGAAGAGATGCCGTCAGGACAGCCTGGGGAGCACTGGCGGATGCTGGTAGTCACAGCGAGCAGCCAGCCTTGGGTCACACTGCGGTCCAGGGGCTCAATCGTTCATTCAACAAGCATTAAGCCCTACCTGGGATTGGAGGCCAGCAGACAGTTACTCTTCCCTGCCCTAGGGTCTCACAGCTGTGGTTGGAGGCCTGGGGCTCATTGAGAAGGGGCCATTCAAGAAAATAAAAGAAGCCCTTTCCTGTTATTATTGTTTTCCCTTAAGTTTCAAAGACGACAAAAGACATATAATAAAGTTTTTTAAAAAGTAGGCCTCCAAGGATCTGCCTGGAGGTTCCACAGGTGTGAGTCGCGTTCTGTGCCTGGTACAGGTGCTGCTCAGGCCTGACCTGGTGGGAGTGGCCGGCTCTGGGGCCGCGCGTGCCCCTCGGGAGGGTCGCCCAGGGTGGCTCCTCCCTCAGCCTGTGTGTGAAGCTGCTGCTGGGCCCTCACCCACGCCACCCCATCCAGCCTCCTGGGCCCTCGTCCTCCCGGCACCGAGCTTCCAGTTGCTTCCTTCACGCCCACGCTGCGTCTCTCTGACCCCAGCCCCTCCTTCACCCTGTCGCACTCCTGCTGGCACTTAAATCTTAGCTCATTACACGGATTGCCCTTCACTCGTCAGAACACGTGCTCCAGGCAGGCGGGAAATTGGAGGGAAGGCCCATTTTCCCATAATGGGACGAAAGAGGCATGTAAAACTGCATGTGTCCGGTCATCTGCGTCCCTGTGCCCAGCAGAGCAGGTAGTGATGACCAACAGCCACCATTGGGGGTTTCAGCCTTCAGCCTTCCCGCCCTTCTCCAGCTGGCTGGGTGAGCAGAGCCGCCAGGCCGCCTCCCGACTCAGCAGCAGGAGCTGGGGGCTTCCAGTGGGCCATTGGGGCTGGCCTGGTCCAGCTGCGCCAAGCGCTCTCAGGCTGAATGCTTGTCTCCCGCCACTTCAGGGCCTGGCACCCCAGGTGGTGGGTGCGAGGAAGGATGGACTGTCCAACTTCAGAGACACCAGGGCCATGTGGTCCCCCAGAGGGACTCCAGCGAGAAATGAGGCTGGCCCTCCACATTTGTGTGGGCGTTGCCTCTGAGGGGGAAGGGAGCATATGTTTGTACTAGAACTGTAAAGCTCTCAGTGTTTGCGGGAACTATGGTGGAGTGTCCTACGTGTATGACATGAGACGTTCTTACAAGTCCAGAAAGTCGTGAAGATGTCTATAAATGCGTGGAAAAAGGCAGGAACTGGCAATTCACAAGAGGAAATACAGTTAATAAATGTGTGGCCAAAAAGTACTTAATTTTACTAGTACTCAGAGAAGTGCAAATTAAAAGGGCCCACGAGAGCCAGCTGTTCCGCGCCCCGCAGAAAGAGCAGAGCCTGAGAAGCCACCCTCGGGGCGCAGCCCCTGCCCTGTGCTGGGCAAGCCCACCAGGCTATGGCTGCCTCCGAGGCCTGCCCCAGGGAACTAAACCTACGCTTGGACAAACCACTGTCTCCCTCCTGGTGGTGTCCAGGGAGCAGAGACCGGGGAGCCCCCAGAAGTCCCACCCCCCGGGAGCCATTCAGCAGCTCTGCAAACCCCTGGACTGGCTGGGAGGAGCCAAGGCCGCAGGGAGCCAGTGGGCCCACGGGGCACAGAGTGGGTGGCCTGCTGTGCTGGGTCGGGGACAGTGCCGTGTGTGACACACAGGGTGATGACAGGGTGTGGTGGGGCCCATCTCTGCTGCCAGATCACTGAGGAGTGCCACCTTAGTTTTCTATAAGATAGGAGGACACGGTCAAAGACATAAGGGTAGGGTTACTTGCGTCTTGCTCTGCTTTGTGCTAAGTCTGGCCTGGGCCGAGCTGGATCCTGTCTGTGTGGCTGGAGCTTCCCTGATGCACGGCCAGCACTGGGTCCCAACCCGGCAACCATTCTCCATCTTCCTCTGGGAGTCCTGGCCTGAGCTGAGTGGGGGCCTACACCATCTGACTGGGCCCTGGCCCCTGTGGGGACATGTGACTCTGCTCTGAGCAGAGGGAACAGAGCTTCAGAGGGTCATGGAGCATGCCCCTCCCTCCTCCATGCCTACTGCCCGGGTGGTCTGCTCAGGAGGTCCATGGTGGGGCTCAGGACCCAGCGTCCTGGCTGTGGCCCTGTGGGGCTGGTGGTGCTTGCCACAGTTCTGGGGTGTGGCCCCACATATGGGGTGCCTGGGTGAAGCTGGGACCCCTGTCCCCGCCAGGGTTCACCCCACATAGGCCCTGTCAGCACAACTTCCAAACTGATGTGCCCACGGCTGCCCTTCTGAGGGCTGACTTTAACTGCTTGGTGCATCCTCTCTGCCGTCACTGTTCCTTCCAGAAGCATCCGTGGAGTGCTTACCACAGGCCAGCCATGTTCTTTTCTACATCATCTCCCCACCCGGTCCCTCCAGCTGTCTGTTTATTCTTTCTGTTAGTGGCCTGACTCATGCTCCATGCACTTTCCGGGCTTATGTGCGTAGCGTGTCCTGGAAGTCCTGCCTTCGAATGGGCTGTGGAGGCCTCCTGATGCTTGCATGTTTACTGTCTCCTGTTACTACTTTTAAGTTTCTTTTTTTAGGGACCTTGGATGTGGTTTGGCTGGCTTCTGCAAGGTGTGTAGTTACCATAGTTATCACGACATACACAAGGAAGTGCTCTTGGCCCCCTGTGCCTGGCCAGGTAGGAGTGCAGGTAGAGCTCGGGTGCAGCGGGCTGTGGGTGACTAGCTTTGCCCGTGGACACTCCAGCCCCAGCCCAGAATGATCACCAAGAGGCGGTGGGCCTGGTCAGCTGCTGTGTGCTGTGCTCCCCAAGGGGCCTGGAGAGGAACCAGAGGGCTGAGCTGTGAGCCCCCTGCCTGCAGGGACCCTCTAGTCCTGCCCATCAGCCCCAGCTCCTTCCTCCCGGAAGCACAGCACCTTCCAGTCCCTTCCCAGCTGCACAAGGGCTCCCGGGTGCCTGCTGCGTCCAGAGGTCCAATCTGCCATGTGGGACTCAGGCCCAGGCCCCCAGGCCGCCTCGTCCAGGGCAGGACACTGGCTAGGGTTATATGTCCCGCTCGCCACTCCCACGGGTCTCTATTCACGTGACTCTAGCACGGGTGCCGTCAGAAGGCAGGGACCTCCGGGGGCTGGTGTCACCATGTCTGGTCTGATCGATGATGGGTGCCAACCCGCCTGGCTCCCAATTCCTGTGGCTAAGCAGAGAGGAGGCTGGAGCCGGCCCCCCACCAACTGGAGAAGCACGGCTTAGCTGTGTCTGTGTTTTGACTCCCACTCTGGAGAGCAGCTGGAGACTTAAGGTTTCCCTTTCACAGGCTTGGTCTTCCAGATGTTCAGACTGGCACCACCCGCTACCCCGCCTCTTGTGTGTCCACGCCACTGCGAGCTGTGGGAACTCTGCCTTGGAAAACATTTGTCTTTGCCATCAGGGGATCACCCTGAGCCTCTGGGAGCCCCGAGGGGTGACCCACTGCTCTCCTGGGGTCAGCAGGAAGAGCTGCCATTGCTACTTCCTGGCTCTGTGAGGCCACATCATCTGAATCGGGAGAAAGGATCTCTGCTGGTAGTTCAGCTGTGATGAGGTCCAGGGCTGTAAGCATACAGAGCCCGGCAGGGAGGCGGCTGTGCCCGCACCCTGGGGACTGCCATCCCCTGCCCCTCCTGGCCTTTGCACCCACAAGCAGGATTAGCCAAGCAGACTGCATCTGAGGGTGGGTGTGGTGTGTGGCTTGGGCTCTGCCCCTCCGCCCAGGTCCTCTCAGCTCTGGACGTCTCAAAGCTGGGCTGCCTGCTGGGCAGTCGCTGCGGGCATGCAGGAGAGGAGCTGAGGGCCTGTAGCCCTGCTGGCTCAGCCTGCACTGGCTGCCCAGAGAGGGCATGGGGCCTCCCTGAGACCCTCAGCAGAGTGTGATTTCGTGCATTTTCGCTGCCTGCTCTGGGTTGGCTCCCCCTCCTTGTAGCACCTGAGGGACATCCTGCTGCCAGACTCTGGGGACAAAAGGTCACAGCCTATTCATGCAAACAGTGTGGTGGCAGGATAGAAGCGTCAACCCACCATGAAGTACCATCCTGCCCCCAGTACGAGCCTGCAGGAGGAGTGCCATGTGGGAGGGTGGGGAACCCTGGGGTCATGGAGAGTGGGAGTGAAGGCGCTCCTCTCTGGGAAGGGCCACATGGGGACTCACCTGGGGCCCACACACTGGCTCCACAGAGACCCAGCCCGCTCCCGCTGCTCAACCAGGAAATGCATGCCACGTCTTCCCCTCGGAGCCAGGCGCCTCCAGAGGCTACGTGCCCTGTCTGCTGTGTCCGCGGCTGCAGTGCGGTGAGCTTTGATCACACCCTGCCTGGTCCACAAGGCTTCCAGGCATTTCTCTTGGGTCATTGTTGCTTTCAGACCTTTACTGTGGTCAGAGCCAGAAACTTTGTATTTAAAACTTATTCAAAAAAAAAAAGGAAATCATGAATTTCCAATTCAAATTTGACATTATAGGGTATTACCTGTCCTGTTTGAGTGGCACGGAAGATCTGTCTGCAGCTTTATTTATTGTTAGGATGTAACCGTCCAAGGACGTGCAGTCCAGCTATGGGTTCCTGTAGGCTCTTGGACAAGTTGTCTTTCTTCATCTACTCGTTCCCAACTTCATCTACAGTTAAGCCCCTTTGTTTCAGGCTGTTCACAGGTTATAGGGATTTTTTCCATTTTTTATTTATTTTTATTTTTTTTAATACATAAACTATGTGTATGATTTAAAAATCAAACTTGTGTCACAGGATGTGTTTGGAGAAGCCTTGCTCCCGTCTCTCCCCACCCTGTCTCCTCCCTCTCTGTGGCTCACTGTCACACTGCTCCCACTTCATCCTCTCATTGATTCTTTGTGCAAACGTAGGGGGTTGTGTGTGTGCGCACGTGTATATGTGCAGGTGTGTGTGAGGCCTGCCGAGGCCAGGAGCCCCTTGACTCTGTTTGTGTCTGATGTTCTACCAATACTAAGAGGACGGGCTGAGAGGGGTTTTAAATAAACCGAGGAGGCTCAGTCAAAACCACTGAAGAAAACCTGAGCCTTCCTCGCTCTTTGTCTCCTCCAGGTCGAGTTCCAGAAACCAGAAGTCTGCATTTGGAGAATGCTGGAGTGAACACCCACCCCAACAGTCAGAAGATCCTGGTTGACGCCGGGGAAGCCACTTCCGTCCCCCACATCTATGCCATCGGAGACGTAGCAGAGGTGAGACCTGCGCCTGCCACGCAGCCCCTGCCCCGACCCCACCCCGCTGGGCCTCGGGACGTACGCCACTCACAGGACTCCTGGCCAAGCCCCTGGTGCTGATAGACTGGGGTTCTGGGAGGAAGCGGGCATCAGCCTTTTCTCTCTCAAGTGCTCCTCCCCTCTGTGGGGAGAGGGCAGGGAAGGGTTAAAACTCTGAGGGCATGTCAGCAAAGTCCTGTTGTCAACCTCCTGGTGCCCCAGCTCCGAGGATGGATGCCTGTTCCACACCTCGGCTCTGGCCCTGACCTCCCCGCCGGTGGGCTGGACATACAGAGCCCTAGAAATGCTGCCCTGGGGCCACCCTGGGCTGTCCTGGCCCCACAGCACCAGGCCTGACCCCCTTGCCTCAGCTGACCCTCTGATCTGTGGGCGGGTCAGTATTCTCTCCACCAACCCACCCGGCTGTCAGGCAGGGCAGGGCATGAGGGTGCTGGAGCCTGACGGGGTGTGGACCCAGCCCTACTCCCCGAGCCTGCCTGCCCTGCCCCGAAAGGGGGTGCAGACCCACCCTTTGAGGCCCTGGTGGAAGCCCTGGCCCCTGGCTTGGGAGGCATCGCCCCTGCCCTCTTCACAGGCCCCCAGAAAGACCTGCAGCTGGTCAGCCGTGGGCCCCCACACCCCCAAAGCCTCAGTAGTTAATGGCCTGTCCCGCACATGTGTACACATCCTGAGGAATCTGGCTTAGGACGTCCCTGATCAGAGGAGCCTGAGAGATGTGCCAGGCCCCCCAGACTCCAGCAGGCCTCTCGGGGGCAAGATCTGCCAGTGTCATCGACGTGCGTTAGTTTTCCAAGGCTGCTGTCACAGATCACCACACCTGGGGAGGCTCAGAACCGCAGGAATTGACCCTCCACAAGTCTGGAGACCAGAAGTCTGAGATCAAGGTGTTGGCAGGGCCGTGCTCCCTCCTAAGCCTCTTGGGGAGGATCCTTCCTGCCTTTTGTAGCTTCTGATGGCCCCAGACAGTGCTGGCTTCCAGCCTGTGCCCCATCTTCACAAAGCCCCCCCGGGGTCTGTCTCTTACCAGGACCTTCTCATTGGATTTAGGGCCCACCCTAGTCCAGTAGGACCTCATCTCAATCCTTACCTTAATCGTATCTGCAAAGACCCTTATTTCCAAATAAGGTCACCTGCCGAGGTTCCAGACACACATGAATTTGGGGGATGCTCTTGGGCCCACCGTGATGTGTTAATTCACAATCATTCACCACGTGTTGACCGAGTGCCCACTTTTCTGGCACCTGGCACTTTTCTGGGTTCTGGGGCCACTGCAGGAACAGGGAAAAGTCCCAGTCTCCATAGAGGTGACATTCTGGTAGTGGTCACAGATGACAAATGAATAAGTAAACTATTTCGGATGTCAGGAGATGCTTAGTGCTAGCGGTCAGGAAAGACCTGAGGGGGAGTTGAGGGGCCTGGACTGGAGCAGAGTGAGCTGGAGAGGGCGCGTGGGGCTTGGCGAGGACGCTCTGCCCACAAGACGGTGCAGATGTCGCCCTTCCCCGTGCATCCCAGAGTCCACTTTGGGAAATGCCTGAGGGTAGGGGGAGCCAGTGTCTAAGGGAGTGTGTCCCTGGGTGGGGTGTCCTGGAGCTGAGAGGGCAGAGGTGGCATCGTCACTGATGCTGCAGGACTTCCCTCCCCCTCCCTTGCCTGCCAGCCTCTGCTCGTGATGGGCAGGGGCTTCAGGAGAGCTTGGCACACGCGTGGAAACATGCCTGGGCAGGGGCCTGTGGCAGACTGGCCTTCCCTTTCTTCCTGAAGGGTCAGCCTGCCTGCCTGTCTGGTGCAGGTCTGTCCTGCCAGACACCCAGCTCCATGCAGACCCCTCCTGCTGGGGCAACATGACCCTGTTGTTCCCAGTGTACCAGAAGGGTCACCGTCCAGCTGTGGCCAATGCTCAAATGTGAGCCAAGCAGCTGCCATCTGAGCCCCTCAGCCTCCCGTGGGCCCAGGCTCATGAAATGGTGCATGAGGCACAGAACTGGGAGCGCAGGCGAGACTGCAGGGTCAGCTCTGCCGGGGCACGCTGGCAGAGCTCCGGCCACTCCTCCTGCCGGGGTTGTCTCTGACCATCTAGTCAGCTTGTTAGCATGGACAGAAGCGAGTGGCTTCACATGTCCTCGACTGTCACGTGGACCCAGCCCACGTGGCCAGGCAGTGCAGTGCCTCAGCGTGATCTCTGACGGTCCGGCCGTGGCATTCCCTGGCAGCGGCCTTCTGCATGCATCCTGTGTGCTGCGCCCTGCGAGAGCGCCTGGGGTCCTGGGGAGAGGGCCTCGTGCTGCACGCCCTGGCCCAGCGAGTTGGAGTTCTGTGGCTGCAGGGCTCAGGCTAACAGAGTGGAAACCATAACCCTTCACAGATGCAGAGTGCGTGCAGAGACATTATTTATGACAACATTAAATTTGCTCACTGGGAAAGGTCATTCTGATCAGTTAGAGAAGTTAACGCCCAGCGGTTGACGAGCGCAGGGGACGGGGGCGGGGGGGGGGGGGGGCGGGGGGCGGCGCGTTGGCATTTGGCGAGATGTGTGCTGTGTGCACGACGTTCCCGCAGTGCGTCAGACCCTGGGGAATGCAGGCTGCTTTCAGGAGTTTATCTCTGCAGATCTCCATTCATTTGTGGAATGTCAGACAGCATCTGCATTTCCTGCTGCCAGGGTGATTGGCAGCAGTCCCGCCACGCGTGCAGGAACCCTGGGGCCGTGCCCCCACCACTCCCTGAGCAGGACACACCCCTGGGACAGAGGGGCCTGCACAGAACGCTCTGATTTGGGATTTGTGACAGGCTGTGATGTGTCAGGAGCACACGGATGCTTCCAGGGCCTGTTCTACCCGAATCCTAGTTAGCGCGAGCGGGTTGAAGGGCCCCGGAATCTTGAGCTCTGCCGTGGGGTCAGCCATCCAAGATCACTGACAGGAAGAAGGGACGCAGAGAAGCTGGGCCCCTTAGCAGCTCACCTGCTTTCACAGGGAGGGGTCGTGGCCACAAGTGTCCCCCAGAGTAGGACGGAGGGAATCGGAGGCAGACAGGCAAACCGGCCGAGTGCCTGGCCCTGCAGCGCCGCAGAGGCCCAGCCGCCAACAGCGTTGGGGTTTCTGAAGGGGCGACGCCTCCCTAGGAAGGTGCAGGGTGGTGGCAGGGACCAGCAGATGCCCTCAGAGGTCGGGCTGGGTGACTCCGAGGTCCTTCCTCCTGGCAGGGGCGGCCCGAGCTGACACCGCCGGCTGTCATGGCGGGGAAGCTCCTGGCCCGGCGGCTGTGCGGTCAGTCCTCAGACCTGATGGACTACGACAACGTGAGTGCTCACTGCTCTTCAAAACGCCAAGTCCAGCGGGGACAGGCTGTGGCGCGTTCTGGGGTGTTGGGGGTGCGTGCATGGGTGCCTCGTGTGTGAGTGGGAGCGTCATGTGTGTGAAGCTTAGCCGTGTGGGTGCAGCCCGGAAACAAGTCTCCCCCGGCCTCGTGGCCTGGGAGCCAGCACGTCTGAGGGGCTGCCTGCAGTTGCTGCTCTCTGTGTCCCTGAGTAGGGATGTTCAATTTTGGGTCCCCAGGGGCGTGCCTGACTCCGGGCCTGCCTTCCAGGTCCCTACAACAGTCTTCACCCCTCTGGAGTATGGCTGTGTGGGGCTGTCAGAGGAGGAGGCTGTGGCTCGCCATGGAGAGGAACACGTGGAGGTAAGTCAGGTGCTGCAGGGCACAGAGGAGAGGGGCTGCCAGGACGCAGTGCCGTGTGGCACCTAGGCCCCGATGGCGGCCCCTCCCACAGAGGCCCAGCGGACCAGCAGGAGTGTTGGTGTCCCTGCTTCCCAGGGCCTCCACCTTGGCAGGGTCGGGCAGGGGGGCCCAGAACAACAGCTGTAACGTGGCAGCAAGGGATGTGTGGGACGAGAGTGTTGGAGAGCAGCCCCAGAAAGGACGGAGCCTGTGGGGTGTGGCCCCCGCAACATGGCACCTGTCTCCCTCAGCCTGGAAAGGCTTCTCCTGCTCTCCTACCTCTGCTCCCCCCGCAACAGCAGTCCAGCAGGCACGACCCCCGCCCCTGCCTCCACCCCATGCCAGCCCCACCTCTGCTCTTCTTCCGAGATCATCCAGTCCTCACTGGCCACCCCGATAGCCCAGACTTGGGCACTCACCCCAGAGGAAGGGGGTTATCATCAGACAAGGCTCTTTCTGGGTCTGCTTCAGCAGGCAGCTGTGGCCCTGGGGTGGCCACAGAGCATATCCCAGGTGACCTGGCAGATGCAGGGGGCCTGAAAGCTGCCAGGCTGTGGTGCTTCAGTGTGGCTTCATCTCGCTGCTGCAGCAGCTGGCAAACACACCGGGAGAAACCAGACCCCTCGTAGCCACCACCGCAAGGCCTGGTCCCCTCTGGGAATGAGTCCCTGGGCTCCAGGGCCTGCCCTGCCCCAGCGCCCCCACCCCCTCAGTCAATAGGCAGGCCTGACAGGCCGGCCTTCCCCCCAGCACTTTATTTGCTGTTTTTGTTTGATTCATCACAAGTACGCTGGGACATGTGTTCATGGCATTCTATGATGTTGTTTTATGTTTCACAATGTTGAATGGCCAAATACCTTTGTTTATTTTCTTTTCAATTCTGTCTTAGTTAGAACAATATTCTCTGAAGCTCCATTAATTAATAATGGCTGTGCAGCACATGTGCAGGCCCTGCTCATTTTTTACTCGGCCGCAGCCCTGAACACGCTGTCGATCTCTTCTCGGGTGCTGAAAGCCTTTGTCCGGCAGCTCCGGTGTGGGCCAGGGCCACCTCGCGCCTGTCCCCTCCTCCCTGCTCAAGTGAGGGCCCAGCAAGTGCCACGGTGCAGTGCCCGAGGGAGGCCAGACGGCCATCCTGCTCCCGTCCCCCGCCGGGCAGGCCAGGCACCCCTTCCACTGCCCGGGGCACCCTGTTGACTCTGCAGCATCCACCTGGTGTACTCTCCGAGGTGGCGCCCTGCCCTGCCCTGAGCTTTGGGCTCTAAGACAAATCATAGTAGACGGCGCTTGGCCTGTGTGGCGCCTGCTCTGCTGCTGTGGTCATGGGGCTCTGGGCCTGCGTGGAAAAGGATCTGTCCTGCAGACGGTGTGGCTCCAGCCACAGGCTGCTGGTCTGTGGGAGAGGGGTGCTCTCCATGGCTAGCCGTCCTCACCGCAGACCACAACCTGCAGGCCTAGTGGGCAGTTCTGGTCCCTGCTGTGCCCACAGAGCCTGTCAGACCTGTCAGATGCCCACAGGTCTTGTTTTGCCATAGCCACTGACTCCAGGGATTGCTGTCTTGTCACCCAGGTTTATCATGCATATTATAAACCACTGGAGTTCACGGTGGCTGAACGGGATGCGTCCCAGTGTTACATAAAGGTGGGTGTCCTCGCAGACCTGGGCTGGGGCATGCCAGGAGGTGAGAGGAGGGAAGAGCTGGCCACCGTGGGTGGGGGAGCCGTACACGGCCACGCCTGCCCCAGGGTCCACCGCCCATGCAGCCCTGGTGTCCTGCCTCCAGCCAGGCTGGCAGCTGACAATGTGGCTTTCAGATGGTGTGCCTGCGGGAGCCCCCACAGCTGGTGCTGGGCCTGCACTTCCTCGGCCCCAATGCGGGTGAAGTTACTCAAGGATTTGCTCTGGGGATCAAGTAAGTCCAGAGGAATGTCGGCCGTCACGCGGTGCTCAGACTGCTGTCCCTCTGGGTGCTGGCAGCACTACAGTTGACGTCCACCGTGTTGACGTTGCATTTACGTGGTGCTGGATGCATTTTCAGCCGAGCGTCTCCCTTGATGTGGTAGGTCCAGTCGGACAAGAGGCAGGTTTCTTCTCCAGCCAAACACTGCTGAGGCAGCTACACTGTGTCTGTCTGCAGCCAGGCCACCTTGGGGGCAAGGGGGAGGCTCGCGTCCCCAGCCAGCCCTGGTGGGGTCACCATTTGGGTCTTTTCTACTCAGAATGATCAGGGCTGGGCCCTCGCTCACCGGGCCGAGCACACAGGCGGTCCTGAGCTAGGTCTCACCATGCATGTGTGGGAGAGCACCCCAGGATAGGCATGTGCCCTCCAGCACTGGGCCTGGGGCACAGGCTGTGCTGTGAGCCTCCGGGGCCTGCCTGGAGCCTTTGCTGGTAGAGGTTCTGGGTGGGAGTGGACTGCTTAGGGCAGTGAGGAGGTTGGGCAGCTAAGCATGGGGCTTTCAGAAGCAGGAGGGCTGGCAGCAGAGGTGAAGGGCTGAACTTGTAGTGGAGGGGACGTGGGCCACCTGGAGCCCCACGTGTGCTTGGGGCATGGGTGTGGCTGAGAGCCAGCCTTGGGGGTGGGTGGAGGTGGGAGGTCTGGGGACAGGGTGAGGGATCCAGGACCAGGGCCAATACCCAGGAAGGCTGATGAGGGCTGCAAAGGCCAAGGGTCAAGTGCAGACACCCCAGGGGCCCCCCTACTCCCCATAGGCAGCCGCAATAACTGTAGGATGAATCCGCTAGAAAGGTATACGCAAACAGGCAATCCACAGGGAAGAAAATGAAACAAAATAGTAGAAAGCTGCAGTGCCTCCTTTGGAATTTTAAGATGAAATTGAAACACCAAGAAACCCTTTTGGTTGGTGAGAGTAAAAGGTTCCATACTGTCCCATGGTGATAGTTTTCCAGCGTCTGCACAGTGGGGACGCTGAAGTTTCAGGCGAATCGGTGGAGTGAGGGACCAGTGTGCACACACAGTAGGGAGGGGGCTGTGAAGCAGACCTCCTGCTGGGGCCTCAGTCCCCGTCAGAGATGCTCGCGCACCTTGATGGTGCTGGGGATTTACCCACAGACATTCCAACACGTGTGTGCAGATGTGAGAAGGGCGGCTTGTTGCAGCCTTGTCTGCAAATGATGGACACACCCTGCAGGGCATCCACACGCGCTGTGTCTTCAAGAGGTGGACAGTGCATTGCATGGGAGCGTTGCTGCTGGGGCGGGGGGCTCATGTGGGAAGTGCTGGCTGCGGGAAGAAGAGCAGTGCAGCTGCAGTCATGAGAAGTGGGCTCGGGTTCGTGGGGGCAGGCAAGTCCAGCCTCGTCTTGGTGAAGAGAGGGAGCAGAGGGACCAGCTGGAGCCACGTCCCGAGGCGGGGCTGCGCCTGGTGGGCTGAGGGCAGCAGGAGGCCAGGCTGGAGCCAGCCAGGGTGGAGCAGGTGGGAAGTGGGCCGAGGCGGGGCTGCTTGGCGCTTCCGGCACTGCTCGGGGGAGATGGGACAGGTCCAGCATAGGTGTTGGCAGGTGTTCTGGCTGCTGGCTGGAGAAGAGAGGGTGGGGGCAGGGCTAGAGGACAGCAAGGACACCGAGACTTCCGAGGCCCTCCCTGTGTGCCACCTTCCTGGGGACGGGGTGACGTGAACAAGCCTCCCCTCGCTGGCTCATCCCCTGAATCCCCCTCCCCGACCCGCAGGTGTGGGGCCTCCTATGCGCAGGTGATGCGGACATTGGGCATCCACCCGACCTGCGCCGAGGAGGTGGCCAAGCTACGCATCACCAAGCGCTCGGGCCTGGACCCCACAGTGACAGGCTGCTGAGGGTAAGCCATCATCCCTGCCAGGCCCAGGGTGCACGGCCCACCTGCTGCCCCACAGCCAAGCTCTTCAGAGGCTCCCATCCAGGTACACATGGGCTGGGCGTTAAGACTGGGGCAGTGGCGGGAGGGGAGTTGGGGGCCACTGTGAACTGCTCTCTCCAGGTGCATGGGAGGCTACACCTGCCGTGCCACCTCAGACAGGTGAGCCCTGTGCCCAGGCCACAGTAGCCAAAAAAACAGGGCTGGGAAGGGAGGCCGCTGACGGCCCCACCCTCCACAGGGCACCCCCAGACCCTGGCCTGGCTGCCACTGCTCCCCACACACAGAAAGTGTCAAAGCCAGGCTCACACCTGCAGCGGCCTGTCCAGGCGCTGGGTGTTGAAAGTGTCCCCTGGCTGAGCTCAGTGGGCTGCTGGGTGGAGGGGCCGGCCTCCCTTGCCACCTTGCTCCACGCAGAGCAGTGCCGGCTTGTTTCTCTCTCGCCCAGAAGGTGGAGATGCTGCCTTGCGCACGGCCACCGCCAGCACATCTGGTTCTGTTAGAGCTTTGCAAAGCCAGGCTGGGCCGGGTGGCCGGAAGCCTCGGGGTGTGTTGTTCATCCTGACCCTCTTCTGAGGAGGAAGAAATTAGCGAGTGCCTCCCTGACCCCTGCCAGAGGGATGCGTGTGGTCAGGGCCTTTTCATCCGTCAGTCTGAAAGCACCCTCCCTCAGCACCTGGCCTGGGGGGTCCCCCGTGGCTGTCAGCTCCTCCTGAGGTTGGGGTCCTGAGGGCCGAGATGGACTGTGAACAGAGCAGTGAGCACCCCTTGGGCCAGCGTGAGGGGCCGAGAGGTGGCTGAGGGTCCCTGGGGCGCTCTGGGCACCTGCTCCACCACAGTCCCCCCAGCCCAAGGGGCAGAGGGCATCCTGAGGAACCTCTTATCAGAATTTTGTACCTAACAAAACGGTTTTGTTAAGAAACTTCCATAGTTTTTATTATGTCAAAACATTTTTAACACTTCAGTGCTCCCTATGAGTCCTGGGGGGCCAGAGCTCTCTTTGGGGCTCGTTTCTCACGTGTCCCAAGAAGGTCCCCATGTGTGGGCATGGGAGACATGGCCAGGCAAATGCAGAGATGGCGTGGCCACCCTGTTCTGACCCCTGATCCTTGGCAGGACACCAGAGGCCGAGCCCTGGCAAGTCTTGCCCTGCCTGGAGAGCCCTGACGGTCAGCGTGGGGCAGTGTGTCTGGATGGACTGCCGTGTGCCCCGCAGGGATGCCTCGGGGGCTGTGAGCCCCCACACTGCACCTTGCACCCCTCCTGCCTGAGCCAGCCCTGCCAGGTTCCAGATGCCAGACGATGACGACCTGCGCGGAAACCCACCCTGTGGGCTGCCCACGTCCGAGCCCCCTGGCATTTCTGAAGTGCAAATAAAGAGGGTGTTTTCTTGAAGCATGCCCTGCCTGTGGTGTCCCCAGGCACTCCCCTAGGATGGCTCGGGCCGGGTGGGGCCTGGCCGCCTAGCCTGTCACTCCCCACTCCTGTGACCCCACTCCGTCGTTTGGGAACTGCTTTCAAGTCCTGCCGGGCTCAGCCTGCACCATAACCCAGCAGCCGCACCTCGGAAGACCCCGGTCCCTCCTCCCCAGCGCAGGGGACCAACCACAGACCCTTTCCACCCCTCCCAGGACCCCCTGGGTCTTGAGCAAGGCGGGCAGCTGAGCTCCCGGCAGGTGCTTGCTTGGGAGGGGCCAGAAGCCACCAGCTTTGTTCCAAGCGCCCTGCCAGCGGTGTGGCCCAGCAACAGGAGTTGGCAGGGCTGTTGGAGGCTTTCTGTCCCCCAAGCAAGGGGCGCCTCATTACGTTTCCATCATGGCCCTCCAGGTCCACTTGTGGGCTGTGCTCAGGCTGATCCCGCACACTGGGGCTTGGTGGGCCCTGGGAGCCCGCCGGCACCCGCTGCTCCTGTCAGTCATGCAGAGAGGCAGCGCTGACAGCCATGGGCAGGGCCCACATTGTGCTGGGGCTTTAGTGGCGGTTAATCTCGTGTCTTCCTTAAGAAAACATCACTTAGTCTGCCGGTCTAGGAGCCCTGGATGGGACCCTGCTTGTCAGTGAACAAAGGAATGTCTTTGCATCTTAATGGGCCTCGGGAGCCTCAGGTACTCGCTGGCTGGGTGTGAATGGCTGGGTGTGAAACGCGTGCAGGAGCCCTCAGACGCCCAATTAAGACGCCAAGTGCTGGGCTGGGCCGGCCCTCTCGGCAAGTGCAGCTTGAGATCAGCCGTGTCCCATTTAACGCACGGCTGGCAGCACGCCCCAGCGGGTGCAGAGAGCTCCCCTTGACACTGAGGAGGAGGCGTCCCCCTGCCTCGGGGGCTAAGGGCATGGTCTGCAGAGGTCAGCTAACAGGAGGGGCCCCTTGGAGCTGGGTGGGCCCCTGCTGCGGGCAAACAAGGAGCTTGGAATGGCCTCGTTGCCTTTTTGTGATGATAGAAAAGCTGCAGCCTGTTGGGGAGACCTCAGTATACACAGGGCGGCTCTCTGGGGTGAGGGCCTTTTGCCTCCCTGCCTGCCCTACCAGTCAAGAGTGGTTGTCCTGGCAGCCAGAGTGCCACCCACGTGTCCCTGTCCCCACGGACCCCCAGGTGGCTTTCTCTGCATGCCCCTTTCCCTGGGATGGACCATGCTCCAGCACACGTGCTGCGTCTGCAGCGTCCAGTCTCTCCGTGCTGAGTGTGGCCAGTTCACCAGCTTTCCATCACCTAGGAGAGAACAAAGCATTCGCAGTGCTCGGCATCTCCAGCCTTGCTGACTAGTCATGCGGGATGGCTCTCAGGGGCTGCCTGTGTGGCCCTGAGGCCTTGGGCCTGCTGGCTCCCCTGCCTGGGGGCTCACACCCTGCCCCTAGGTGGTGGGCAGGTGCCTGGCCCAGCTCACAGCAGTGGGTGTTCCAGGCGAGAGCCTCCCAGGAAGGGCCGGGCCCTGCAGCTGCCGTCACCTGGGCCACCGTCAGGGCTACGTGCTGCGTCAGTACGCACCTGCCTGCCGATGGGGCTCAGTGCCCCAGATGTCCCACGTTCCCTCTGCTTCCTGGCTTCAGCAGGACAGAGTGTGCCGACAGCCGCTTCACTGGCCTGGGGCCACTGCCCAGCTCTCAGGGCCAGGCCGGCCGTGCGCTTGGCTCTCAAGTCTGAGAGCCAAGTCAGGGAGCAGGACAGGATCGAAGGCCGGCTGTCTTTCGGGAAGTCTGGTGTCAGGCTCACTGTGTGGCCGAGGCTCCCTCTCTGGGCCCACCCCTGCTCTGTCCCCTCTGGGGCCAAAAGGGAGGGGCCAGAGCGCTGCAGGCCAGTTGCTGTCTGCCGTCTGCGGGCCGGGCCGCCTTCCTGCCGCTTTGCATGTTTTATGGTGCAGTGAAAATATGATTTTAATTCCTCAGATTGTTTCGTGTGACCACACTTCTGCTATGGCTCCAGAGTGTGCAGTGATGTAGGGTGGGGGCTGCAGCTCAGGGGCCAAGTCGCCCCTCCCTGCCTCACCCTCTGCTGTGAAGCCACTCCTCTCCCTCCCCCAGCCCCCTGAGGTGCCGTCACCAAAGGTCCTGACGCAGAGGAGGGGGACAAGCAGTTATCAAGGGCTGGGCTGAGGACTGAGGGGCTCAGCAAGAGAAGGGTGGCTGGCCCAAGGAGGGCCCCTGGGACTGGCGGCAGGGTGTGCAGAAGGGGGCCTCCCCCACAGGAGGTGGCCGAGGTGCTCACCCTGCAGCCCCCTTCCAAGCCCTCCACAGGCCGCTCTGCTCCCCCAGCACCCACAGCACTGCCGGCACCCCAGCTTTGCTGGGCGGGCAGCAGGGAGTACCCGCTTTCATGTGGCAAGGGGGGCCTGTCTGAGGAAGTGGCCCCTGTGCCTAGCCAGGGGCCCTCCCAGGCAGAGTTGCCCCTGGAGAAGCTGCTCAGTGTCAGGCGATGCCTGCGGTTCAGGGGTCTGTGCCTGGCCTCAGGTTTGGGCTTGCCCCTGAGGTGCCTGAGGTGGCTCGTCGCACAGCATCTCACCCCACCAGCCCAAGCAGCAGAGTGGACACGTGGCCAGTGCCCACTTGTCGGCCTGAAGCAGGCCCCAGGGGCAGGCCTGAGACCCTCACCCACCGCTCAGTGCTGGGCACAGAGCTGCCGGAGCTGCCCAGGACCCTGTGAGAGAGATGCCCTGAGTCAGCCGGGCAGAGACCCAGAGCGACCGACCAGCCCACGTCACTGAGCCCTCCAAATGGTCCTAGCAGCCTTTGGGCTGACTGGCTTCCTTCTGCCTCCCACCCCGCCCCCTTCTTCCCTCCCTTTCCTCCCTCCTCCTGCCCCTCTCTCCGCCCCCATCGGGATTCCCCTTGGCGCTGGTGCCAGTGGCTGCCTTGGAGAGGAAGCCCAGAGCCAGACAGGCCTCACACAAGCAGCACTTTATGTCCCGCCCCACCCCTTCCTTGTTTCTTCCTTCCTCTGCCACCATCTTAGACCTGGCCACGGCCCTCTGGAACAGAGCTGGTGGGGGGACACACAGGGCATGAGGCTGTGGGACACAGGCCGAGGGAGGTGTCTGACACTCCACCCAAGTGGCTTTTCTGCTGTTCTTTTTCCTGGGGGGGTTGGGGAAAGCTGAGCAGACACCAACACTGTGCTGCCCACTGCCCAGGCCGAGTGTCCCAGCTCCAGCAGGGCTGGACCCTGGTAACTACGAGAACCGGAAGAGACATCAATGCGTGTGTATGGGCCAGACTATATCTGCAAGTGTGGAGGTGCTGGTGCCCATGTCCCCCAACGGGGGGTCCCCACGAGGCAGAGGTGAGGCTGGGTGGCAATGAGCCGGATGGCCCTGGGGCTGCCACGCCCAGTGCTCCTGGGGCCTCGCTGGCAGTGGCCCCTGACATTGGGCTGCAGGGACAGCTCCCTGCCCAGCAGACATGGCTGGTGTCACTGCTGCCCGTTTCCAGACCCCACCCTGACTGGGAAAGTTTGCTCAAGGTCAAGGACACACAGCCAACACCCCAGGTTCCTGCAGGCCACAGGCAGCCCACCTCAAGCTGGGGCCACGGTGCTCAGGTGATGAGAATAACAAGGCTGTGCCACTCACTGTGAGTAGCCAGGGTCCACCAGGAGGCTGGAGCTCACTCCTGTTGATACTTTGGCTCTTTTGGGCAACCATGGAAGGGAGGAGTCCGGACTTTGGGCCCATTTTACAGATGCTGCATCTTGATCTGTGTGAGTTTGATCACAGGACAGCCAGGGCTGTGGCCTTCAGACCTGGGCCTGACATCTGCAGGGCAGCACGGCCTGGCACCCTCTCCTGCAGACCCCCTCTGAGCAGGCCTCACCTGCCACCGTCTCCCCCATCTGCCGGCCCTCGCTGCACAGCGCAGCTCCCAACAAGCTCTCCAGTTTCTGGTCCTGCCACCCAAGGGCCCCAGGAACGCTGCACATTGGTCCCTGGCCAAGCACCTGTGCCTGCAAGGGCAGCAAAGAGGCCGCCGCGTTGGCCCGCAGGACCCAGCAAAGCATCTTAGAGCTGAGCCCGCCTAATCCCAGCCCCGACGTGGTTTATGCTACTTGGGTTTCCCTAATCCTGAATCCCAAGCAGGGGGCCCAGCAGCGGTCCCAGCCCCATCCTAATGGGCAGCAAGAGGACCCCCTCCTGTGTGCCTGCCGTGTTTGGAGCTGACCCCCACTAGGGACCAGGCAGGGAGCTGGGCACCCACAGGTGGAAAGCCAACCCTGACAACCCCAGGTGAGTTCAGGAAACAGCCGAGCCCTCAGCTGGTCCTGCTCCTGCCTCTTCCCAGGCAGGAGATTCAAAGCCAGCAGCGACAGCAGTAACAACGGTGAGGCAGGCCTAGCTCAAGCCTGCTGAGATCCTGGCCTCTAGGGTTTCACAGGACAGTGATCCGGCCTTGCAGTTCCATGAAGTTAGCTTTTTTTTCCCTAATAAAATCGGGATCTTTCTGGCTTATAACTGATGATCAAATAACACCAACTGCTTGGGAATAAAGTGGGACCATAAACAAGAGATGGTGTGACCTTGTTACGAAGCAGCTGGGGGTCAGGAGCCAGCTGGGCCCAGTTCCCCATCCTGACTACTGGCCACTGACCTAGCCAGGGCTCCCAGGGTGCTGGGCACTGAGCACTTGTGTGTGAGCACCACAGCACAGGGCACCCCACAGGCTCTCTGTTTACCAGTGTACCATTGTATACGAGGCAGGCCGCTTGTGGTGAGAACAGTGAATGGCACCTCTTGGTCTTTAGCATCTTTGAAGAATTTTCATACCCATAAATTTCCCCAAAGCAGATGTAATTAGCTCCTGAGCTACCAGGGTCGATATGGGACAGAATGGGAGGAGATCAAAGCAACATCCAGATGTGTTTTCTCTGGGGCTCCCACTTGATGAGTGAGGAGACAGATGCCCAGAGCCCCAGAAGTCCCTGAGGGGAGCTTGGTGCAGCCAGGGCATCATCCCCACTGAGGCCTCAGCACCAGGTCCCGGCTGCTGGAGAGGGTGGATGGGAGCGAGACCTCCGCACTGCTTCAATGGCTCATTGTTCTGCCCTTGGAAGCTGGAATTGGGCCGGTGACTATAATAATAAAGTCCCAACAATCAGCCAGTGGTTGGGTTTCCTTGGCTTGGGGAGTATTTGGTTTTCAAAGTCTTCAGCAGGGCAGATGGTGTATAAATGGAGAGGCTGGTCACATCAGCCCTTTCTTTGCAAGTCAGAGTCCCATCCAGCGCCTTAACTCTCTGCAAAGCTTCCGTCCCTGTCAGCTCCCCATCCCCTGGCACACCGTGAAGGAGTCTTGCCTTCAGCAGCTCAGGGCTCTGACCCCACCCCACCCTTGAGGCCCCGTGAGGACCAGGTGCCTGCGGCCCAGAGGCACCAAGTGGGGCCGCCCCTCTTCCTGCTGCCCTGTGCTTCCTCCTGCAGCACACCCTTAGCCCTTATGCCTTTGCCCATGCTGTTCCCTCAGCCAAAGCTGTGCCTCCACCCTTCTGCCTTGGCCAACTCTCACTCCTTGGTTATGATTCAGTGCAGGCTTCCTCCTCCAGGAAGCCTTCTCTGACACGTGGCAAGGGGCTTGCTTGGGGCTCCCACAGAATGTTCTTTCTCTATTACCATCCCTTTCTCTCTTGCTCTGTAGGAGCCTCCCTTCATCTCTGTCCCCAGCATGGTGCCCAACATGTAACAGGTGCTCAAAGCATGGCTGTCAAGTGAATGTTGGCGTGAAGTCTTTGTGATGTTTTCTATTCTAAAATGTCCACAGTGTCCTGCTCTGCAAGCTCAGAGGCCATGTGCTGGCCACAAGCTGTGTCCATGGACAGGGGGTATGGCTTAGAATCTGACCTGACTTCCTTTGGCCTACCTCCTCCTGGTTCTGGTGTGCCAGGGCTGCATCAAGTGAGCAGGGCACCGGATCTGCTCGAGCATTTCCTCAGGCACAGTGTGTCGTAATTGCAAAGGCTTGCACAGCTGGATGGTGCTTGTAAACCAGTGTATGGAGGGGCTGGTCTGGGTAGTGACTGAACAGCTTGTTTAGGGCTAACTTTCCACAGATAACAATGATCAAGTCTAGACGAAACAGAAAAGATAACTGTTTGAAGGCACTGAAGATCAACTAAAAGCAGTCAGAAAGGAGGCGGAATCCAAACATTGAAAGAAGAGAAATGCTGGCTGGGGTCCACGTTTATACTGCTTTTCCCCTGAGGACCTTCTCCAGGGCATGGCACAGGGGACCAAAATGTGAGCAGAAAGTTGTAGTCCTATTGGCTTGAGGTGCCAGAGAACAGAGTTTGGGTCAGCCAGAGCACCTGGAAATGAGGCAGAAAATCCCCGAAAAGGTGCACATCAACTCCCCTTGAATCCTTGGCTGACTCCTGAACTGCACGTGTAGGAGTGAGACTCAAGGAGTCCAGAGGACGGCAACTGCTGGGCGGAGGTTGCAGCTCTCACCTACCCAGGGGGAGAGTCTGGATCTCAAGTCCTGCCAAGGACAGTGACAAGGCAGACACCGTGGGCTTTCCATCGAAACCACAGAAAGTCTGTGTTCTGGGACTAAAAGATTTGTGCTAGGACTAAAGGCAAGACTGCTATAGATCCACCTAACAAATACAGAGCCAAGCCTCCAAAAGTTCTGAGCGGAACGTCTGCTAAAACAAATGTCAGCACACTCCAGAAGAAACCAGAATCCAGAGCCGCTACCAAGTGCCTCACCATGTCCAGGATGCAAGAAAAAATTACTAGACAGGTAATGAACGTGAAAATGTGATTTCTAGCCAAAAACCAGTTAATAGAAACCAGCCCCTACATGATTCAGATGTTAGAATTAAATTTAAGAAGAGACATTATAAATATGTTTCAGTACTTGAAGGAAAAAATGGCCATAATGAATGAATAGAGGGAATTTCAGCAGAAAAATGGAAACTGTAAGAGAACCAAATGGGGATTCTAGAGCTGAAAAGTATGGCAGCAAATGAAAATGTAAGTGGATGGACTTTAAATTATCTTAAGAACAGACTTGGGGCTGGCCCCGTGGCCGAGTGGTTAAGTTTGCGTGCTCCACTGCAGGTGGCCCAGTGTTTCGTCAGTTCGAATCCTGGGCGCGGACATGGCACTGCTCATCAAACCACGCTGAGGCAGTGTCCCACATGCCACAACCAGAAGGACCCACAACGAAGAATATACAACTATGTGCCGGGAGGCTTTGGGGAGAAAAAGGAAAAAATAAAAAAATCTTTAAAGAACAGACTGAAGATGGCAGAAGAGTCAATGAACTTGAAGACAGATCAAAAAGAATTCTCTAATCAAAAGAATAGAGAGTAACAATAGAGGTGATACGGACCTGAGAGAACATATTAGAAAGTCTAATATAATGGTGCCTCAGAAGGAGAAAAGGGAGAGAATAGGGCATAAAAAAAGTTTGAATAAATAATGACCAAAAATTTCATGAATTTTGGATCAACTTAAAGATCCAAGAATCTCAGCAAATCCTGAGCTTATAGCATAAAGAAAACACGCTTAGGACCGTCACAAACTCTTGAAAATCAAAGATAAAGGGAAAACCCTGAAAGCAGCCAGAGAAAAAAGGACACATTACATATGTCTGACCTCACATGAGTAAAAATGTAGATCAGAAGCAGTGGAACAAATTTATGTGCAGAAAAAAAAAAGCCAACCCAAAAATCTATGTGCAGTAAAAATATTATTCAAGAATGAGGGAGAAATGAAGACATATAAATGACAGCTGAGAGAATTCCTCATCAGCTGCCTTGCACTACAAGAAGTGTGAAAGAAAGTTCTTCGGGCCGAAGGTAATTTACACCAGTTGGAAACTTAGATTGAAGAAAGAAATGAAGAGGACTAGAAATGGTGAATACGTTAGGTAAATTTAAAATGTTATTTTCTCCTTCTCTTATTTTCTTTAAAAGATACTGATTACAATAAATAAGTAAGTAAGTAAAGTAAGTAAAGTAAGTAAAGTAAGTAAGTAAGTAAGTAAGTAAGTAAGTAAGGGGCCAGCCCCATGGCCGAATGGTCAAGCTCACGTGCTCCGCTTCGGCGGCCCAGGGTTTCGGTAGTTCGGATCCTGGGCGCAGACATGGCACCGCTCGTCAGGCCACGTTGAGGCAGCATCCCACATGCCACAACAAGAAGGACCCAAAACTAAAATATACAACTATATATACTGGGGGTATTTGGGGAGAAAAAGCAGGGGAGAAAAAAAGATTGGCAACAGTTGTTAGGTGACAATCTTTGAAAAAAAAAGATACTGATTACTTAAAGCAAGAATTCTAACAGTGTACAACTGGGTTTATATGAATGAAAAACATGACAACAACAACAAGCTGGTTGCCAATGGAATTATACAGTTTCAAGTTTCTTACACTTAATGTAGATTCTAGTAAGTAGACGATAGTGAATTAAAGATGCATGTCGTCAACTCCTAGAGCAGTCACTAAATACAACACAAAGAGGCGCAGCGAAAAGGACAACAGAAGAATTAAAACCAAATACCAAAAAGTATTTGATAAACCCAAATGAAGGCAGAAAAGGAGGAACAGAAAAAAAGAAAGGAACGGAGGGAAGGGAGGAGGAAGGAAGGAAGAAAAGATGGGACAGTAGAAAACAAATAGCAAAATGGAAGGCCTGAACCTATCACGTCAATAATTACATAAACTAACCAGACCAACCTCTCCAAGTAAAAGGCAGGGATTGTCATACTTGATTTTAAAAAGCAAAATCTAACTATGTGTTGTTTGCAAGAGATATATTTACATATAATGACACATCCAAGTTGAAAGTAAACAGATAGGAAAAGAGATACAGACCAAAAGTTAAGCATTAAAAAGTTGGTGTGGCTATATTAACATCAAACAAAGTAGCGACCTCCTTAAAAATCAGAAAAAAAAGAGCAAACTTCAGACCACAGGAAATAGAAAGATGGAAATAAATATGAAAGTGAAACCAATAAAATAGAAAACAAATGATAGAGAACATTAATAAAATAAAAGTTATTTGAAAAAATAAATAAAATTACCAATATCAGGGATGAAAGAAGAAACATTGTTACAGAGACTACAGGCATTAAAAAGAAAACAAGGCAATATTATGAACAAATATAATTCAATAAAATTGACAATTTAGAAATGGACAGATTCCTTAACTTACACAAGAAGAAGTAGAAAATACAAATAGTCCTATACCTATTAAAGGAATTAATTCTTCATTAACAACTGTCCCACAAAGAAAGCTCCAGGCCTGGATGGTTTCACTGATGAACTTTATCTAACATTTAAGGAAGAAATAATGCCAATCTTACACCAGTTATTTCAGAAAATAGAGGAGGAAGAAACACCTCCCAAGTCATTTTGTGGGGCCAGCATTACCCTGATATCAAAACCAGACAGACATCACAGGAAAAGAAAATTACAAACCAATATCCCTCAAGTACATAGATGTAAAGGTCCTTAAAATATGAGCAAGTTGAACCTAAAAATACACACAAAGAATTCTTGATGGCAGGTGGGATTTTTCCAGGAATGCAGAGTGGTTTTACAGTTGACATTCAATCAATGTAATTGAACACATTAGCAGAATAAAAAAGAAAAATATTGTGATCATAGCAATAGATGGAATAAAAGCATTTGACCAAATGCAACACCCATTTATGAAAAAACAAAACTCTCTGCAAACTAGGACTCAAAGGAAACTCCCTCAACCTGATCAGAAGGCATCTGTGAAAACCAGCGACAGCCACCATAAGACTTGGTGAAAGACCAAATGCTTTCCTTCTAAGATTAGGAAGAGGTCAAGGATGCCTACTCCAACCATTTCTACTGAACTTTATTACTGAAAGTCCCAGCCACTGCAACAAGGCAAAAAAAATCATATAGCTATAGGGACATACATGTATGTATGCATACACACACTATATATAGATATGCAGATGTCATATAGATGCACATATATATAAAAGAAAAAAGTACAACTGTCTTTATTTGTAGATGACATGGTCACGTACATAGAAAATCTGAAGGAATCTATAAAACAACTACTAGAACTAATAAGTGACTTTAGCAAGTTAGTGCCATCGAGTGGACACTGACTCCTAGCGACCCTGTGCACAGCAGAGTGGAACCCTGCCCAGTCTTTCTGCGCCGTCCCCTCACCTTCCAGCACTGTATCAGACAACGCTCCACTGCTCACAAGGTTTTCATGGCCCGTGTTTTCGGAAGTGGGTGGCCAGGTCCTTCTTCCTAGTCTGTCTTGGTCTAGAAGCTCCACTGAAACCTGTCCACTGTGCGTGGCCCTGCTGGTATTTGAGGTCCTGGTGGCAGAGCTTTCAGCATCACGGCAACACGCAGCAGCCACGGTGTGACGACCGATGTGGTTCCCTGACCGGGAAACAAACCTGGGCTGCGGCAGTGAGAGAGCCGAATCTCGACAACAGACCACCAGGATTTAGCAAGAGCTCGAGATAAAATATCAATTCTATATTTATATACTCGCAATGAACAATTGGGAAATGAAATGTTTAAAAAGTACTATTTACAGTAGCATCAAAACCCATAAAATGCTTACGGATAAATTTAACAAGATGCATGCAAATCTGTGCACTGGAAACTGTAACAATGACTGCAAGAAATTAGTGAAGACTTAAATAAATGAAGGGATATGATCTGTTCATGGACCCCAAGATTTGATATTGTTAAGATGTCCCCTATCCCCAGATCTACTCACAGATTCAACACAACCTCAACCAAAACCCCATTAGAAATTAACAAACTGATTTTTTATAGAAATTAACAAGGTGACTCTAAACTTAGATGGAAATGCACAAGAGGGGAGGTCTTTCCCCACATCAAGCAATTCTCTGTGACACCAGCTGGGCGTCCTTAAATTTAACTCAATTCCAGCACAATCTACGTGGAGATAGTGTCAGACCCCACTGGGTAAGGGATTAGTTTTACAAAACTGCCCCCATCTTCAGGGGCCGGTCGCAAGCAGTAGGCCTCCCGGTTTCCCACAACTTCTGTCCAGTTTGTCTACAAATTGGAGCTTCCCACGTCCTCCTCCTTGGTTGGGTTAATTTGCTAGAGTGGCTCACAGAGCTCAGGAAACGCTCACGTTGACCAGTTTATTAAAGGAGATGATAAAGGACATGTATGAACGGCCAGATGAGGAGATACACAGGGCGAGGTCTGGGAGGGTCACGAGTGCAGGAGCTTCTGTCCCCGTGCACTTGGGGTGCGTCACCCTCCCCGTGTGTGGATGTGTTCGCCAGCCTGGAAGCTCTCCAAACCCATATTTTGGGATGTTATGGAGGCTTCATCAGTAGGCATGATTGATCCTTAACTCCTTTTTCCTTCTCCAGAGAATGGGGAGTGGGGCTGAAAATTCCAAGCTTCGAATCATGGCTTGGTCTTTCCAGTGACCAGTCCTCATCCGGGAGCCCACCCGGAGTCACCTCACTAGAAGAAAAGAAGCTCCTATCACCCAGGAAATCACACAGGTTTCAGGGGCCCGGTGCCAGGAACCAGGGGCAGAGACAATGTATATTTTCTACTGTCTCACAGAGGCCTTAAACTATCTGATCTCAAGTCCTACTATAAAGTTTCAGTAAAGAATACAGGATATTTTGGTCTAAGGACGAAGATCAGTGGAACAGAATAGAGGGTCCAAAAGTAGACCCACACAATGTAGTAATTAGATTTTAACAAAAGTGCCAAGGCAATGCAGTAGAGAAGAGGATAGTCTTTTTAGCAAAAGGTGCTAGAATAATGGGATGTCCGTAGGGATAAAAATGAACTTCAACCCATAACTCACATCACACACAAAAATTACTTCAAAATACACCATAGATGAGCATGTGAAAGATAAAGCAATAGAATTTCTAGTGGTAAACAGAGGAGAAAATCTTCATGACACTGGGGTAGTAAAGTTTCTTAGGGTGCAAAAAGTGCAAGCCATCAAAAGGTAAAACTTCTGCTCTTCAAAAGACACCATTAAGAAAATGAATAGGCAAGTGACAGACTGAGAGAACATATTTGCAATACATATGTCTGACAAAGACATTATTTTTCTTTTCTTTTCTTTTTTTTTTTTTTGGTGAGGAAGATTGGCCTTGAGCTAACGTCTGTTGCCAATCCTCCTCTTTTTGCTTGAGGAAGATTGTCACCAAGCTAACTTCTGTGCCAATCTTCCTCCACCCTGTATGTAGGACACTGCCATAGCGTGGCTTGATGAGCAGTGTGTAGGTCCACACCTGGGATCTGAACCCACAAACCCCAGGCCACCAAAGTGGAGTGCACGAACTTAACCACTATGTCAGCAGGCCAGTCCCTGACAGACTTTTTAATTCAGAATGTATAAGAAAAATTCTTACCAATTAATAAAAGATTACAAACAACCACATAAAAACATGGGCATCAGTAGTTATCAGGAAAATGGAAATCGAAACCACAATGAGATGCCTCTACATTCCTGCCAGAATGTCTAAAATTGAAAAGACTGACAACCTTGAGGTCACGTGCTGGGTACTTGGTGGGCTTGAGGGCTCTCAGCAAAGTTAGCTCACCCCACTGTGTCTGTGAAAAGGCAGAGTTGGGTCCTGTTAAGGATCAAGCTAGAGGGAAGTTAAAATCATTTAAAATATATCAAAATCAATATAATACACCATATCAATCAAGGAGAAAAAAACACATGATCATCTCAATTGACACAGAAAAAGCATTTGACAAAATTCAGCACCTCGTCATGATAAAACATTCAATAAACTAGGAATAGAAGAACAATTCCTCAATACAATAAAGCCCACATATGAAAAACTCACAGCCAACATCATACTCAACGGAGAAATACTGAAAGCTTTCCCTCTAAGATCAGGAGAAAGACAAAGATGCTGCTCCTGCCATTTCTATTCAACATAGTACTGAAAGTCCTAGCCAGAGCAATAAGGCAAGAAAAAGAAAGAAAAGCATTCAAATTGGAAAAGAAGAAGTAAAATTATCTGTTCCAGATGACAGGATCTCACATGTAGAAACCCCTTAAGATTCCACAAAAACACTGTTAGAGCTAATAAATGCATTCAGCAAAGTTGCAGGATACAAAATCAACTCACAAAATTTGGTTGTATCTCTATACTCTGACAACGAACAATTTGAAAAAGGGTGTTAAGAAAACAGTCCCACTTACAATAACATCAAAGAGAATAAAATACATAAGAACAAATTCAACCAGAGGCAAAAGACATGGACACTGAAAACTATGAAACACCACTGAAAGAAATTAAAGAACACCTAAATAAATGGAAGCATATTCCATACTCATGGATTGGAAGGCTTAATATTGTTAAAATATCTATACCACAGAGTTATCTACAGATTCAATGTAATCCCTATCAAAATCCCAATGGTGTCTTTTGCAGAAATAGAAAAATCCATCCTAAAATTCACATGGAATCTCAAAGGACCCCAATTAGCCAAAACAATCTTGAAAAAAAGAACAAAGTTGAGGGCAAGCCCAGCAGGGTAGCAGTTAAGTTCACGCACTCTGCTTTGGCAGCCCAGGGTTCGCAGGTCTGGATCCCAGGCGCGGACCTAGCACTGCTCTGCAAGCCATGCTTTGGTGGCGTCCCACATAAAATAGAGGAAGATGGGCACAGATGCTCACTCAGCAACAACCTTCCTCACAAAAAAAAGAACAAAGTTAGAGTACTCACATTTCCTGACTTCAAAACTTACTAGGAAGCTATAATAATCAAGACTGTGTGGACAGGCATAGAAACCAATGGAATAAAACGGAGATCCCAGAATAAACCCTTGTATATATCGTCAACTGATTTTTGACAAGGGTGCCAAGACCATTCACTAGGGAGGGGACAGTCTTTCCAACAAATGCTTCTGGGAAAACTGGATATCCCCCATGCAAAAGAATGAAGTTGGACCCTTACTTTACACCAAATTATACAAAAACTCAAACTGGATCAAAGAACTAAACACAGGAGGTAAAACTATAAAACTCAGAAGAAAACAGGAAAAGCTTCACAACACTGGATTTGACAATGATTTCTTGGATATGACAGCAAAACAACAAAAGAAAAAAATGGGTGATTCAACTTTATCAAAATTAAAAAGTTTTTCGGGGCTGGCCTGGTGGCACAGTGGTTAAGTTCACATGTTCCGCTTTTGTGGCCCGGGGTTCGTCAGTTCGGATCCCAGGTGTGGACATGGCACTGCTTGGCAAGCCATGCTGTGGTAGGGGTCCCACATATAAAGTAGAGGAAGATGGGCACAGATGTTAGCTCAGGGCCAGTCTTCCTCAGCAAAAAGAGGAGGATCGGCAGCAGATGTTAGCTCAGGGCTAATCTTCCTCAAAAAAAAAGATAACTCCAAAATTAAAAAGTTTTGTGCATCAGAAGAAACCATCAAAAGAGCAAAAAGACAACCCACAGAAAGGGAGAAAATATTTGCAAATCATATATCTGATAAGGAACTAATATCCAAAATATACAAGGAACTCCTACAACTCAACAACAACAAAACAAACAACCTAATTAAAAAATGGGCACAGGACTTGACATTTCTCCAAAGAAGGTATACAAATGCTAAGAAGCACACGAAAAGATGCTGAATATCACTAGTCACCAGGGAAAGGCAAATCAAAACCACAAGATACCACTTCACACCCGTTCAGGTGGCTATTATCAAAGAAGCAGGAAAGAACAAGTGTTCATGAGGACGTGGAAAAGTGGGTATGCTTGTGAGCTGCTGGTGGGGATCTAGCATGATGCAACCGCCGCGGGCAAGCTTGGCAGGGCCTCATGTTCAACACAGGCTCCCCCATGAGTCCGCAGTTCCAGCCCTAGGGATGCACGTGAGACGTGAAGCCAGGGACCCAAACAGACACTCGCATGCCCGCGCTCGCGGCAGCATTAGTCACAACAACCTAGAGTTAGAAGCGACTCAAGTGACTATCACGGTCCAAGGAAGGTGGCATATCCATACAATGGAATATTACTCAGCCTTAAAAAGGAACAAAAATCCCGATAGATGCTACAACATGGATGAACCTTTAAAACATTCTTCTAAGAGAAATAATGCATGATTCCGTTCACGCGGGAAAGAGAATAGGCAAATTCATCCAGACAAGGGGCACGGAGCTCCCCAGGGCCGGGGAAGCAGCGCCAGCCAGGGCTAGCCTTAGCGGGCACCAACGAAGAGAGGGGGCAATGGAGGCTGGAGGTGGGTAGTGGCGAAGGGTGTACACTGCGAACGTACTTAACGCCACTGAGATGTACACCGAAAAATGGCTAAAACGCTAAGATTTATATCATGTATACCTTAGCACAGTTTAAAAATATATACATAAAAGACGATCTAAAAGAAAAAAAGCAATTTGGACCCAAAAAGGCCTTTGTGAGGGCCCGGCCCACGGGGAGCCGGGTCGTGGCGACCCCCTCCCCCGAGGCAGGAAGTTCAACTCCCCGGCCGCTGAGAGCCCTGCGGGCGGCGTCCCCGCCGGCGCCGCTCCCCACTTCCGGCGGGGAGCCCGCACCCCCGGGGACGCCCGCGCGGCCCGGTTCGCGTCTCAAAGATCGAAGAGCGCGAGCCCGGGCGTAACGCAGCCGCCGCAGGGGCCGCTTCACGAAGGAGCCGCGGCGCGTCCGCCCGAGCGCCGAGCCCGGCCTCGGCGGTGCGGCAGCCCGCCCCGCGCCCGCCGCCGCCTGAAGCGGGCCAGCAGGCCCTGACGAGGGCTCGAGCCGGGCGCTTCGCGGGCGCGCCGTCCCGCAGCGCGCGCCCCTCTGCGCCCAAGCCCTCCCCGGCGCTCGAAGCGCCCAGCTGACGCGAGGGCGACGGCCGCGGCAGCCCCACTCTGCGCAGCCAGGCCCCCGCCGCTCCCCTCCCTCCTCAGACCCGGCCCTCGCGCCCTGTACGCCGCCCAGCCTGCTCTCGTGGCGCGCGGCCGGGCGCACTCCCGTCACCCCCCGCGCTGCGCCGTCCGGCTGACCCGGCGTGGGGGCGCTTGGGCGGCCGCACACCCAGAACTCATGGCGCAGGCGCGGTCCGGCTAAGAGGCCGGCGTGGGGCGTGCCCGGAGCCGGCGCGGGGTCGTACGGGGCGGCCGCGCGCACGCAGGGGGCGTGGCTGCGCTGAGGGATCGGGACCCGAGCGCTGTGCTGCTCTGAGCCGGCGTCGCTGACTTGGACCCGAGGGTCAGTGGGCGGCGGGAACCCGGGCGGCCGGCGGGAGACCCACCCTTCCATCCCTTCCCGATTCGTTGTCCGCAGAGAGGCTCTTGGAGCCCCGACTTGGATCCCGCCGCGGGCTGGGGCTCCTGGAGCCGACTCAGGCGGCTCCCGCCGTCTCCGGGTCGCGCTCTCTGGACTCACGGCGGCGGTCTTGTTCCCCACTTTCTAGGTGGCACTGGGACTCGCCGTCGGAGGGAAGCCATCCGCACTGCCTGGCCGCACATCCCTGGACCTTCTTCGCGGGCTCCTCGCGGAGCCGCAGGTATGTCGGCTTCTTACGGCGGCGGGGCTGTGAGCGCATCTCCCCGCGGTTTCCTGCATGCCGACTGCGAGAGAGGGTGCAGTGGGCTGCCCTCCGCGCGCTCTGAGGCTTTGGGCAGGTTAGTCCACTCCCGGTGCCCCGGTCTCCTCGGAGCAGAGAACCCTCTCGCGTTCCAGGCGCTGCCTTAGGCTTTGCGGAGGCCAGTGCGCCTGCGCCGCGGTACCTGCTCCGCGAGTGGCGCGCTGGCGGGTCCAAGAAAAGGGCTCCAGTTCCTCAGCACCAGGCAGGGTGGGGAGGGAAGCGAGAGAGTCCAAGAGATCCTCCGGCACGGAAGGGCCAACGTCATCCAAGTTTTGAGAGTGAAGTCCAGGCTTACGGAGGTTCAGACCCAAGCAGGGCTGGCTGCTTGGCTCAGGGGGAACCTTCTCCCTGAGGCTGCAGGGGACACAGAGGCATGAAGATGACTGGGCAGGGTGACAGCTAGGGTTCTGAGTGGGGTGGGAGGTTGGGGCTAGGAGAAGGGAAGACAGAGAGCTGTGTAGTGCACTGGTTTGTGGGCAGGCAATGTGGTCTTTGCCCGCAGCCTGACACGTAACCTCAGATTGGTGGTGGGAGCTGGAGTGCTGTTGCTGGTTATTACTTCAGAGCTGGGTGAGGGACTGCCCTGGACTCGTGAGTGGACTGCATTCCTGTGCTGCTCCTTGGGCCACTGCTGCTAGCAGGCTCTAGAATATTTTTTTCCTGTGTTGGGATGGGAGGGGCTTTCGTGTGGAAGATCCTCTGGAGTGGGGGATGTACCTGCGAGGTTCCAGAATGCGTGGGTGGCAGAGGTAGGTGCTGGTGGCCCTGGCAGCTTCGAGTGCTGCGGGCAACCCTGGGAAGGTGCTGGGCGGAAAAGCCAACAGAGTCGCATCGTCCTGGGGGAACTCACTCTGTTGGGGTAGATAAACACATAGGAAACTGTGTGTGAGGGTGTGTGCAGGCCGCGGTGCCCATCAGTGCAAGCTGATGCAGCATTGGGGTATGCGTGGAGGGGTTGCTGGGAAAACTGCACGAGGAGGGGTGAGACAGGGAAGGTTCTGTGGAGGCCATGAGCGCACCTCTTTGCAGAGAGACTGGGAAGGTGGCTACAGTCAGGCTAAGCAGAGTGTGAGAGCCCCAGGAGAGGGCTCCCTGCGCTGGAAGAGAACTGTACCTGCTGATGGTCGCAGTCTCCTTTCCACGTCAGCGCTCTTTAGGCAGCTCGCGGTTGGCAACCACTGCTCTTCAGGCTCTTTGCAGGAGTGACGTTGGGGTTGTGAGAGAAGATGGCAAGCGAGGGTAACCTTGGGGGTCAGGCTGCTGTGCGTGGGGTGCAGGGAGGTGGCGTTCGGGGAGGGTGGCCGTGCCTGCAGGCTGTACTCGGAGTGGTGAGGAGGGTCTCGGAAGCATGGCAGGGAGGCTGGAGGGGAGTAGCAGGGCCCCAGGCTTCTGTCAGGTGTTTGGGCAGCACCTGCCGTGCTCCTGATGCTGTGTTGTAGAGGGATCTTCTGCTGCAGTCTGTGTCCTCAGCAGTCACAGCATTTGGGGCAGCCAGAGCCACCTCCTCAGTGGACTGTGAAGTGTAGTAACCGGTGTGGTGAAGTGGTTAAGCACGTGCGTTCCAGAGCCGGGTTCTGCTGCCTCTGCCACTTAGTGGTTGGTGTGGGGCCGCAGACAAGTGACTTCACTCACCACTCTGCCTTGGGGGCGATAAGAGTAGCAGCCTCATCAGGGTGCCACTGCTCAGCGCGGATGGAAAGCTCAGTAGAAGCTTACTGTTTTTCTCCTCCTGAAGTTCCCTGACAGCCAGGATGCCCAAGGAAGCCCAGGGGTTTCTGATCGGGCCCCCTTTTCTTCTCCTGGGACTGACAGCATCTGCCGTCACACCGTGCCCTTGAGACATCACAGGTGGCATTTACCTGCCTTCTTGAACCTCTCAGGCCGACCTCCTGGGCCTTCTTCCAGTCGAGCTCTTAGCAGGGCACCAGGGATTTGCCTACTTGTTGCCTCCTCCTGCTACCCAAGTGGTGATGATTGGCCCTAGTTCTCGCTCTTCCCACCTTGTTTTCGGACAGATTGCCTCGGATGGTGGTGCGTCTGACAGTCCCATCAACTCTTCTCAGCTCTCCTGAGGCCGCAGCTGTCAGCTCCCCTGACCCTCAGCACTTGCCTGGAATGCCGGGGTCTGCCACGCCCCTCTTCAGCCCATCTCTGTTCCGTTGTGTCTTGTGTGCTGCTGCTGCCCATCCTCCCCTCTGCACCGGCTCTCCCTTCCTCCTCCCTTCTTGTAGTTGGTGCAGCAGCTACCTCCGCTCCCAGCATGCCTTGTGGCCGTCACCGTCGGCAGGGTCCTTGCAGTGCCATCCGGGCAGCAGCCACTTAGGCCAGTACACACTCTTGGCCACAGATGGACCGGGCTTCCCCTGTGGTCACGTACACTGCCCTTAGTGGACCCCTGGATTGAGCGGCCCTGCTGTGGGGACCTGTGTGTGTGCACATGACCATGGAACAGGAGAGCACACCCAGTGATGTTCCTGGCGGTAAGCCCACAGAAAGGGGGCTCCCGGCCATGTGCATCCCCGGCCCATGGCCCCTCGGGGTGGATTTCCAGTGGGTGGCAGGCTCGGACTCAGGCACCTTTGATGGCTCCCCATGGCTGCTGGACAGCTTTTTGGCTCAGCTGGGCGATTACATGTCCTTCTAGTTCGAGCAGTGCCAGGACAGTCTCAGTGGCATCTGTGAGACCCTGGTGCCTGACGGGCTGAGCCCGGGCATGGACAGCCTCATACCTCGACGGGGACCTGCCCCTGCCTGACGCTTAAGAGCTGTTTTGCCAGAATCTGGAGGAAATTATTCAAGACCCAAATAATTTGGCTGACTACCACGTTGCAGTTCCCTGCTCCCTGCCCCCAGCCTCAAGCTGGCCCCCTGTGGCCCTGCAGCTGCCTGGAGTGAGGCAGTATTTAGCCAGGTTCTTGGAGGCCTTGGCACTCCACATAGGCGCTCCCCCCAGGCCTGTCCCAGCCACTGTGGCCACCCCCGCTATTTCTAGTTCCAGTTCTCTGTCCAAAATTGCTCTGTCTGAGCAACAGCTGGCCAAGGAGATCAGCCCTGGGTCGACAGACCCCCTGCCTTGTCCAGCTCTGCGTGCAGCACCCATCCTGGTCTTGTAGGGCCAGTCTCTTCCCAGCCAGGGGAGGTAGCCCCCAAACCTACCCCTGTACTTTCAGAATCTGTTAACCCCCTGCCCAGAAACCAGATCCGGCTCACTCAGGGGGTCCAGAACTCCAGAAGAGAGAGGAGGAGGTTTCTGAGACAGGAGACCAGGAGGCATCCTTAGGTGCCCTACAGGGGTGCCCTAGGAGGACCACCATTTTCTCCTGCTCCCCGACTCACAGCCCTGGATTCTGAACACAGGCCAACAGGTGCAGCAGTGCCCCTTCTGATGAGCTCCACAGCCCTGTCAGGACAGAGTGGCGCAGCTGGATGCCTCTAGACATCGTATACCAGGTGTTGCCCTGTCCACCTGCCCTGTTACTGGGCACAGGGTGCATGTGTTTGGGCTCTGCCCCATCTGAGCACCCACAGCCCTCGTCATCTCCCATGTGCCCTCCCCAGCGCCCCAGCAGAAATTTGGCCTCTGCCCTATGCCCTCCATCCTCTGGCTCCCCCAGGGGCCCAGAAGCTGCCTCCTGCTGGCCTCTCAGCTGCATGCCCACACCTCCCTGGGGAGTACCATCTCACCTGGGCCTATTCCCACCAGTTGGAGAGGGTTCCGTAGATAGTCCCCATCAGGTATTTGTACCATCTTTGTAAAGCATTGCCCATACTCAAAAACACCGCCTTCAGTGCTGGCTGGGACTAGGCTGGGTCTGCTGTGCTGGCGCTCTTTGAATCCGGTCCCTGGATGGTCTCTGCTGTGGCTCCCGTCCTGTCTCTGCTCTCTGTGGCCTCTGCCCTCTGGCCTGGAATTTAAGGAAGCCTGCGTGGGGGACGCAGCCACTTTCATCGTTCGGTATGAGTGGGATGGCACCTTGGCAGAGAAAGATGCTTCCCTGTGGGTTTGCCGGCAGCCATGGCCAGCTGGGGCGGTTTACGTGCAGGAAGCTGGGATGCAGGTCCTCTTGCTGGTCTCAGCTCTGTTCCAGGGGTTTTCCCCTTCTGTATGTTAACATCTAGCCACACCTGGTTTTCCTCAGCAGTTGGCATGAATTTTTACGTCTCAGGGCCTTTGGCCGTGCTGCCCTCTCAGTTTATGCTCTTCAGCAGTCCCAACCTCCCCCTCTACTCTTAAACATTGCTGATTCAGCACTTAAGCCCCAATGCTGTAACACCCGTAATACTTGTATCTCTGGGTAGACCGTGAGCCTCTAGTGCAGGGGTCCTTTCTTAGTTTTGTGTCCCTGGTACACAGTCTGTGCTCATTAAATGTGTGTTGGATCCATGACTGAGTCTGTGGTGTGTTGGCTGCAGACAAGCAGAGTCCTGGTTCTGTGGGCAGAAGCAGTGTGCCCATGCTGTCAGAAGCAGGCTAGGCCCAGCCACCATCATGCCAGGTCAGTGTCACACGTGTGGTTTCTGGTCGGGGCTTTGAGGCTCCAGGGGTCTGGTTGGAGGAGTTGGGCTGAATGGGTGGGAGTGGGAGGCTTGGCAGGTGGAGTGTGGGCTTGAGAACTGAGCAGACGGCAGACCAGAGCTGTGAGGCCCCAGGGGCAAAGGATTGGAATGAAGAAAGGCCTGTTCTGCACAAGGAAGGGTTTGCTAATGATGAGAGCTGAGCTCGGAAGCTCCTTTAAGCCAAGTGTAACACAGGATGGGCACAGTGCGCCTACTCAAGAGGGGCCATTAGGCAGGAATTTCAAGCCTGTTTCAGTTTTCCAACTGTGGAAACAACAAAAGAACACCTTACTGGATAGTAGGAAGAAAAAGTAAGAAATGTAGTAAGTTCCTAAAGCTTTTTTTTTTTTTAAAGGAAAAACAGTAATAAACATCTGGTAAAAAAAAATTAATAAAAATAGACATTGTTGGGGTTATTTAGTAATGGTCACTCTAAAAGGCTCTGGGTTCAGGTGGTTTTATGTGTGAGTTATTTCACGGCACAGATACCTTACATGTAAAACAGTGCAGACCTTGGAAATAGGTGGGAAGCTGATACAGCCTCCGAAGCAAGAGCTGCAAGCTGACAGAAGATGCCAGCGTGCAGTCTTGATTCTGATCGGATGGAGGCAGTCCCTGGATGCACTAGCCCAGCCTCAGTGCCTCTGCGGGGTCACACTGCTGCCCCTCTGTGCTATTGTTCAGGTGTGGGCACTGCTTTCGCAGGCTCAGGTCGGACTGCCGCCGCGCTCCCCCCCAGTGGTTGGCTGTGGCCTGGCCTGCCTATATGGGCCTGGTATCATTGGTGATATCAGAAGGGTCCTTGTTTGAGCCGGCAAGACAGCTCTGGCAGTAGACCCTCGAGCTGCTCTCTGGGCCGTGTGGCCCCGTAGACGCCCTGTGTGCTGCTGGCCTCTGCATGGGCTGCCTTTCCCACCTCCATTTAGTGGACCTGGAGTAATTCCTTCAGCTCACGGCTCTGTTTTCCCTTCCTTCCCCCTGTCCTCCTGGGGCCTTTCCTCCCCCAGGCCCCAGACAGCTCCTGCAGGCTTGGGGTATAGTCTGGCATACCTCTCCTGAGGGAATTTGGGGAGAGACTGGATGACCTGTTTTTTAATTTGGCAAATGATTCCTATTGTGCTTGGGCTCTTACCACGAAGGACGGGAAAGGAGGGCCAGGCCTCAGTGGCAATAGCAAGGTTGCTTGTTCTGTGTGTCTGCACACATAGGGTCAGGAGAGGATGGGAGGGTTCTGGCCTGGCCCTCCAGACAAGCAGTGCCTACAGTATTGTGCGAAGTGACAGCTTCATCTCCTGCTGGCGCTGTGGCCTGCCTTCGGGTAGATGTGATGATGTAGCTGCTTTCACACTCTGGGGGAGAAGGAGCAGAGGGCCAGGAGAGGAGGCCCTGCCATGTGCTGTGGGAGGAGGGCCCTTGGGTCATAAACTACTCCCGGCTCTCTGCACAGAGGTGGACAGCCCAGAGGGGGGCGCTCCTGCAAGTGGCATGGTCTGGCAGGGTGGTCCGGCAAGGTGTACCACATGTGCTCAGGGACAGGCCGAGATGCTGGGGCCTGACTTCCAGACCATTGCGTCCGTCCCTCACTTCCCTTGGAAATACCCGGAGACTGATTTCCTAAAGATCAGACGTGGCACCATGGCTGGATTTTTAAAACTACCTGTCTCCAAAGAAAGTTCTAACACTGGAAGTGTTGAAGTCGATGTCAACATTTATAAAACTGGTAATAATGAAGGCACCTGGCAATTGGTGTGGACGGGTGAATAGAAGAGAATAGAGAACTTTGATGTAGAGCCAAATATAGGGATTTAGTTTATGCTAAAGGTGGTGTTTCAAACTAATTGGGTAAGATGGATTATTCACTAAAAGTTGGGACAACTGGTTAGCCATCTAGAAAACAGTAAAGCTGTTCCCCTACCTCGCTTTTTACACCAGCCTTATTCCAGGTGGATTAAAGATTTCACCGTGAAACCAGAAAAGCACTACAGGGAAATATGGGTGAATTTTTTTTCTGCCTGTGATTCCAGGACTTTAAATGTTTTAGATGCCTGGAATTGCTGAAGGCGTGGAGAAATAAGTTTTCTCCTGCTGCTGCTGGAGCATCAGGTCCCACAAGCCACCCACATGGCATTTGTAGGAGGCAGACGCTGACCTGACCCCTTGCCCACATGCAGATGGCCACCGCTCGTCCTGCGTGTGGGCTTTAGAGCGTGGACTTGAGCTCGGACACCTCACCGCCTCTGCCCAAGCTGCCGGGCCTGGTGTCACCTGACCTCTCTGAGCAGTTAGAAGGGTTTGTCCTCAGGGCGGTGGGAGAGTTGAATGAGATAACAGGGTGGAGTGGCCCGAGGCTGGTGGGGGGCACTGCATTATTAACAGCAAAACTGGGAACAGTGCAGTTTCAGGGATAAGGAGTGAGGTCCACAGCCCTGTTGTGTTACCCCGTTCTACCAGTCAAGATGTGCCAGATTGTGCTGCAGTGACAAAAACCTCTAGCATCTCAGCCACTTATCCTCACAGATCAGTCGGGTGCCCTCTGTGCACTGCAGTCCCTCAGGGACCCATGCCGTCAGGAATTCCGCTGGACATAGTTCTCCACAACCACAGAGGCAGGGGGAAGACCAGAGTGAACCACCAGTGATGTGTGTCATTCCCCTTCCATTCTCATGGCCAAAGGAAGCCACCGAGCCACACTTGAGTTCCAAGGGATGAGAGTGGCCAGTCCTACTGTGGGGTGGGGCACTCTGTGTTAGAAGAGCGAGTGTCCACTCAGCAGGACACCACAGTACAGCCGTTGAGGAAGTGGGGGCGGGCCTGAGTCAGTTCCCGTGGAAAGATGCCTGAGTGAGTCTGCTGGGGCTGCGTGACTTGAACAATGGAAGTGTATTTTCTCACAGTTCTGGGGGCTAGAAGTCCAAGATCAAGGGGTCCACAGGGTTGGTTCCTTCTGAGGCCTCTCTCCTTGGCTTGTAGGTGGCCATCTTCTCGTGTCCTCACATGGTCATCCCTCTGTGTGTCTCCTAATCTCTTCTTATATGGACTCCAGTCTGATTGGGTTGGAACCCACCCATATGACCCCATTTAACTGTTATCACCCCACTCAAGGCCATTTCTCCAAGTGTAGTCCCATTCTGAGGTGCTGGCGTTAGAACTTCAACATAGGAATTTTGAAGGACATGATTTAGCCCATAATACTGTGCAAGATGGGTTTCTTTGTTTTTGTTTTTGCAGTTTGGGCGGTGGTGTGCACAGCCTGCTGTGGGTTGCAGGGTGCCCGTGCACAGAGCCCCTCCAGGCCTGGAGCAAGAGGCACCCAGTTCTGCATGCGAGACTCTTACTTCTTACTAAGGAATCTCTCCCTACCTCAGGGGACAAAGACATGATCCGCTGTCCCCAAGTTGTGGTGTTTTGCCTTTGACATTGAGTGTCGAATCCCCTTGTCATGTGCAGGGTACGGGAGGGTCTCCTCTTGTCATCAGAGAGCCTGTGAAGAGCAGGGCCCTCTGCCCACCTGCGCTGGATGTGCAGCAGGCATGGGATGTGGGCTTCCACTGGTGCAGCGCTGAGCTGGGGGCTCGTGTTCCCCACAGCATGGCCTGTTCCATCCTGACCGAGAGAGGACCCCGTCGCCCCTGTCCCGCAGGGCGCAGGACTGCAGCCTCAGGTGCCGGCTGCGCCTGCCGCGGTGCTGCCTCTCCTGCACGCCTGCGCTGGTCTGGTCTCTCCCCGCTGCTGATCTAGCTCAGTCGTGAGTCTTTATTATCTGGTAGAGAAACATCACCCCCCCCCCCCCCCCCCCGCTTTGCTCTTCAAATTTTGTCACGAACAGAAGTGGATAGGCTGGCCTAGTGGACCAAGGCGTGCCTGCTGCCCAGCTCTGGTGGCGGTCAGTCCTGGCCCTGGGGGTGCCGTGTCCGTGGCGGCCTTGCCGAGTGTGCTTCCCAGACAGCAGGAGCCATGAGCTCACTTGGTTTCTCTTGGGGTCTTGGTGTCCTCATTTGTAGGTGGGTGACACAATGTGTGACCTGGGGGCATCCAGGCTGGGCCTGGGAGGAGCCCCTGGCCTACAGCATGCCCTCAGCAGCCTGTACCTTCTCTCCTGGCTCGGGGCACACGGCCACAGCTGGGGCCTGTGGCTGGTGGGTTTGTGCACTTGCCAGGTGCTTCTGTCTTCCCACTGGCAGGGTCACCAGACAGTGGAGAGGGATGACCTTGGGCTGCTCTCCATGTGTGCGTCTGAGCAACACAGGGCTTGGGCCAGTGGTCAGGGAGTGAGCCCGTGCTTTGCCATGCAGGTGGCCGTTCTTTAAAGCTGAAGTGTGAGTGCTGTGTGGTCACTGCAGGGAGTGGTGGCCGCCAGGGGTGCTGCATCCCGTGCTCTGTGAGGTCCCAAGAGCACAGTCTTGTTCACCTTGACGCATTCGCGCAGTAGCCAAGCTTTCTAAAGGCCGCAGGGTGGTGGGTGGCCTGTGAGGGTCTGCAGCCTAGGGGATCCAAAAGGCATGAGGTTGGCCAGCGACTTGATCCAGCGTGCTGCCCCTGGGGCACAGCAGCCTGTCACCACCCAAACCCTGTGTTCCTCCCTTGAAGATCACGGTGCAAACGGAAGCCTGAGGGTGGTGTTGGCTGGGAGGGTAACCCAGGCCCGGGGCAGTGAAGCCCCTGCCCTCCTGGCCCGCTCCAGGCGCACACTTCACAATGCCCACCGCAGCCTCCTGGTCCCTGTCGTCATCCCCTTCCCCCAGCAAGTCACCGAACTTCTCCAGATCTCACTTTTGCTGCCTGTAAATTGGGTGGAATTTCTGCCTCACATGTGCCTGCAAGGTGGCAGGCGTGTCAGCGCTGTGATCACTGCCCCTGACTCCCCTCCCTCAGACTAACCGTACGCTGCCGGCAGCTGTTAGCGTAATGCACACGTGTGTGCACAGACCCCACGGAGCACTGTAAACATGTGTACATCTCTCAGCACATCATCTGCACGTCTGTGAACGTGTGGTAGACATTGCTGGGGGACATCCCGCTCGAGGTAGCGTCTGCCACAGGAGCAGCCACGTGGATCCCTGTCAGAAAGTGTGTTGCCACAGTGTGGTTAGGAGCCCCTCTCCAAGTGGGACTGGGTGCCCAGGGGCTGCCTGGGCACGTTCCCAACCCTCAGGCCAGGCACCAACCCTCGGGGATCAGCCTCTGGTCCATGCGCTAGGTGAGCATTGTCGTCACCCCTGGACCCTGGCCACTGTGAACCAGGCCTCCCGGCAGAAGTGGGCCCCAAAGGCCAGCACTGGCGCACAGGAATGCTCATACTTCCTGTGAAACAACGAGTTTTTCCGGCGCTGGCTAGGTTCCTGCCCCTGCCCGTAAGTGCCTGGGGGCAGGCTGGCTGAAAACGCCCCTAAGTTAGGCTTCCTTCCTGCCATCTCGCCAGGCTCCTTGGACCCACTCCTGGGGGTGACGGACGTCCTCAGCTGCAGCTTGAGACGCCTGTTGATGAAGAGGCCCTGCCCGCCCATCCTGCCCGCCCCTGCCTCCCAGTGGCCCCTCACCCTGGCATTTCCTCTCCGCTTGGCAAGGGCCGTCTGTCCGCCAGTCCCAAGGACAAGTCTGTGACTTGTGCCCACAGCTGCAAGAAGCCCTGCTGGCTGTGGGGCAGACTGGCCATTCACACCTCATGCACTGCAGCCGGAGGCACCTTTGTCTCCACAAGGCTCACTTGCTGCCCAGCCAGCCTGGCCCTGCCAGCTCGAGAAAGCTTGGTGGAGCACCCAGCAGGCACTTGGCTGTGGCACAGCCGGGGAGAACCGGCTGCAGCGGGCGGATGGGAGGGCCCGGACACCCATCACAGTGCTTGCGCCTTGACTGCCACAGAGGATCCTGGTCCTGGGGACTCGGCTCTGACTTGGCCTCTCTTGCCCTCTCCCCCAAACACAGTGGGGCCCGGCTGAAAGGGTCGCTCAGAGACCTGGTGGACTTAATGTCCAGGCACTGTGTTCAGTGCTGCCGGCTCACTGCAGGCCAGGAGCCTTGGCCTTTGGAGAAGCCTGGGGCCCAGTGGTCTTCACACAAGCACTGGCAGCCAGCCCCAAGGGGTCTGGGACGCTGCCCCAGGGAGATGGGGTGAGTGCCGCTCCTGCCTGAGGAGGTGAGCCTTGCTGGAGGGGCAGCTTCTGCCCCGGGAGCTGGGAGGGCTCTGCAGGAGCAGGAGGCCTCCAAGTTGCAGAGGCCCTTAGGCCAAGCACAGAGCTGCTGGCTGTCCTTCCCAGGGCCTTCAGGGGTGCTGCGCTCAGCCCCACCGCAGATACCTGTGTCTGCAGCTGTCCCCCAGCTCCGCCTCACAGGCCGCCCAGCTCGCGGGAGGTGCCCAGGGTGTCCACGAGGCTCAGAGGAGGCTCCTGGCCAAGACTCGGGCATTTCCCTGTGCACTCACAAAGCAGCCAGCACAGGGCCTCGCCAAGCCCCAGGCTGAGCTCTGTCAGTGGAGACTGAGGCCGCAGCCTGCCACTCCTAGGACGGGCCTCTGGCCCTGTAGACGGAAGGCTGTTGGTGGGCGTGCCCCCCCCCCTCGCAATGCAGAGTTAATGGGTGCACTTACTGCCCCGGGGAGGGGCGTTCAGAGATGGTGGAGGGCTCCGAGCCTGCAGTGTGCAGGGCTGCTCCTGGCACCGTCTGCTCTCCCTCCCTTCCCTGCTCCCCCCCACTCCTCCCCCCATCCCGGGCCGCGCTGGCCACACTGCATCCCCGGAACCCCTCCCCGGGATCTGCATCTTTGAAGCCATGATACTGACAGGGGATTCAATGAATCCAAGGTCGCCAGTCCAGCGTTGACAGATGCCCGGCCACGATACTATTTCTGATTTAATAACCGAATGGGAGGCTGGCCCTTGGTAATAATTAGGGCTAATTACTGAGGAGGTGTTGACAGACTGGCTGAGAGGAAACAAACTACCTTTATCCTGGGGCTTAGAGTCGGATTACTCGCCCGGTGCTATCTGCCCCTCGGAAAGCAGACGCTTCAATCACTCACCGAGGCTTCAAAGGGGAGAGGCCTGGCGGTGCGCGGGCTCGGAAGGAGCTATGAAGTGCGCCTTTCACTCCGAATCGCCAAGTGGAGCCCCGTTCCAGAAATGGTTTCTTTGTGAAGTTGGAGTTGCCCGGCAGCCCTGCCTCCTGTGCGCGGGCCGCGGAGGGAGCTGCCGTGGGCGTGGCGGCCGGTCCTCCACGGGCTGGCGTGAGCAGGGGCTGCGCGGGTGGGCCCTGGCCCGCGGGGTGTGTGCAGTGCACTGCGGCCCGGAGCCGCAGGGGGCGGCGTAGGGATTGACCGTCCCAGCAGGCCTGCTCCTTCCGTCTTCTTCGCGGGACACAGCTCTTCCCCGCCGCCGTGGGCAGGTGTGGCCTCTCTGGGAGGCAGCTGTGTCCTTGGCCTTATTCATGGCAGGACCACTGGGCTGTCCCTACCCCTGTCTTGGGCAATGAGCCAACGCCATGGATGACAGGACACTGACCGGCAGGGGCCTTGGCGACTGAGAGGGACACTTGGAGAAGCGCCGTGTCGGAGGCTGGTTTCTGGTGTGCTATAGGTGCCCGTGCCGACTCCCTATCTCCCCGAGTTTTGAAGATGATGGGGGCAGGGTCAGACCTCCAGTTCCTGGGGTGAAGCAGCAGGTTTCCCAGTGACCTGGCCTGTACTGTCCAGGCTGCTGCTTGTATGATGTGGCTTTGAGGGGCCAGTTCTGGGATTCCCGGCCTTGCTCTGGTCTGTCCTGATCAGGAAGGGCGGGGTGGTGGGGGGGTGGGGCTAGTGACCAGTCCTCACTCAGGGCAGTCCTGTCCAGAGAGCATCTCTCCAGCTCCAGGGCTAGCCTGGGAGGTGCAGAGGGAGCGCCTCTCTGTTCCTGCTGGCCGGGGGGACCAGCCACCTCAGAATCTTCCTACCTGGAGTGGCTGAGCTTCTTCAGAGAGGAAGCGGGTTGCTGAGGAGGCTGGGAGAGAGCAGTGTGGCTAAGTCAGCGGTCAGGGAATTTCCCTGGTGCGCTGCTCTACTTCTGGAAGTGCCGACAGTGATGAAGATGAGAAAAGTCACCAGCTAATTTGCTTAACTGAATACTGACTACCTGGTAGTGGGGGAACGGTTGATGAATTTAAATCTATTTATATTAGGGCAAAAATAGGAGGGTGAATTATTTTAAATGGGAGAAGAACTTACAAGTTGGCATGAAATCTGTTTAAGGTCATTTTAAGTAGAATTAGAAATTGGCTTTGAAGCCAGAGAAGTCTAAGCAGGAAACTGGGTTTTCATAATACGTTAGTGGTAAATTAAATACCGTTAGCACAAAAATATTGTACAATATATTTTATTTGAAAAATAGCCTCCCAAAAAATGGCCAAGAGAGCAGTGGGCCAGTGCATTACCTTGTGCACAGAAGCATGCCTGAGCCCTGTTCCCATCATTAACATCTTACGTTAGCGTGGTTCAGAGGTCACAGTAATGCACCAAGATTGACACATCGTTATTGACTCAAGTCCATACCTTATTCAGATTTGTGTGTGTGTGTGCGCGCGCGGAAGGTTGGCCCTGTGCTAACATCTGTGTCCGTCTTCCTCCACTTCATGTGGGATGCTGCCACAGTGTGGCTTGACAAGCAGTGCATAGGTCTATGCCCGGGATCTGAACCTGTGAACCCTGGGCCACCAAAGCAGGGCATGCAAACTTCACCACCACGCCACCAGGCCAGCCCCTTATTCAGATTTCTTGAGTTTTTACCTAGTGTCCTTTTTCTGTCCAGGATCCCATCTAGGACACCACGTTACATTTAGTCATCGTGTCTCCTTAGTCTCCACTGAGCTGTGACGCTTTCGTAGACTTCCCTGGTTTTTACGGCCTTGACAGTTTTGAGGCGTACTGGACAAGTCTTTTGTAGGGTGTTCCTCAGCTGGGATTTGTCGCATGTTTTTCTCATAATTAGACTAGGGTTGTGGGTTTCTGGGAACAAGACCTCAAAGATAAAGTACCATCCCATACCTCATATCAAGGGTATGTCTTGTCAGCTTGACATCTCTGTTGATTTTGACCTTGGTCATCTAGCTGAGGTCGTGGTTGCCAGGTTTCTCCACTGGAAAGTTATTTTTTTTTTCCTTCCTTTCCAGACTGTCCTCTTAGAAAGGAAGTCACTCTGTGCAGTCCCCACACACACAGGAGTGGCAGTTCTATTCCACCTCCTTGTGGGCGGAGGATACATAAATTATTTGGAATTCTGCATGGGAGATTTGTCTACTCTCCTCCATTTATTTATTTCTTCATATCAGTATGAACTCTCAAATATCTGTTATTAATACACTGATGATTATCATGAAATGTACTTACGGTGAGTCTTAACACGTGGCCATACCGGCACCGCCAAATCTGGGGACAGAACTGGCTGTGTTACCTCAGGACCCCCTCCAACTGCCCCTTGGTAGTCAGCCCCTCCCCCAACCCCGGGCACCTGCCCATCTGTGCTCCCTCCCTAGTTTTGCCTTTTTCTGAATGCCATATCAATAGAGTCGTACAGTATGTAGCCTTTTACTCACCATGATTCTCTAGAGCTTGATCCACGTTGTCGCATTTGTTAAGAGTTTGTTCTTTTATTGCTCAAGGGTGTGCCACTCATTCTGGGTGCTCATCTGGGTAATTTGCCATTTGGGGCAGTTTGAATAGAACTGCTATAAGCATTCATATATGGGCTTTTGTTTGCAAATAAGTTTTCATTTTTCTAGAATAAATACCTAGGGGTGGGATTGCTGGGCAATGTGACATATGTATATTTCATTTTATAAGAAGCTGCCCAGTCATTTTCCAGAGGACTCACATTCTCACCAACAGTGTCGCCCCATGTGTCCGTCAGCACTTGGTTTTGTCAGATTTTTCTCCTCTTTGTTTTAGCCATTCTAATAGTTTGTGGTCTTCAGTTCCATCTCATCTGAGTTGTCGGGTGTATGTGCATTGAGTTGTTTATAGTATTTCCTTCTCATCCTTTTCATGTTTGTAGTGTCTGTACTGATAATCTTTCATTCATTTTTGTAGTTTGTTTCTTCTCTCTTTTTTTGTTGTCAGTCTAGCTAGAAATTTATCGATTTTGTTGATCTTTTTACAGAACTAATCTCTGGTTTTGTTGATTTTCTCTGCTGTTTAGTCTCTGTTTCGTTTATTTCTGCTCTTTCTTATGATTTCCTTCCCTCGGCTTGCTTTGGGCTTATTTTGCTCCTCATTTTCTAGTTTCTTAGGGTGGAAGCTAGGTCTTTCTTTGAGAACTTTCTTCTTTTCTAATGTAGGCATTTAATGCTATAAATTTTCCTCTATACCCCACTTTAGCTACATCCTACAAGTTTTGATATTTTGTTTTTCATTTTTATTCAGTTAAAATATTTTCTTGGGGCCAGCCCACTGGTGCAGCGGTTAAGTGCACATGTTCCACTTCGGCGGCCTGGGTTTCATCAGTTCGGAACCCGGGTGCGGACATGGCACCACTTGGCAAGCCATGCTGTGGTAGGCATCCCACGTATAAAGTAGAGGTAGATGGGCACAGATGTTAGCTCAGGGCCCGTCTTTCTCAGCAAAAAGAGGAGGATTGACAGCAGTTAGCTCAGGGCTAATCTTCCTCAAAAAAAAGAAAATTTTTTTTCTAGTTTCCTGAGACAACGTCTTCGATTCATTGATTGCTTAAAAATGTGTTGTTTGTTTTCCAGATATTTGGAGATTTTCCAGTTCTCTTTCTGTTATTGATTTCCAAGTTAATTCCATAAGGTTAGAGAACATACTTTTGGTTCTACATTTTTTTAGTTTTGTTTTATGACCCAGTATATGGTCCATCATGATGAATGTTGTGTGCACGTTTGAGAAGCCTGTGTTTTTCTGTTGGGTGGAGCGTTCTCTTGCTGTCACCCAGGTGAGGTAGGTAGAGTATTAGTCAGGTCTTCTGTGTGACTCCCTGACCACTCGTTGAGTCAGTGGCTCAGGAGGAGTTGAAGTTTCCAGCTCTGACATACTTGTCTGTTACTCCCTTCAGTGCCATCAGGTTTTCCTTGGTGCATTTTATAGTTCTGTTGTTAGCTGAATATCCATTTAGGACTTTTATATCTTCTTGATGAATTGATGCCTTTTAGCATTATGTATCCTTCTTATCCCTGATAATATTCCCTGTTCTGAGGTCTACTTTGTCCGATACTAATATATTCACTCTGGTTTTCTTTTATTATTTATAAAGTGTATCTCGTTCATCTTTTTACTTTTAATCTATCTATGTTTTTATATTTAAAGGGTTTCTGCTAGATAACTTATAGATGGGTCTTTTTTTTAACAGCTTATAGTTGTTGGGTCTTATAATTAACACACTGAGAGCATTTACATTGTTGTAATCATTGATACGGTTCTATTTAGGTCTACCATTTTGTTGTTTTCTCTTTTTCCCTGATTTTTTATTGCTCTGTCTCCTCTTCCCTGCCTTTTGGATTATTTGGATATTTTCAAATACTCTGTTTAAGTTTTTCTGTTGGCTTTTTGGCCATATCTCATTGTATTCTATATGTTTTTAGTGGTTGCTCTAGGGGTTACATCATACATACTTAACCTTTCACAGTCGTCTTAGAGTGAATATTTTTTTATTTCAGGTAAAATATAGAAGGCTTACAACCATATAGATCCCCTTACCCTCCTGCCTTCATGTTATAGCTGTTGTATTGAACACCCCACCAGACAGTGTTATAATTTTAATGACATATATGTTCACTTAAGAGGTGAAAATTTGTCTTTTATCTTTGCCCAGATATTTACCATTTCTCTTCCACATTTCTTTCTGATAGTCATTTCTTTTGAGCTGTAAAACCTCCTTTAATATTTCTTTTAGAGCACATCAACTGGCAAGAAATTCTGCTGGTTTTCCTTCATCTGAGAATATCTTTATTTTGCCTTCATTCCCAAAGGATAATTTTCTGGATATAGAATTATTTTCTTTCAGTGCTTTAGAAATGTTGCACTGTCTTCTGGCCTCCATAGTTTCTGGTGAGAAATACACACATTCAAATTATTATTTCCCTGTGTATAATGTGCCATTACTGTCAAGATTTTTTTTCTCCATTGTTATTCTTCAGCAGTTTAATTATGACGTGAGTGTGATTTTCTTTGCATTTATCCTGCTTATGATTCATTGAGTTCTTGAATCTACAAATTTTTGTCTTTTCCCAAATTTGTGAAATTTCAGGCATTATTTATTCAAGTAATTTTCCTACCCTATCTCTTTCTCTTCTCAGACTTCAATGACATGAATGTTGGACCTTTTACTATTATTCCACAAGTCACTGTTGCTCTAATTATTTATTTCAGTCTTTTTCTTTCTCATTTTATATTGGATAATTTCTGTTGATCAATCTTCATGTTCATTGACTCTTCTTTGTCATCTCCCATTCCATTATTGATTTTTTGTTTCAGATATCATATTATTCAGTTATAAAATTTCCCTTTTTGTAATTTCTATTTTTCTGCTGAGAGCTTTCCTTCAATTCATTTCAAGTATGTTTACCTTTGTCTCACGGAGCATAATCATAAAAGCTCTTTTAAAATCTTATCTGATATTTCCAACATCTGAATCATCTCAAGGTTGGCATCTGTAAGTTGTCTTTTCCCTTGAGAATTGCTCTCATTTCCTGGTTCTCGGTGTGTTGAATAATTTTGTATTGTACCCTAGATGTGTCTTGGATTGGGTCCTCTGGAGAATGTTGTTTCGTGTTAGCAAGCAGTCAACGCAGTTAGATTTGCATCACAAGTTCTGTCTCGCCCTCTGTGGGCTATGGTTTTAATCCCGTTTCAATTTTCAAAGCTTTTGCTGTGCTGCATTGGGTCTGCCCCATACATCAGTCACTCGGGGGTCAGTCTGTGTGGGGCGGTGGTTTACATCTTAATCAAGTTCTTAAAACGGGTGCTGCTTTGGTTCCGTCCCATACACGTCCAGCTTGAGGTAAGCCTGGGACTCTTGTGGGTCCACTCACAGGGTAAGGGGCCTTTTTCTTTAGCTCTTTCCTCTCTGCAGTCTTCTCTCTCTCTCTCTCTCACACACACACAGACACACACACATGCGCGCACATGCACACGCACTCCATCTGGCAGAGCTCCCTTCCCTTGGTTCCTCTGGCCAGAAAGATGGAGGTTTCTCTGTTGCTTCTTCCACACAGCTCCGTGTCTAGGGCCCATCCTTGGGGTAGTGTCTAGAGAGAAGAGAAAAACAAACCTTAGGGATTTCCTCTCACATTCTTTAGACTTTTTCTGTGTACCACCATCCAGAAATTAGGCATTTCTATCCAAGTTTTAGCCACCATTGCCTTGCAGCTATGCACCCTTGGCCCAGCCTCAAGACAATGCCCCAAGACATAAAAATAAAAACGGGAAACCATTGCCATACAGGTCATTTCTCCAAGTTTTTGCTTTCCTCCAAAATCTGTCTGCTGTGGTTCACTTTTCAGAGTTCTCCAGTAATTGCCTTTTATATTTTGTCCAGAGTTTTTAGTTACAGTCAGCCAGAGAGGCTGCAGTTAGGTTACTTCATCCTGGCCAGAACTGGAAGCCTCTCAGTGTAGTTTCAGTTTACATTTCTCCATGAGTGAGGTTAAGCATCTTTTCATGTGTTTGAGGGCCATTTTCATATTTTTTTAATGAATTATCTATTCATGTCTTTTGTCCATTTTTCTATTTGGTCTTTAGTCTTTCTTTCCTGAATTTTGACGAGTTCTATATACTTTAAAGACACTAGACTTTTATCTCTTTGGACATGCAAAAATTTAAAAATTCGTTAAGTATTTTATCTTCTTAGTTGGTATTATAAATGGTGTTTTTCTCTAATGGGTTGTTGTCTTTGTATATGGAAACTACTGAGTTCTCTTTGTTAGTTTTATTTCCTGCTACCATACTGAAGTTCTTTTTCAGTGTTTGAATCTGTTTTATCATTGATTGTCTAGGACTTTCATGTACACCATCATATAATCTGGAAGATAGTTTAACATCTTCTCTTCCAATTCACGTGCCTCTAATTGATTTTTCTTGTCTAATTGCATTGGCTTAAACCTCCAGTACATTGTTGAATAGTAGTGTGGACAATGGGTGTTCTGATCTTAGTGGACATACCTCCAGTATTTCTTCATAGGAGCACGTTGGCTTTAGAACTAAGGAGAAAGTGTGTGTGTGTGTGTGTGTGTGTGTGTGTGTGTGTGTATTTTAGTCATTTTTAAGAAACCCATCAGTTTCTGTTTGCTTAAGCATTTTAATAAAAAATGAGTATATTGAATGTTGTCAAAGGTTTCTCAGCATCTATGGAGATAATTACATGATTTTTCTCCGTAGATCTATTAATACAGTGTATGACATTCATGGATTTCCTAATTGAACCAATCTTGCATTCCTAGGATAAATTTCACTTAGTCATCATGTATTATTTTATTAATTTGATATTGTATTCCATTTGCTAATATTTTATTTACTGTTTTTGTATGATATTCATACATGGTATTACTTCTACTTATCTTCTCATTGAAACTTTATTTATTTATTTTGTTTTTGAGGAAGATTAGCCCTCAGCTAACTACTGCCAGTCCTCCTCTTTTTGCTGAGGAAGCCTGGCCCTGAGTTAACATCCACGCCCGTCTTCCTCTACTTTATATGTGGGATGCCTACCACAGCATGGCATGCCAAGCGGTGCCATGTCCGCACCCGGGATCCGAACAAGCAAACCCTGGGCTGCTGAGAAGCGGAACGTGCAAACTTAACCACTGTGCCACTGGGCCGGCCCCTCATCGAAACTTTAAATATAGCTCATGAATTCTATTATGTAGTGTTTCCGTGGTCATTTTTTTAAATTTGTGGTTTAAGTATTTCCCCTTTCACCTAAAAGTTGTTTAGTAAATGGTTTTTAATTTTTAGTTGGGAGGATCTTTTTGGTTTTTATCTTCTTAATTTCTGGTTTAATTACACTGTGATCATAGAATATCGCTCAAAGAATATTTCTTCATGAAACTTATTGAGGTTTTCTTTGTGACCCAATATATGATCAAGTTTTACACATGTTCCATGTGCCCTTGAGAAGAAGGTGTAGTCTCTGTAATCAGAATGTGACGCTCCATGTAGATCCATATATTTACCTTGTTGAGTCTTCTGTCTCCTTGGCTTATTATTGTCACTTGATCTGGCTTACCCTGAGAGTGGTATACCACGTTCTCCAATTACTAGTGAGTTTTTTCCTGTGACTCCTTGCATCTCCTGTAGTTTCTACTTTATAAAGATGGTGTTTCTGTTATTGAGTCCCTAGATATTCATAATTGTTATATACTTAGTCTGAATTGCAGCTTTTAAATTAGAAAGTGTCTGGCTTTGTCAAACCTAATGCTTTTTGGCTGGAATTCAACTTTGCCTGCTGTCAGTATTGCAACTCCCGCTTTCTTACTGTTTTCATTTGCCTTGTAGACCCTTGTCCATCTCTGATTGTAGCCTTTGGAAATCACTTTATCTTTTTTTCATATTGACTTATCCTGAGTATGAGTCCTTTACAGATATATGTGTTGCGAATATTTTCTCCCTGTCCGCAGCCTCATTTTTTACTTCCTTGGTATAGCTTGATGAGAATTATGATTTTGAGCTTCATCCATGAGACTGGAATTTATCCATTTTCAGTTTTGTGGAGTGTTCTGTTGTATGACTATACCAAATGTATCCCATTCTGCAACTGATGGCCATTTGGGTTGTTCTTAGTTTTATCATTATCCACAATACTATGAACATTCTGGTACAAATCTCTTAATGTAGGCTGTGAGAATTTCTTTAGGGTGTTCATCTAAGAGTGGGGTTGCTGAGTCATAAGGCGTACAAGGTAATTACACTTGTTTTCCAAAGTGGTTGTCTCCATTTCTGCTCTGCCACAGGGGAGGGGGGTCCAGTTGTCCCACATCTTTGTCAACATGTGACAAACTGTTTAATTTTTCACTAATCTGGTAGGAGAGTAATTATATCACATTATGGTTTTGACAGGAATTTTCAAGATTATTAGTTAGGATAAACATCTTTCATATGTTGATTGGACGTGTGTATTTCTTGTGAAACGTCTGTTCAAGCCTCTGCCCCTTTTTCTTTGTGCTGTTTGCTTTTTTATTGTATTGAAACAGTGTATTCTAGCGCATCCAGTGTGCGTGTCTTCCTCCCCTCCCGGAGCAGCTTTCGTATTGTTACACGTACAGGAAAGGGGCAAGTGCAGCATCGTGCAGACCTGTGTGCCCTTCCCTATGTTCACACCTGTTAGCATTTTCCCACATTTGCTTTACTTCTCTGCCTACATACTTATATGTAGATAGATAAAGACTGAGAGAATATGTTTTTTTCTGAAACATTTGAAAACAGATTGCAGACATCATGACCTTTCACCCCTAAAATTCTGTAGCCTAGGAATATGGACATTCTTCTACAGAAAATGCCATGATCCTTCCCCCCAAAATTAACAATCATTCTATATTGTTTGCAGTCCATATTCAGATTTCCCCAGTTGTCCCAAAAATGTCCCTTACAGCTCCCCTTTTTTTGATCCAGAATCTAGTAAGGTTCACACAGTGCATTTGGTCCTGATGCCTCTGTAGTCTCTTAATTTACAGGAGTGGCCCTGCCTTCTGCTCTTGTTGTTTCTCTCACCCTTGACCTTTGTGATAAGTCCCGGCTGGTTGTCTTGCCCGGTGTCGCATAATCTGGATGTGTCTGCTTGTTTCCTGCACGCGTGGGCACGGATGTACGAGGGTGGTGCCGTGTCCACTTGCATCATCTTAGGAGATGCGTGGTGCCAGTGTGTTTACTGTTGGTGGTGCCAGCTTCCATCAGACGGTGAAGGTGGTGACAGCCAGCTGTCTCCATTGTAAAGGTGCCTTTTCCTTTTGTGATTAGCACATAGTCTGTAGAGTAGTACCTTGGCAGAGTGCAAATCTCCTCTTCCCCAGCATTTCATCGGTTGGGCCCTTTTCCAAATCTGAGTGGCGACTGTTGTAGTCTCTTGCTTTCTACATGTAGCTTCAGCTCCCTCTGTTTATTTCTTTAGAACCATTAAGCATCCTTATTTTATATACAGGGATGCTTTGCTCTGGGGGCCTAGTTCTGCTTCCTGTTGTTTCTTTTTTTCTTTTTTTTCAAACAACAGACATTTACTTCTTGCAGTTCTGGAGGCTGGAAGTCCAAGATCCAGGTGCTGGCAGAGCCGGTGTCTGATGAGAACTGGCTCCCAGTATGCAGATGGCCGTCCCCTACTTGGGTCTGCTTCCTGTTGTTTCTGATGGCTTCCCCTCTTAGAGCCTTGTTCCCTTGTTTGTCTTTTTATGCATTTTGGCTACGAGCCTGCATTTGGTAGGGTTTTGTCTGTGAATTCATTGAGGCCTGCATTGAAGGTGGGCTCCTTCTGAGGAGCCGTTCACAGACTGAAGCTTGGGGAGCCCCAGGGAGGTGTGAATTCGGGCTAAACCTGAGGGCTGGCGGTATGTTGGCGCCTCCAGGTGCAGGTTTAGTTCTGCTTCAGTCTGACCCTGAGCATGTAGCCCTATGGGGGCTCAGCTTTATGGGGATGCTCCCATGCGATCACCGCCTTGGGAGGTTTACCTGTCCTCTGCAGAGGCCCTAAGAACCGGAACTCTGGTTACCGGTGCAGCAGCGCCCTCAGGGCGACAGCCAGCGTGGGCTCCACAGGCCTCAGGAGGTTTGACTTTTACTTAGTATTTGGCTTCTGACAGTTCCGGACTCTTTTTTTGCCAACTTAGTCGTGTAGTAAGGGTTTTGGTAATTTCTAATCAGCATTTTTAGCTATTTTGAGGGGTAGGACCAGTCAGGGCGTCCGTTCAGCGGGAAGGCAGTGCCTCCCTCTCTGTGCTGGTTGTGGATGCTCAGGGGCCTTGTGGGCCTGGGGGAGCTGGTTCTTGCACTTGCCTGGCACGCACGGGCCTGGGGTCCTGCTCGAGGTGCTCTCAGCACCCCACGCGGCCCGTCCTTGCCCTCTCACACGCACAGTGAGACAGGACCCACTGGGCTGGGGAGTGCCTGGCGTCTCTGGGTGGTGGTCCCTTCTCTGGCTCATTTCTGGTGCTCTTTGTTGAGTTCCAAGCTCTTCAGGGCCCAATGTTCCTGTTGCAGTGAAAGGAAATGACTCCATGACTTGAGTGCAGGGCGGGTGCGGGGGGCTGGCCTGCAAGCTGCTGGGGGGTCAGGCTGTGGGATGTGCAGCGCAAGAAACTCGGGTAGGGACCTCTGGACTTCAGGTACCAGCCCCTCCCCTGGCCCTGCCTCCTGTGCCTCTTGAATTGCATGGTTCCGTCTGTGCTGCTGCAGACCCCCTGCGCTGTGGCAGGTCTTTGCCAACACCTGGTCCTTTGCGTACAGGGTCCTGCCTCCCAGAGAGGGGCATCCTCGGATTCCTGTCACTGTTGCACCTGCCCGAGGAGTGTGTGCCTTGGTGGGAGGGTGAGTGCTGGTGAAGCCTGGCCCCGGCCATCTGTGCGCCTTGCTACCTGGGGCCCTGGCTGCCCGCTGCTCCCCACACCTGGGGGAAGGCTCTGGTCCGCTCTCCTGGGGATAGCCCTGAGGCCTGCTGGGCTGCTGCTGCTGAGATGTGACATAGGGGGACACTGTTGTCATCTGTGAGCTGAGGGCCTGTGAGTTTTCCGGGGCATTTGTAGCACCAGTTAGAAAGGCTGTCAGAGTTGTGCAAATTGTGCCAGATTGTCTTTCTTTTTAATTTTGAAAAGAATGTGTCTCACTTTGACATCTCGAAATGCAGGCGGAATACGAAGTTGTGCTCTGTGGATTAAGTTTCGTGTTTCTTTGCCCTCTGCGAGGAAAAGCCCAGTGATAGGCCAGGGCAGCCAGCAGCGGGCGGCTGATAGTGCGCATCGGCCTTGCACAAGGGGCCGCGGCCTCTGCTCCGGGCGGCCCGGTGCCATGGGAGATAGGATAATGTGATTATTCTCAATTAGATTAATAAAGAATAATTAGATGTCATAAATCAAGTAATCATGGGATATTGTCATGGGAAAAATATGTAGCTAGAATTAATTAGTTTTCAAATAAAGCGTTTATTTTAATTGCTTGCAATGATGGAGCCCTTAATTGCTGATGCATCATCTTGGCCTGAGCATTTGGGTTGTTGTAACAACGTGACGGGTTTGTTCCCTACAGTTCTGGGCAAACAATAGAGGAGAACTAGGTTTCATCACCTCAGAGCGAGCCTTGTGCTGCTGAGGTTCTGGAAACTCCCATCAGGCCGCAGGCAGGTGGCAAGTGTGGGCTGGGCTTTGGCTGGCACTCCCCAAGGCCACTGTGCTGCCTGTGTGTGTGCACATGTGTGTGTGAGCTCGTGTGTGTGTGTGTGCCCTGTGTGCGGGTGCGGTGTACGTGTGCACATCAGGCTTGCGCAGTGGGAGCCTGTGCGAAGGTGGCCTGGACTGAGAGTTGGGGTGCCCCCCATCCTGGACTGGGACTTTTTGGCTGGGTTGAGGTGCTTTTGCGGGGTCTGCATTCTTGGGTTTCTCTGAATCTGGGGTCTGCAGCCCTGTGCCATCGCCGACCAACTGGTCTTACAGGGCCAGGCACAGCACAAGTAGGCAGTGCCTTCTGAGGGCCCAACAGCTGCTCCTCTGAACTCGTCCGCCAAGCCAGCCTGCCCAGTGATAGCCACTGCAGGATTAATGGCCCTGGCCTGGCAGTGTCTCCAGGTGGCCTTCCTGTCCCCCGCCAAAGCAGAGCCATGGGTTGTGGAGCAGTGTGGAGGGTCCCTGTGACCCCTGCAGGAGCCCATCCTTGTGTTTACGAAGAGTCAGTTGGCTTTTTGTCAAAGGTGAGAGAGGCTGTTAGGCTGAAAACGCTAAAAGAGAGAGAAAGAAGCAAAGGCTTGGCCCTTTGAAAGCTTGACCCAGGGACCCCTCCTTGTCTCTTAAACTTCATGACAGAGGTCAGGTCTCATGCTAGAGTGGCCACCTATGGGTGCTCTCTCCAGTCAGGGTGACCATCCACCCTGGAGTCAGAGACAGTCAGTCCTGCAGTGTCTGCTCAGGGTCCTTAGGATCTGGGACCCAAAACTACATCCACTGCCCTCATGTGGGCTGGGCCTCAGTTGGCCTGGGTGCTGGCAGTGGCCTCCCACCCATCCCTGCAGCCTGGTCTTCCCCGTCCTCCTGCTCAGGCCCCTGTGGTCTCCAGGCTCTAGTTGCTGCCCACCCTCTGCTTTCTGGGTGACCTGGAGCCCCCTGGGAGCTTGCAAGGTCCCCAGCTGCCTCAACAGTTCCATTTCTTAGGAGTTTTGAACCTTTCGCTGCAGTCAAGCTGCTCCTGGCTCTCTTCTGAAGATAGACGAGCAGGAAAGGGCCTGGGGTGTTTTTAAGCGGGGGAGGCACACGGCTTGGCCTTTGAGGGCACAGCTGAAGCAGTGTCCTGGACTGGCCGTCTGCTTGAGAAGCGCACAGCTCTCCTGCCTGTATGTGCCTGCCTCAGCCTGCAGCCCCCTCCTGCGCTGTCCTCCGTCCTAGGCCTGGAACGCCTTCTAGCCCCTGGCGTTGTCCTCAGATCAAGGCTCCCTCCTGGAGGAATTTTTCCTCTCTTCTGTGCCCTGTGCTTTTGCTGCCACAGCAGGTGGGCAGGTGGCCTCCTCCCTGCTCGGTGTGCAGCTGGAGGTGGGCGAGTTAGGGGCTGGCCCAGAGCCCTAGCACTGTGCCCCCACCTGTTGCTGTTGGTCACTTCTGGCCCGGGGCTTCCCCTGCCTGCTGAGCGCAGCCATCCCTGCGTGTCGCATCTCTGATTGCCTGTGGGCTGAGGTGGTGAGAGGAGGCTGGGGCCTTGTGGGGACTCTGCAGGGCTGCGTGATTGGGGTAGGCCCAGCAGGGACACTGGGAGGTCTCTCCTTTGGGGTGGGTGGGCTCCAGCAGGCCTTAAGCACAGGGCTAGTGATTTGAGGAAGGGCCTCTCATCTGCTGTAGCAGCCCTCTGGGAGCAGCGAGGTGGCTCGGTTCCTGCCTCTTGCCATACATCGCTGCACCGGCCACTCAGCTGCTTGGGGTGGGCTCGGGAGCTCTTCGGGCCTGAGTCTTAGGGGCTTGGGACATCTCACGAGACTTTTGCCTGCCTTGGTTTCCCCATCAGTAAAGGGGTGCTGCCTCCTCAAAGGGGGTCTACAGTGATTAGAAATTGTGGGTACACAGCCCGGGACCATGTAAGGAAGCGGGTCTTCTCCGTCTCCCAGTCCTGCTCACTCCTGGGGCACCCTCAGGACCCCGCACACCTCGTCTGTCCACTGGTTCATCTCTTCAGCCCATACTTGCTGAGCAGGTGCTGTGTGCCTGGTGTCCAGTGCTAGGCCTGGTGCTCGGGGGAGCAGGCCAGTGTGGGACCTGCTCCCGAGCTTGCTGCGAGGCAGAGGTGAACAGCACATCCTCTGCAGGAAGGAGAGGAGATGGGGCTCAAGACTGGGGGACTGGAATTGCCAAGAGGGCTAGTCAGGGAGAGCTCCCTGAGGGAGAAGCTGGACTAGGCCTGGACAGAGGGCAGGACTCAGCCAGGCCGGGACTCCAGGGTGTGCACAGCCCGGGCAAGGAGGACCCTGCCCCAGGCAGCGTGGGACGGTGCTGCTGTGGCCAGTGGGGCTCGGGGAGCCAGAGGGTGCAGCTGGGGGTGAATTAGAGGCCAGCGGAGGGCTCTGTGCAGGCAAGTGCGGGCGCTCCTGTGCCCACCCAGGGATGGCATGGGTTGGGAGCAGAGTGGTGCCCCTTGGGTGCAGAGGTCAATAGGCAAGATTGAAGGTGGGGGGTGGTGTCCAGGGAGGCTCCTGCTGCCTTTCAGAAAGAGGAGAGCTGGGCCACTCACTTGCCCTCTCTTTTGGTCCCCAGGTGACTGCACCCCCACCCGCATGGCGGCCCCGCCGCCGCCAGACCCCCAGTTTGTCCTCCGAGGCACCCAGTCAGCAGTGCACGCGCTACACTTCTGCGGAGGAGCCCAGGGGCAAGGCCACCCACTGCTCCTCTCTGGGTGAGTAGCTGCGGCCCCAGCCCCACCCCAGGGCCTGGCCCAGGGTGAAGTCGGGGGCTGGGCTAGCAGTGAGCCCAGTGCTCGTTTGGGGTCCTAGTGGGCTCGGGCTGCCCGTTGACACACTGTCCCCTCGGGCCTGGCCCCCTCCCAGTAGAGACGCCATCCAGTTTGCACTGTCAGCAGCGGCCCGCCCTCCCTCTCCAGAGAAGCACGCCCCACCCCCTGGGAAGAGGAGCACATGGCACTGTACCCTTAGCTCACCTTCAAAGCTGTCACCTAAACTAGAAACCCGAGCAGCCGAAACGCTTGGTCTGCCTACTGTGTGGCGTCCAGGCCGCCCCGAGGAGTGTGCTGGGCCTGTCCGCCCACCGCAGCACCGCCTCCTGAGCGCACACTTGTGCTTGTCTGAACAGGTCCCTGAGTGGGCTGGTGCACATCTGGAGCCTGCAGACACGGAGAGCAGTTGCCACCCTGGATGGCCACGAAGGCCAATGTGTGACCTGGCTACAGACACTGCCCCAGGGGCACCAGCTCCTCAGGTGGGTCTTGGTGGCAGTGAATGCAGTCCTGGAAGAGCCAAGTTGTGGCCTTTGGTGGGAGCCAGGAGCTCTCCAGTGGAGACGCTCATGGCCTCCCCGAACTGCCTGGTGGCCCCACCTCCAACAGCAGAACAGAGTGTGACCTCTGTCCTCCACCCATCCTGAGGCCACGCAGCCCAGGTGTGCTGGGTGCTGGTCACTGCCTCTCTAACTACTGTGCTGTCCCAGCAGGTGCCCACTGAGAGGAGCCTGATGAATGCACAGGACCACCCTGTCCGTGGCCTGAGCAGAGCCCGCCCTGGCCTGCCAGGGCTCCCCAGTGGCAAGCTGGGGCCTGTGGCTAAGCTTGAGGTCTCTCCTTGAAGGAGCCTCAGCTTCTCTCCCACAGGCACCTGGGCCTGGGTGTCATGACAGCCTCTCTACAGAGTGGCCTTCTCCCTGGCCATGGAGCCACTTTCCCATAGCATGACAAGGACTGGTGGCCAGGGTGGCGCAGATCCTGATCCTAAAGCTCACACAGGCTACTTGGGACTGTGCTCCACACCCCCAGCGCGGCTACCTCCAGGGGCACTGGAAGTGCCACTCGGGTGCCCAGGTCTGTGGCACAGGGCTGGCCAGTGCAAGGTGAGCAGGAGATGCTGGTATTCCCAGCAGAGGAGAATGTGTGCCAAGGCCACATAGGGCCCAGCCTATGAGTGTCAGAAGGGGCCACAAGGGGCTGGGAAGCAGAGCAGAGAGGGGATGTGTCCTGGCACTGCCACTGCGGGCTTGTGGAGGTGACAGGCTGAGGACTGCAGGTGAGAGTGGGCCAGGAGGCAGCGGGAAGGGGCAGGTGGGTGGGAGAGCAAGTTGGGAGGGGCTTCCCTCTTCCCAGGGGGCAGGGGAGTGCCAGGGCAGGCCACAGCCTGGAGGGCATGCAGGAGCCAGGGGCCCACCTGGCTGCCGAGTGGGCCCTTTTCTTGGGTGGTGCTGTCTGCTCCCTGTGTGGGGATCGCTGTGCCAGCCCAGGAATCTGCCAAGTCAGAGTGCTACTTTCCTGACACCATCTGCCCCAGAGCTCCAGGACTGGCCTCTTCTGCTCTGGACTCAGAGCCTGGACATCCGGGCACTGTGGAGCCCAGTTATGAGAAGAGGAAGCCTGCCAGGCTCCCACTGGTCTACAGAACACTTTTGTGCCAGACTCATGCAGCTCCCCACCCTGAAGGTAGCTCACAAATGACTAGGGGACCGAGGCATCCGGGGGCCAGTGGCCCTTGATGTGTTTGCTTGTAGAGCCCTTGCCAGGCCTTGCCTCATTCCTGGCCAGGCTGGCCCAGACGCGCCCCCGCTTGGTGTAGAGGGCCCTCTGTACAGTGTTGGTCTTTCCCAGATTGTCAAGTAGAGGTCATAATCAAATAGCCCACTAAGCACTTGGATCGAGAGTTGCCATTTGTAAGTGTTCCTCCTGTGTTTCCAGCCCAGGTGCAGGCCTGGTGGGGATTCCTGCTGCATCAGGGCCTGAGCACCCTCGGCTGTCCTCCGGGAACCCATGGCAGAAGTGCCTGGGTGCCTGATGCCCAGATCTCAGGTTCCACTCCTTGGAGAGCCAGGCCTGATGCTATGTGGGGAGGCAAGCTCCAAGTGTGGCCTGTGAGTGAATGTTTGATGGCACCTCCCCTTCTAGCCTAGATGGCTCTGCAGTAGCCTCGATCCAGGCAGGGCCTGTGGGTCAGGAGGTCTGCGGTGCAGACCATGTAGGTGCCTGGAATGCCCAGGTGTGTGTACATTGCACTAGAGGCCGCACGCCCAGCTGTGTTTGGATGTCAAGTCTCTCCAAAGTGGCCCTTGAGAAGGGAACGTGTGCTTTCATGTCAAGGGGAGGCTGGAGGACAGAAGACGGGAAGCCAGGGGCCCCAGCCCTCCCCAGGCTGTGCTCAGGGCTTCAGGAAGCCTAGGGCTGCCCTGCAGACACCCCTCAGCCCCACCTGCACCCGAGGACGCACTTGTGTCCGCGACAGCCACCTGGTGAGTCTGTTCTCTACCTTTTTTATTTTGAGATGTAATGCACTTAGAGAAAAGTGCCCAGAACAAGTCTGCAGAATGGTGTATTATCATGGAGTGGACGCCTGCGCGCCCACTCCCATCGGGAAGCAGAGCACTGGCAGCCCCCAGGAGCCCCTCATGCCTGCCCGGCCACCCCGTCCTTGTCCTCGGGAGGCAGCCCCTCGTGCCTTGTTCTTGCTTCACTGTTGAATGTGCATCTCCAAAAGGCATAGACTCATTTTGTCTGTTTCTTTCTTAACTTAAAAGAATGGAGCCATGTGGAACAGCATCCTTTGCCTCTGATTCCTTTACTCAGCTCTGCCTTGGCAAGATCCCCGGTGGAGTATGAAGCTTTGTCATGTGGGCTCTGTCTGTGTGGTATCTGCTGGATGCGCATGCCCAGATTACTTACCATCTACTGACTGTGAAGATCTGGGTTGTCCACTTGGCGCTGTGAAGGATGCAGCTTAAGGAGACTCCCACGGGGTCTCATAGTGCCAGGTGCACACACACGTCTGCAGGCTTGACCCTGTGCCCATAGATGGGTGTCCAGGCCACAGGGTGTGCACACGTTGGGTGGCTTGGAGGCCAGACTGCACTCCCCAGTGCAGCAAGAGTGCCCCCACCCCACAGGAGCCCGAGCCCCTGGTGTGGCCTCGTTTCTGTTTTCCTGACCACTTGATGAGCAAGCCTCATCTGTCCATGATGGCCAGTTGGATAAATTCTCTTCACTGCCCATTCTCTACCGGATTGGCTGCCTTTTTCTGATTGGGTTATGAAGTTGAGGAGTTCTTTTTATAGTCTTGGTATGCCAGATATTTCCATATCACCAATTGTTTCTCTAACACGCACGTGCATTTCCCTCTCTTGGTGTTGTCTTTTTTTTTGATTTTTAAAATTTTTTTTAAAGATTTTATTTTTTTCTTTTTTCACCCCAAAGCCCCCCAGTACATAGTTGTACATTCTTCGTTGTGGGTCCTTCTAGTTGTGGCATGTGGGACGCTGCCTCAGCGTGGTTTGACGAGCAGTGCCATGTCCGTGCCCAGGATTCGAACCAACGAAACCCTGGGCCGCCTGCAGTGGAGCATGCGAACTTAACCACTCGGCCACGGGGCCAGCCCCTCTTGGTGTTGTCTTTAATGAGCAGAAGTGAGTCATCTTGGTAAAGTCAGGTCCGTGGTCTTCCCTGATGGCTCCTGCTTCTGTGTCTTGTGAAGGAGCCCTGGCCCGAGGCTGTGAAGCCCCTCTCGTCTCCCAGAACTTCATTGCTGTTCCTTTTCCTCCACCTTTGTCTGGAATCCACTATCAGTGCAGATGAGGGGTCTTTGTTTCCATAAGGGCACCCAATGCTCCCATCTTCCCTGCTGTCATTTCCCTTCCAAGTTTGGCAACATCAGCATCCAAGGAAGTGGGACAGGGAAGGCGGTGGCTCCTGGGCAGAGGTGCTGGAGCAGCAAGCCTGCGGCCAGAGAAGCAGAGTGATGGGGACAGGGTCACAGGTGGCTGGGGAGGTTGGGAGATCAGCTACATCACACAAGCAAGTTCATCGGCTGAGCGTGTCAGAAAATATCTTGAGGATAATAGCAGCTGGATTTTCCTTGTCAGAGGAGGGATCACAGCCTGAGAAGGAGGAAGGAGAGGAAGGACCCCCAGGGCATCAGCATGAACTTGTGGGGTTTTGAGAATATTGCACAAAGATAGGTACAGAAATATTTGTGAGTGTGAGGTGTGTGTACATGTGTCAGGTGTGTGTGTCGGGTGTATGAATGTGTAAGGTGTGGGGGGGTGAGGGGTGTCTGGTAAGTGTGTGTGTCGGGTGTATGAATGTGTAAGGTGTGTGGGGGGGTGAGGGGTGTCTGGTAAGTGTGTGTGTCGGGTGTATGAATGTGTAAGGTGTGGGGGGGTGAGGGGTGTCTGGTAAGTGTGTGTGTCGGGTGTATGAATGTGTAAGGTGTGGGGGGGTGAGGGGTGTCTGGTATGTGTGTGTCGGGTGTATGAATGTGTAAGGTGTGGGGGGGTGAGGGGTGTCTGGTATGTGTGTGTCGGGTGTATGAATGTGTAAGGTGTGGCGGGGTGAGGGGTGTCTGGTATGTGTGTGTGTCGGGTGTATGAATGTGTAAGGTGTGTGTGGGGGGGTGAGGGGTGTCTGGTATGTGTGTGTCGGGTGTATGAATGTGTAAGGTGTGGGGGGGGTGAGGGGTGTCTGGTAAGTGTGTGTGTCGGGTGTATGAATGTGTAAGGTGTGGGGGGGTGAGGGGTGTCTGGTATGTGTGTGTCAGGTGTATGAATGTGTAAGGTGTGGGGGGGTGAGGGGTGTCTGGTAAGTGTGTGTGTCGGGTGTATGAATGTGTAAGGTGTGGGGGGGTGAGGGGTGTCTGGTATGTGTGTGTCGGGTGTATGAATGTGTAAGGTGTGGCGGGGTGAGGGGTGTCTGGTATGTGTGTGTGTCGGGTGTATGAATGTGTAAGGTGTGTGTGGGGGGGTGAGGGGTGTCTGGTATGTGTGTGTCGGGTGTATGAATGTGTAAGGTGTGGGGGGGGTGAGGGGTGTCTGGTATGTGTGTGTGTATTTCCTGGCCTTCTCTGCCGAGAGGGCCTGTGATGACGGCACCTTATGACAGTGAGCACGCCAGCGCCCAGATCTTGGTTTCTAAACATCCCTCTGCACTGGAAGGAGCAAGGATTCCTTAGAGAAATGGCTGATTCTGGGTCTGGAGTATATTACTGACGGACACGTGTCAGAAGAACTCTGAACTAACTTGAAGGGATTCCCATTGGCCAATCTGAGATGGTTTGAGCACAAAAATAATGAGAATTTTGCATTGAATAATATAAGAATGCATGTGTCCACACCCATAGGGAGAGAAGGAACAGCAGAAGGGAAAGCACATTCTTCAGCAGGATGGCACCTCGTGAATGTGGAAGATGGACATAGGGAGTTGCCTGTTAGCGGCCTTGAAGGCCTGGTTGACAGGTGGGCAGCATCAGTGTGTGCCAAGGCAGTGGGCCATTTGAAGGTTAGGATATCGGCATAATATCAGAATGTCTTCTGCACAAATATTCAGCAAACAGGGAGTAGTGACTTTGCAGTGGACGTACCTGGCAGGCGCCTGTTGACCAGGCGACCAGGGTAGACAGTTGGCATCATGTGCCTTGGTGCAGTGCACTGAGAGGGTGCTGTCCTTCCCAAACGTGGAAATGTCACCCTAGGGATCAAAAGGCCTCCTTTCTCTAAGAGTGCCAAGGACACGAGTGACGGCAGGATGAGGCCTGTCCTGGTCCAGGGGGCTAATGAGGACTGACAAGCATGGTGTGGGTCTGCTAGGGCCCAGAGCAGGTCACTCCAGGACACACTGCAGGACCAGTGGCAAAGTGCGGACAGGCTGTGGGCTGTTCTGGGGTTGCCTTGCCCCTGGAGGGGAGTGTGGAGGTGGTGAGGTGCACACTGGACCTTCTAGGAGCAGGGCATCAGGGCAGGAGAGAATGTGTACATTAGCAATTAAGGAACTAATTAGGGGACAGGGTGAGGCATGGGAGCAACTGGTCTGTGAGTTAAAAACAAATTCAAAATAAAAAGTTACTTAAGAACAGGCCAGTTCTTTGCTCCTGGCACGGCTGCCATCTCGGCCGTGAGTCAGATGCCTTCCGTGTGTGAGCACGTTGCTCAGTGCCTCCTCTTCCTTCGGCTCCGTCCGTCCTTGTGTTGAGAACGCCGTGACGTCTCTCTCCTTCGCTGCCACCCGTCTGGCTGAGGCCTGCTCTCTGGCGGAGCGCCGCGTCAGCCCTGCTCCTCGGGAGTGCCTGGGGGCCTAGTCCTGTGGATGCCCGGGCGCGTTTCACATCAGCTTGGGGGCTCTCTGAGATGGAGCTGAGGCCTGGATTGGGACTGAGCTGCTCTGGGGAGCCTGCAGAGAGCGGACATCTGCACAGCACCGCGTCCTCGGGGGCCCGGCATGTTATGTGCCAGGGCAGGTCTGGCAGAACACTGCTGCACCACCGGCTCCTGGACGCCAGGCCTTATGAGGGTTCTCCCATCTCCCGCCACTGTCCTTTCTGCTCCAGGCTCCACCCACTTGTCCCATGTCCTCAGTCCCCTCTGCTCTGTGACCAGTTCCCTTTCCCTGTTTCTCATGGCCTCCACCCTTGGGGAGAGGGCTGGCCAGGAGTTTTGTAGAATGCCCCTCATGGGGGTTTGCCTCGTGCTTTCTCAGGAGTAGATGGGGTGGGGGGCTTTTGGAAGGAGACCCGCAGAGTCAAAGTGCCCTTCTCGTCCAGAAGTCCGTGACATCCATGGGACTAGTCTCTGGTGAGGGCCACCTTGGTCGCCTGGGCTGGGCTGTGTCTGCGTGTTTCCTATCTTCAGGGATATTATCTCTCTGCTTACTGGGCTCCTTGGCAGTGAGTCATTGGGTCCAGCAAGGACCTTCCTCAAGGGACGAAGAATTAAGAATTAGGGAGGGTCCAAGGATGTGTGGTCTTGTGTTAGGGCCACCGGAGTGCTAGTAAGCGTCTGGGGGGACCCCTGAGGCTGTGCGTGTGTCCTCTTTCTCCTTGGGCCTGCCCTCTGACTGTCGCCTCCTTCTGTGGGGTCTGCCCCTGCGCTCACTGCAGGCTTCTCAGGGACTTTGTTTCCCACACTCCTCCTGCTGTATTCTTGGGTTATAATCTCCTGCTGCCATTATTTATGTTATTGCTCAGATTGTGCCAGCTTTGGAGCCTGTGTCCTTTGGATATGCCCCCATCCTTTATTTTATTTTTCAGAGTATTTCCTTACACTAGATGCTCAGAACTCATCTTAGTTTTTCCCCACTTCAGCCTTAGACTCAGACATTTCTCCAGAAACCTCGTTCCTGTTTTTGGAGAAAGGGGTCAGGAACTAGCCCTGGGCACTGGGTGCGCGCATCGCTGCTGGGCCGTTGTTGCTTCTAGGTGTTCTTGGGGCAGCCTGGGGAATACCTGTGTGGGTATGAGCCACGCTGCACACACACCTGTGCGCATCTCTATGTCTGTCTATCTGTGTATTTGGATAAACATACTTTCATACTGACGTTTCCGATGTGAATCCAATACCACAGGCTCCATTCATCTCTCCCCAGGCTTCTTTGTGACCACTTTCCGTGATGGGGAGTAACCTGCTCTCACTGCTTCCGTGCCCCTCTGGTCAACCTGCTGTCCACGTGAGGGGTTTCAGAATTGCTGACCTGCACCCTTGTGAGAGCAGACTTACCAGCCAGAGTTCTAAGTGTCACATGGTTATTTTGTCTTTAACTTTGCAGTTTCAAGTGGACCTACTTTTCCCAAATTCTATGGGCTGGCTCCTGTCTGCCCTCCCCTTGGGCGCAGTATGCCCTGCTTTTGTCATGGTCTGCAGTCCGTCCTGGGATCCTGACCTCCTGGTTGGTTGACTTTTTAATGTATACATGGTAAAGCTCACTTTGTGCTGTAGTTCTGTGGTTTTGATGGCGGCCCACAGTGACGTATGCGCCACCCCAGGGCCACCCAGGACAGTCGGCACCCTGCAGAGCCCCTGTGCTGTCCCCCTGTGGGCAGGGCCCCACAGTCCTCTGTCCCTCCATCGTACTTCTCCTAGAGTGTCACACAGAAAGGGTCATGCAGCACTGTGGCCTTTTGAGCTAGCTGCCTCCATTGAGGTTCCTGCAGATTGCTGCGTGGTGCTCATTCCTTCCTCCTGTTGCTGAGTGGAATTCCATGGTGTAGACCATTTGTGATCTAGTCTCCTCTCCAAGGGTTGTCTCCAGTTTGGGCAATTATGAACAGAGTTGCTGTAAACATTCGTGTACAGGTTTTTGTATGAATGTAGGTTTTAAATTCACTTGGGAAAATACCTGAGGGTGGGATTGCCAAGTTATCACAGTTAATTCACAGACAGAGGGAGGGAGAGAGAATGGCAGGAAGGCCACAGGAGGCAGCTTGCGGAGCGTGCGCCACGGACCGCCCTGGGCTTCAGTCTGCAGTGCGCCCCGGGATGGGCCGTGAGCACATCCTGGCAGTGGGCATCTTGGATGCAAAGCCCTTCCTTGGCCAAGGTGCCCCCACCTGATGACCTGGCCCCAGCCATGGCCCTCTCTGGAAGCATCCCCTGCCTCCTTGTGGCCTCTGGCCGGCTATGGCGTGCTGACATCTGTCCGGGTGGCGCACAGCCCGCTCACCAGGAGGCTCACGCCCATCCCCTCTTGGTTTTGGCAGCCAGGGCCGGGACCTGAAGCTGTGCCTATGGGACCTGGCAGAGGGCAGAAATGCTGTGGTGGATTCCGTGCGCCTGGAGAGCATCGGCTTCTGCAGGGGCTCTGTCCTGGCGAGGGGCCATCAGCACTGGACGCTGGCTGTGCCAGGGAGAGGCAGTGATGAGGTGAGCGCCAGCCCACATGGCCCTTTGTTCCACGAGCTGCTGGGCACTTGGTTTCCCTTAAACTGGCATGCTCATCCTAAGCACCTGGTTACAGGAACGCATTGCCCATGGCAGGACCCCGAGGAGCAGGGGCAGGTATAGGTCTGCCTGCTGGATCGCAGCTTCAGGGGCCTCAGGCTGGGTCTTGGCCTGGTCACCTGAGAGGTGCCCTGGTGGTAAAAGGAAGGAGGCTTGGGGGTGGGCCGGTGTCTGGGAAGCCCTGGCAGCTGGCACAACACAGCACAATGGACAAGTGTCGAGGCCCGAGGCCGTCGGGAACACGGGGAAAGACTACCCACACAGATCCTCAGAGGACTTAGGGGTGGGCACGTGTGGACGGAAGTCCCAGGAGGCCAGCAGGAGGTGGTGTGGGAGAGACCGAGGCCCTGGTTAACTTGAGGGGGGCCCCTGAGCCAGGGCAGCAGGGAAGGGTGAACTTCGGGGGAACAGAACTGGGCCCTGGAGCGAGAGGCCTCAGGCAGGACTGGGATGCAGGAGTAAGAGGTGGCACCAGGGTGGCAAATGCAGTACAGAGGGGCACAGGTGAGCAGGGGAACATCAGAGGGTGGGGCTCCCAGGGGTGGTGGACGTGACCGAGCCTCGGAGGTCTCTGTCACATGGAGCTCAGGCCAGAGCAGCCAGTAGTGGTTGGTGGCAGCAGACTGGTCAGGCTGCAGAGTGGCATCTACACGCCTGGGGGCAGAAGGGACTGTGTCCACCAAGAGAAGCAGTGCCCAGGACTTGGAGCAGACGGGCAGGAAGCCAGGATGGGGTGTGGTAGAGGGCGGAGGCATGGCTGGATGTGCCAGCTCTTGGAGGAGCTGAAGGGAAATCGAAGCAGAAACTACGAGGGCAATTGGACGGGCCTGGTGAGTGTGGGGCACAGACGCTCAGGGGCAGGGTGAGTGTAGGGGCCAGGGTGCCAAGTGTGGGCGGGGGCTGGGGGTGCACATGGGCAGGGGAGGGAGCCTCCTGTCTGCCACCCACTCCTGTGCTTGCTTGTGCCCCTGTTGGCCCCCAGAGCCTGTGCAGCAGGCGGCACTGGGCAGGACCCTGGCCCTGTGCACATGGTGAGGTTTGGCCCCCGCCCAAGAAGAGTCGTTTGTCTTAAAGCAGATTCAGTTCATAAATAATGAGAGAGAACAGGCATTTATTTGTTCATGATTGCGTTTAAATCACCAATTAGGAGCTACATACACTTTTCTTGCCAATTTGCCAAAAACCTGTTAAAAGTTTCATTAACGTGAAAAGAGAGGGCTGTGCTCCCTCCCGGACGGCAGGAGCTGGGCAGCGCCCGGGCTTCCTTCCGTGCTGCATGCCGCAGACACCGGCCCGGGCTTGAGCCAGCTCTTTCCGCTGAGGTCAGGGTGCTGCATACTGTCCTCCACATCTTGGCCACCCCAGGCCGCTCCGGCTGTTCATGTCCCTCTGGCCCCACTCCCAGGGCCTCGCCCCTGAGACCATTCATCCCCTTTGCTCGAGGCTGTTTCTAACCAACTTCCTGGCCACAGCCCTCCCAGTGCAGGCAGCGTGTGTGTTTTTCAGAAGCAGCCAGTCTGGGGACCTTGCATATCCTGGGAAAATAGCTGTTTTCCATGTTCCCACCTGGAATCTGCCTGGACTGGGCCCTGGAAGAGCCTCACTGGCCTGTGCCCAGACAGTGCCTGCAGAGAATATGCCCCCGCTCCACTCGGCTGTCTGGGTGGCCACACTTGCCCAAACCAAACATTTTTCCTTCTGGAAACACAAGTTGCAGTTGAGTGCCAGATGTAAAGCATGGTGGTGTCTGCAGGAGGCCCCAGCACAGGCGCCAGGGCCCTGTCAGGGCGCAGAACTGCGTCTTGGACCCACAGGGCCCGGAGCCCACCCGTAGTCCTCAGGCCATGCATGGGCTCCTTGCTCTCCTGCACCCGGGTTGTGGCCCTGGCTGCTGCCGCCCACACTCCCTCCCACAGCGCCTGGCTCTGGCTCAGGGCTGCCCTTGGTTTCCCCTCGCCCTCTCTCTTCCTGGCCAGAGCAGACTTGCTGGGCAACTCACCCCTGCCTGATCCAGTTGGCCTCACACCACTCCTCACTGCCCCCAGAGGGGTATTCCTGAGCCTGCAGATGGGGACAGACTGTCCCTCATTGACCCATGGACCTGCATGCCAGGCCATCCAAGGTACAGGCCTGTGCAGACTGTGTGTCTGGTGACTTCTGTGTCCTCCGGCATCCCTCTCCCTGTGGCTTCTCTTCCCGCCACCCAGTCAACATCTTGAAACCAGCCCATCCTCCTGATGTGGTGACAGAAGGAAGAGATCTCATTGTAGGAGAGCTGGCACTAGCATAGTCCACGTCCTCCAAGACCGTCCCTCACAGCACAGATATGGGCCAGCTCACGGGGCCTCCGTGACGCTGCCATGCATGCAGCTGACACTTGCTGCTTTGCCCTTGAACAGGCTTGGGTCCCTGATGCATCAGACCAAGAAGAGCGTGTCTCTCTGCTCTGTTGGGGGTGCTCGCCCCTGGGGTGAATGTGCCCCACGGGTACTCCCCACTCCCCACAGCTCTTCTGCGGTCCTCCAGCGATAAGCCTGTACTGGGCCGATGTTTCTCACTGCGGAGACCAAGCGGGAGGGCTCCAAGAGGCCCTCTCCCTGCCCTTGGTTTTTCTTGTTACTTCTGGGCCATGCTCAGTGGCCACTGCGCCTTGGTTGTCATGCGCCCTCTCTCTCATATTTCTTGTCGTCTCACTAGAGCTTCTCCTTGAGCGTTTTGCTGTTCTAGGGCCCCTTCTAGCAGTCTCTTCAGGACATAAGAACTGCTCATGTCACTTGGGTTCTTTTCTGTCTCTTTGTGGGCAGTGAGGGCCAAGACGGCTGCTCTTGGTGTCGATGTGACCTCGTAGGCCTCCTGGTGTGTGCTGTGTGCTCCTGTGTGTGCCCTTGGCGGGGGCCCCAGGACTTACCCTTCCTGGGTAGCGAGCCTCTCCCCTGGTGCTGGGATGCTGGGCAGCTGGGCAGCTTCTGGTGAGAGCCCTTCCCAGAGTGTGCCCACGGCCCCAGCCGCAGAGGCGCTGCCTGGGCACAGGGGCTGGCCTGGCACAGGGCCACAGCTGAGAGGGCCAGGCCGTCCCGCTGGCTTTCTGCCCTGCCTGCAGCTGCCCTTGGACACGGCCACCCAGCGTACATGTGGTGGATCTGGAACTCAGACCCGGGACTTAACTCTGGGCCTTGGGCAGGTTCTCCTGGGGGATTAGTGAGAGCAGCGAGGCTCAGACACACACGCTTCAAGTTCCCCTGGAGTTCTCCTCACTGGGGGTTCTGTGTTCTGGATGTCAGACAGCAGGCCAGCTATCTCCTTGACATCCACAACCCCTCCGGACCTCAGGCTCCTTGTCTGCAAACCAGAGGGTGCCCCATGTTGGTGGGGGTGAGGCATGGCTCCAGGTGGCTGCATGTTGTGTTGTGATGTTACTGGTAGAGCGCCTCTCCCCAGTACCTCTGGGAGCTAAGGGCCGCCGAGTGTCCCCACTGCCGAGCGGAGGCCCCGCTTCACACAGGATCCCCTCTCCTCCTCCACGCTCCGCAGGAGGGTCGCCCTTGTCCCCACTTGATGGATGAGGGAGCTGAGGCGCTAGGGATTCAGATGGCTGGAGGCCCAGTTCCAGTCTGCAGCACTCCAGTGACCCAGCCTGCTCCTCACAGCCTCTGCCCTGCCTGCGGATGGTGTGGGGCGGAGCCTGGCCCAGCTCAGGTGGACAGGCCAGGTGTGAGCCAGTCATGCGGGCCAGCTAGGCGTGTCTCCCAGCCCAGGCACAGGAGGGCTCTGTAGCTGCATTCAGGTGACACAAAGCATAGCCATGAGACCCGGTATAAAGGTATGGGGACAGGTGGCTCCAAACAGAGCTCCCTCGGTGCCCATCCTGTCCCTTTGGAGGCATGGTGCTGGGTCCCTGGTGTCCCTGTGCAAGCTCTGTACCATCTGATATGCCTGAGACAGCTCAGAGCCGCTCACATGGACAGCCCACACCAGCAAGGGGAAGCAGGCTGAGGTCAGGAGAATCAGTGAGCTGAGTCAGGCCTCCTGCTCAGGGAAGAGGTAAAATCCAGCGGGGCCAGCGATGGCTGCCAGGTGATAACACTGGTTAGAGGGACGTGCCGGTCACTCAGGAATGATGTGTGCATTTCGCAAGGCCTGGCAGTGCCCAAGCCCACGAGCCCATGTGGCCTAATTAGGAGTCTCGGCTCCTAGGTTCCTACAGGGAGAGACAGAAACTCGTGGCAGCCTTGGTTAATCACCTTAAAAGTCTCTTGTTTGTATAGCACAGACTCGACTTGGCATCAGCCCAAATCAACTTGTTTTCTTACTGTCAGATTCAGATTCTGGAGATGCCATCCAAGACGTCAGTGTGCACCCTAAAGCCGGAGGCAGATGCCAAGCCGGGCATGCCCATGTGCCTGGAGCTGTGGCAGGTAAGGCGCAGCACACGCCAACCACGCCCTGCCAGCCACGCCCCCCGGGCCCTGAATCATGCCTCATTCAGGATTTGGTTGTCGGCAAACCAAAGGGGCAGTCAGCCCCGGGGAACGTGTGCTCCCCGCCTCCCCGCCTCCCTGCCTCCGTGTCCTGGCCGGCTCCTGCCGCCTCCCTGCACTGCAAGGGCAGTCCTGCAAACCACCGCAGGCTCTGAGGGGCACCCCTGCCCATGTAAGGAGGGACGGCAGGATCAGCTGAACTGGCCCCTCCTGGGGAGGACGCGGCCCCCTCCTCTCCGCACACCCATCTGCCATGCTGCGTGGGGCTGGGAGGGGAGTGCTGACTACCTCTCCAGGCCTGCATGGCCCCTGCTTGCTTTGGATGAATTTCTGTTACTTCTCTGCCTCGTAGAGACAGGAGTGGGCTTAACATGTGACTTTCCCTGCAGCCATACTTGGAATCTCTGGTCCACAGCCATTTCCTTCTATCTCGACTGTTCTTTCTGATTAGGGAGGGTCTAATCTGATTAGAGAGGCATCTCCTGGGCTGGCAGCAGAAGTCTGGGGGGCCAGGGAGGGGGTCACAGTCTTGAGTCCTGGCAGAATGAGTTTCAGCCCCAGGGTCAAGCCCCAGGCCTGGGAGGGATGCTCGCGGGCCCACCTGCCTCCACCTGAGGCCAAGCCCTCCTCAAGGCCAGCCCCCACCCCAAGAGGGCAGCCCTGGCTCAGCATTCGCTGCACTCCTTGGGGCACTCATGCCTGGGGCAGGAGAACAGATGATACAGCAAGACTGGGGCAGTGTCGTGGCTGTTGAGATACCATGGTGAGCAGGGCTCAGGGCTGTTTTGCCAGCTCTGTTGAGTTCAACAGCACTTTCCGAGAGCCACCCGTACGCCAGGGGCTGGAAGAGGTGGTTCCTGCCTCATACCCCACCACCCCGTGAGTCCTTCCTAGAACCAGACCAGCGGCTGTGTACGTGGAGATGCACACATGGCGACAGGGCCCCCAGAGACCCTGCCCCAAGCTTTGGTCCCTCCAGGAACTGGCCCTTTCTTGTAGTTGGTTCTCCCTGCAGTTTCTTAGCCAAGAACATTCCAGATGGAATTTGGAATCTCTGATCAGCCAATCCTACAGTGTCCTGCTGCTGCAGCCTCTCAGAGAGAAGCCTGGGGGCTGGGGACAGAGGAGGTGGGGCCCTGAGAGACTCACCTGAGTGACAGACCTCCTGGCGCCAGCAGGTTTGTGGCAGCCGCTTGGTCGGGACGCCCCCGGACCCGATGCTGTGGGCGATGGTGTGAGGCTCGCAGGTCCCAGGCAGGACGGCAGCCGCGGCTGCATCACTTGTACTCTGTCCCCTGGTAACACTGTCATTGTGTAATCATGTAAAAATTCCAGCGGAAGAATGTGTAGAAACGGGATGTACAAACTTGTTAAGGTAATTAATATAGTTGACAGAAGGACAAATCGTGTTTTTGTTAGTTGATATAGATCCAGCGCAAAGCATTCTGTTAAGAAAAGTCTACGTTAATGTGAAATGTCCCTTTTTTTCTCTCCAAACCTGAAGGTCTAAGTTATAATTTAGTAATCTGAGTGTGGCAGATGGCCTGACACGGTATTTTTTCTGAAACATTCAGATGTATTCTTGTTTTGCTCCTCACGGTGGCTGACCTGCATGGTTGTGATGATCATGTGAAAAGGTCAGGAAGACCATTTGCACCAGGCCCAGAACAAGCTGCCAGCCCCTGGGCCTCAGGCCCCTCTAGTGGGCCCCACCAAGCCAAGGGCCACGAGGTGCTGCGGCCAGGGCCTGTCTGCTGGGAGTCTCTCTGGGCACTGTGCCCAGAGACAGGAGGGGACACACAGTGAGTCCTTGTGGCAACTTCAGGTTCTCGCCCCGTGGAGCTCAGCCTGGCACCAAGGGCATAGCCATCAAAGGCCAGAGGCCACAGAAGCACTGTCCTGCCTGCAACGTCTGTCGCTGGGGCACCACAGGGACCCAACATGCCAGGAGAGAAGCTAGAGGGGCCCACAGCTCGGGTGGGGAGGAGCAGCCAGCCGGGGCCAGGGCTCAGCATTTGGGCCCCCTTGGCAACCGCAGGGTGAGCGCCTGCAGGCCAGTCCAGCTCCTCCTCTGGCCACCCATGGCACCTCAACAGGGGGGCAGTAGCGTGCAGCCCCTGCGCTAGCTGAGGCACTCAGAGCCCAGAGACCACAGGCCCCACATGGGATTGGGCTACAGAGACTCACCGGAACCGATGTGTCAGCACCCAGAGGAGCCCTGGACACAGGAGGAACGTGCCCGGGGGCCGGGGCCGGGCTGGGCCTAGGCAGCATGGAGGGGAAGCAGGTGACACAACAGAGCACTGGCCCAAGGGGAGCGGACCCAAGTGGGCCCCGGAGAGTTCCTCACAGCCAGCCTGTGGGGTGAGCCTGGCAGGGCGGTCCCAGGGCCAGTGCGAGCTCCTGGCCCTCAGCCTGGCCCGCGTGCAGATACACTCACGGAGGGAGGCCCTGTCTGGAGAGGCATGGCTGCCCACAAGGAGCTGCTTGGGGAGAGGGCCTGACCACTTTTTAAAGTCCTCTGCACATTTTTGGAGAAAACCATTGTAAATAACTTTATGCTGCACACTTAATTTCTGATCAGATGATCTGAAAAATGCCAAAAGGGAGCTCTTCTCTGTTACAAAACTACAGGGAAAGCGCAGCAACGCTATCAAGGCTTCTGCAGGGAGGCCGGGTGGAAGCAGGGTCTCGCCAGGTGCTGTGCACATGCACCTCTCAGGCTCACAGCCGCTGGGCCGTTCTCCTGACTGCTCTTCCAGGTGGCCGTGGGGCCGTCAGCCTAGCAGCAGCCCCAGGGAGCCACACAGGCTGCCGCGGCGTCCTCTCAGGAGCCTCACTCCCTTCCTTGGACTCCTCCTTTCTATTGTCTGTGTGAACGTCTGTTGTCAGCGGAGGCCCTGAGTGGACCAGCCATTTCCAGGGACGTGCACGAGGCGGCTTCCAGACCAGCTCTGGCCTGGGAGGGTTCGCTCTATCTGTGTGCGTCTTGGTGGCCGTGTCCTCCCCATCCCCTGGCACAGCCATTTCCTCCAGATCAAGGAGCTGATCTGCTTCAGGCTTCCCTGGCTCCCATCCTGGGGCCCCGTGACTCACACCACACCCCACAGCCTCAGTCTTCCCTTCTGATGCACAGAGAAAGCCCTGCTTCCTTGGGTTGTTTGAGGACGCAGAGTCCACTCGTGGACTCCCCTTCTGCCCCTTGGCGGGCAGAAACACCTGCACGACTCAGGACTAGCAGCTCCTGCAGGCGGGTGAGGAAGGCCTCTGTGGTGCTGTTGGCCATGTCCAGTGAGGCCCAGGTACTCTGCTCAGCACCAGCCTTGCCCGCGGGCAGGGGACCATCCTCCAGGTTGCAGGTGACTCAGGAGGCAGGAGCCCCACAGGCTCTCGTTCTCAGTGTTGACCATCCAGAAGCTGAGGGCCAGGCCCAGCTGGAGCTCCCCGAGGCCCAGTTGAAAATTCTCCGAGGAGGGGATGTGCTCAGCTATTCCTGACACTGGAGTGACGCCCACCCCAGGCAGCTCGATGGGGAACAGAGACAAGTGAAGGGTAGCAGGCAGTGGCCACCACCCTTGGTGCCAGGGTGACTCAGAGTCCCACAGCGCTCTTTTTCTGGAGTTGTTGCAGAGGCCAGATGAACGAGGCGCCTGCCCAGGGAGCAGAGGCCTCTGACCCACTCCCTCATCCATCACAGTAGCTCAGGCTGGCGAGAGGGCGGCTCACAGCAGTCAGCGCCGCAGCGCCGCACCAGGCTTGGGGGTCGGGGGGCTTCTGCAGTGACGTTGACAAAGCACAGAAAGTTCATTTTTCATTGAGATGGAGCTCTCGATTTTCTTTGGCTGGCAGTTCTAGACAGGTGACCGGCCCCACCAAGGTATGGCCACAAGTCTCAGGCCTGTGGAAAGGAGGCAGGAGGACATGCAGCACCCTGCAGTGGTCGTGGTGAGTGCCCAGCAGGAGCAGTGGCACAGCAGCATGAGGCAGGGCTGCGCCTGGGCTCTGTGCCCTCTAGTCCCCATCCTCAGGGGGCCCCAGCAGCACCCGTGCTGGCCCTGTGCTGACGGTGTCCGCCATCAAGGGGGCGTGCAGAGCCTATGAACTGCTACTGCTGTGTGGAGAACACGAGAAACAGGCCCCGGCTGGGCCGGCCACCTCTTCAGCCCTTTCTCCCCCAGTACACACCAGGACCCTTCGGGAGCTGACTGCTGTGCTGTTCCCTGCAGGCCGACTCCAGCCCCCGCCCGCTCCTCCTGGCTGGCTATGAGGATGGATCGGTGGCCCTGTGGGACGTTTCCGAGCGGAAGGTGTGCAGCCGCATTGCCTGCCACACAGAGCCCGTCATGGCCCTTGACTTTGACTCCCAGAAGGCCAGGGGCGTCTCAGGCTCCGCAGAGAAAGCGCTGGCTGTCTGGAGCCTGGATGAGCAGCAGGCCCTGCAGGTCAGTGCGCCAGACCCAAAGTGTCATTTATCCTGCTTTGCACTAACAGTCTGATAGGCTGAAACAATATTTAGGCATGAAGAGGAGCTGTAGCAGATCCCTGGCTAATTAATCACTCTGCGGCGGGTGCCGGGCACAGGAAGAAGGGGGCGTGGGCGTGTGGGGCTGCTCGCTGGGTTGGCTTTCTCTCAGACCTGGGGTTAGCGGCAGTCACGTCCTGTCCATCTAGAGAAGAGGCGTGTAGAGTCCAGGAGTGTGCAAGCCCATTTGCAAAAACTCAGAGGAATTTGGTCAGTAAGGAACTGATTAATCAAAAAAAAACCCAAAATGCAATGTGGAGCGATCCATGGAGTCACGCCCCTGTGGTGGTCTGCGAGCCAGCCCCAGGGAGGCCGTTCCTCATGGGCCGCAGGGAAGGGGTGAAGAGTCAGGGCAGAGGGAAGTGTTGCTAAAAACCTTCCCCTAACGTCCTAGCGGACTTTCCCATCCGTGTGGCTTGCGAGCTCCTGGCGGCCATGTCTGAGCCTGTGCCCAGTGCTCAGCATAGAGGAGCACAGCCGCATGCTCAGCCCTGGGTGAGACGGAGGCGATGGAGTTGGAGGTGGGGACTGTCCTGTCCAGGCCTCACTCTGGTGCAGGTCCCGGGGGATGCAGGTCATGGGGGGTGAGGCGCTGGGTGCACCCTGTCCTGTCAGCCCCCAGGGGGTGGCCTGGTTGCACACTGGCTTCTGAGGGTGGGCGAGGAACTCCCGTTAGTCTGGAAGCCTTGGAGGGCTGAGGCTTGACTTTAGCGAGTAGAAGCTCCTTGAGGAGGCAGCTCTCTGCACCCGGGTCTGGTGGGGAGCAGGGCCCAGGGGGAAGCTGTGTGGCCCTCAGGGTGTCTGCCAGCAGCAGCAGCAGCAGCCCCGCTCCTTCCTCACCTGGGCTCTCATCACTGGGCGCTGGAGGACAGGGCCTGGGGGCAGCCTGCCTCTGCTGGGGCTGTGCTGGTCCAGGCCTCCCATCATAGACAGGAGACCAAGGAAGAGGGCATCTCTCGAGGCTCCTCTCCAGATAAGGAAGCTTTGCGCAGCAGCCTGGCAAGCCTGCCTTGCCTCACACTTGCCCAGCACGGGCCCCCAAAGCCAGGGAAAGAGGCCCTGAGTGGGCAGCACTGAGCCCCTGAGGCACATGGGTTGAGGGGGGTGGTCCCGGTTGAAAATCAGGACGTGCTGAAGTGCCCACCAGGCATCACCACGCCCTGGGTGCAACCTGGGGGTGGGGCTTTGTCACCAGGTATCCCAAGAGAGGCATGGAGCAAGGAAAGCTGGGAGCAGGGGTGTCATGGGGTGGGCAAGGAGTCCTGGGCAAGAGGGCAGCTGAGAAGGAGCAGGGCCAGAGGGTGCACCCCAGAAAGCAGTGACGTAGAGGCCCACAGATGGACACTGAGGTCGGGCAAAGTGAGACCTGTCACACTGCAGCTGGAAGGCTACTAGCCTCCCAAAAAGAACAGTCCTGTCAGAGAACCAAGGTTAGAACCAGAGCAAGCAGCCACACCGCCTGCCCCGGTGCGAGGTTGCCTGGCGTCGCTGGTGGGATCTAAGCAGGGGCCTGAGGGTAGAGGGCAGGTCCTGTGGTGCCCTGGGGAGCAGCTCAGCCAGAGCCCAGTGTGGGAGGGGTCACCGGTCACATGTGGGAACAGGGCACGCATGCACACCTCCTTGGCATCGCCTTTCCCCAGCAGACCAGCCTGTGCCAGCATGTGGCTGACTTGGAGTAAAGTCAACTTCCTGTCCATCTTTCTGTCCTGTTGTCCCATGGAGGCCCCATGGGAAAGAGGATCAGACAGGCCTCCCAGTGGGGCCAGGCCTGGCTGTAGGCAGCAGAGCTCCTGGTGCCTCTATCCAGAAGGAGGGTCTCTGAGGCCTGGGGATCGTGGGCCTGGGTTAGAAAGTCATAGTGATGGTGGTCATCTTTAGGAACTGGGGTGGAGCCACTCCGGTGCTGGGTCTTCCTGTGCTCAGCAGCCAAGGCCGCCTCCCTGGGTGCCACACCCGGCCAGGCGGGCATCAGGTTTTCCCTCACAGCCCCCGACTCCTGCTGGGAACCAGGCAGCACATAGGGTCCTGTGCTCCATCTCGCTGTGGTTTGAACTTCATCAGCCTGACTTTGCAAAGGGCTGAAACCTAGGCCGCTCCCCTGAGAGCCCCGTCGTAACCCGGACTGCAGCACCCCTGGCCCTGCACCCAGGGCTCCGGGAAGAGGCCCCTCCTGCCCTCGTGGCCTAGAGCTGCCTGATCTCTCCTGGCTTGTTTGGGAAACAGCTGCTGGAACTTAAGACTTAAATTTATGGGCATGTTGCAGTCCACAGATGAACTTTTACTGTCCTGATGAATTGGAAAGTTAAAGCAGAGGGGAGCCAGGCATGGCAGAATGGCTGTGGTTGGTGTGATGGTGGTGGCTGGGCCAGGGTCCCCGCTCGGCCCTGCACGTGAAACAGAGGAGAGTGCTCCTCCCGTTGGGCACGGCCAGCTCCCTTGCTCGGAGACAACTAGACTCCACGTTCAAAGTTGGACGCTCCAGTTGTGAAGCACAGACCTCTGAGGAGGAAGTACGGGGGGCCTCAAGGCCCTCAGCATCCCAGGCCTCCACAGGCGTCGTCCTCTGAGGCCCTCAGCTAGCGTGCCGGGCCCTGCCGTGCTGCAGCGTGGCTGCCAACGCTGGCCCTCGAGCCGCATAGGTGCAGATGTGCCTCACCTCGCCCCTGGCTGCTGAAGTCTCTATTGAGGCCAAATCAGCATCTCGCAGGCAGGCGCCGGGAGCCGAGACGCAGATGAGGTTTCCCGCAGCGGAGCGTGGGTAATGGGAGCCAGATGGCGGCAGCGCTGAGTGCGCATTCCTGGCACCTGAGGTCATGCGCTAGGAGCTCCTGGTGGCCAAGGATCCTTCCGGGAGGGTCCTGATCGAGGACGGGCTCGGCCAGGGGCCACAGCAGTGACCAGAATCCTTCAGCCACCTTTGTCAGGAAGCTGCAGCCTCAGGGGCGCATGGTGACGCCAGGCCTCCCGCCTGTCTTCCAGAGATGGCTTTCCCTCGAGCCACGGGGGTTTGGCCGTGGCCGTTGTCAGAGACACAGGTGGTACGCAGACCTGCGCCTTCCTCCCACACTTGGGGCAGGGCCCACGGCCTTGAAGCAGGGGCTGATTTACGGCCAGCAATATTTTTAGTTCTTTAAGTAATAATGAGGCCCTCACCGCCCCAGCCAGCCTGGGCTGAGTCGGACCAACCGCACTCTCCCTGCACTGCGCCCACAGCTGGTCGGCCAGGCGTCCTCTTGTCCCCGCTGCATGACTGGCCCTGCCAGGAGCTTTCCTCTAAAGTGCCGGCCGCAGGATGCATGGGGCAGGTAGGAGGGAGAGCACAGGGCCCTGAGGCCAGTGAATTGTGGGCACACCCAACCCGCTGTATGACCGAAGCTTCTGTTGCCACTTCTCATTTCCTGCCGGGGGAGCCGGGCCATGTGCCTTTGCCTTGGTGCCGGCCAAGTCTCTGGGAGGGGCTGCAAGAGTGGCAGGTGAGGCCGGGCACTCCTGTCCCTGTGGGCAGTCCTGTCCGTCTCAGCCCCTCCCAGGTGGCAATGCTAGTGTGAAAGGGGTTCCCACGCTGCTCCCGACTTCCATCGCTGTGGGGACCACAGTTTAGGGCTCTCTGCTGAAATTCCTCTTCCGCTTGCTTGGGCTCTTGGTAGTCATCAGTGGAGAGCAGACTTGAAAGCAGCCCTTTTCTCCCTGGGAAATGTCTCCAATGTTAACAAATTCACATAAACGTGGAATCCTGAGGAGGTGACCCTGAAGGAGGAGGTTCCAGGGAGTCTGTTGCCTGAGCCCGAGGTCCCCTCCCTACCACTGGCTCAGGGGCAAAGTTCACAGGAGGGAAAAGGATGAGGGACCATGCCGGTCAGCTTCTCAGCCTCATTCCCGGCTGCTCTGCCTGGTCCCTGAAAGTCGGGAGGGCTTACTCAGAGGGGCACCCACACACATGGGCACACATGGGATTTGCGCAGCGGCATCCATCCCACAGCCCTGCTCCAGCATGCGCCCATCTTGGTGGCCTCTGCCTGGAGCCCGGGAACCTACAGCCACATGGGCAGGCAGAGAGGGAGGCAGTGTGGAGGTGAGGGGCCACACACCGAGGGCCCACCTGGGTTAGCAATGAGAGTCAGAGGCTGTGTGCTGCTGTCCAGCCACGAGCGTGTGCTAGCACAGATAGGAAGCACACGGAGGCCCCCCAAGCCACAGTTCTGCCAGGCCAGAGCAGTGTAAGTGGGGCAGAGAATACAGGACGTGCAGAGACGATGCTGGTTGCAGTGGACGGTGGAGAAGGACGGGCCGTGAGAAGTGATCAAGGCTGGTGCCTGGGGCATCAGAGGCCCATGAATTGGTGGAGCCAGGCACTGGGGAGAAGCTGGTGGAAGGGCAGGAGGTTGGGCAGGGAGGGGGGGCCTTGACAGTGAGAAATGGGGCGGGCATGGAGGTGGCCAGCCAGGTCGCAGCTGGGGCCGGTGCCCAAGTGCTGATTGCACTAGTGGGGAGCGTGGGCTGTGGCCAGTGCAAGCAGGGCTGCGGCGAGCGGCCTTCCGCCTGTGGGGTGCCGGGGGGGGGGGGCTGTGTTGCTGCGGGGTTTTGGCAGGTCCTCACTGTCAGGTTAGGTTCCCTTCTCCTCCTAGGCAGGAGGGAGCCTGGATGGTGAATGGGTGTTGGGCCATCAGACTCGTGGCTTTTCTTCTCAAACCTGTTAATTTAGTGAGTTGCGTTGTTTGATTTTTGTAACATTAAAACAACCTTATAGTCCTAAAATAACCTGCTACGTAGCCTGTCCTCTTCCGCACTCTGTGGGGCTCGGTTGGAGTTGTTCAGGGCCGTGTGTCTGTCTGTCTCTCGGCAGACTGAGCTACACCCCCTCTCCTGTTACCTCAGGAGCCCCAGAGCCCGGAGGCAGCGTGCCCTCCCCTCCTGATCTCTGCCAGGTGGGCAGGGGCCAGTCTTTGCTGGTGCACCTGGGGCAGGCGTCTTCTCTGTGGTGAAGGTCTGATTTTCTTCTCGGACTACTTTAGGTCTCCTGCTTTCTTGGTAAGTTGCATTTTTCTAGGAACTTGTCTGTAGGCATAAAAATTTTCAAGCTATTTTCATACTGCCCTTTTTTTAGTTGTTTGTAGTGATTGTTTCCATTTCTGCTGTATTTGTAGGACTGTCACTTTTTTATTCCTGATCAATCTTACCTTTCTTGATCTTTAAAAAAATCTTTCTTTTTCCGTTTCACTGTTTCTGCTCTGATCTGTCGCTCCCTTCTCCCCATGTTTTCTGGGCTCGCCCTGCTGCTGACTTGAGCTGGGTGTGTGACCCGTTCGTTCTCAGCCTTCCTTTCGCTGAGGCTTGGGTGACCTTCTGGCTGCGTCCCACACTGTGAGATGTCGCCATCTTCATCAGCACTCACTCTTGGTGGACCTGATTTTTTTTTGTTTTTAAGACTTTATTTTTTTCCTTTTTCTCCCAAAGCCCCCCGGTACATAGTTGTATATCCTTAGTTGTGGGTCCTTCTAGTTGTGGCATGTGGGACGCTGCCTCAGCGTGGTTTGATGAACAGTGCCATGTCTGTGCCCAGGATTCGAACTGACGAAACACTGGGCCGCCTGTAGCAGAGCTCGCGAACTTAACTACTTGGCCACGGGGCCAGCCCCTTGGTGGACCTGATTTTTATTTGTTCTCTGACTGCTGAGCTGATTAGAGTGCTTTTATGTTTCCAAATATTTGGGGGGTTTTCCTCAGTTATTTTTTATTTTTCAGTTTCTAACTTAATTCCATTATGGTCAGAGAATAAGGTTTGAATGATATCAGCTCTTTGAAATGTGGGGGCCAGTCCAGGTTTCCTAAGAATTCCACATGTGCTTGGGAAAGAAGTGCTGCTCCTTGCTGGCTGCACGGCCGTCCCTGACGCACTGGGCCAGGCACATCAGCTGTCAGTCTGATGCCGCAGGGCCCGGGGCCTCTGGGAGGGTCAGGCAGAACCCCTGCTGCCATGCATCTTGCTGTCTTTTCCTATGTCCATGCATTTTTGCTTTCTGCGTTTTGAAGCTGGCTTAGGAACTTGCAGGTTTAGAACAGTAATCTTCTCCTCTCCCCTGGGAACTGTCACTTCCTCCCTCATCAAACTCCCTCCCGTCCTGAAGAGCCATGCACACGTCACCCTGGAGCACCCAACCGACCGTTCCAGGGGCTCCTGGAAGGAGGAGAGGCTGTGCTTTAGTCTCCCTCATCGTCTCTGGAAAGGATTTTTGCCTCAAAGCCTGTCTTGCCAACTATGGCTCAGGCCAGGTTTCCTCTGGTCATGACTTCCTTTTATAGCATTTTAAAAAATCTGTTGCCTTTAGCCTCCCTTCAGGTGTAGACGTCTCTCTCAAGGACCCGGTTTGCACATGGATTGCACTCCTCGTGCCTGTTCTGCACCAAGTGTTTTCCCCGGGCGTTCTTCCATTTCTGGCCCTCCTTCCAGAAGCCAGGAATGCCATCCTTCAGGCATCCCTCAGTGGAGGCCTCTAGTGTGAGCCACATGCTGACAGTGCCCGCACTTCTAGGTGCTTCTCTGGGTTCATACCGCCCCTCTGCTGGGCTGTGGAGACCAGCTCCCAGCCTAGTCACCAACCTTGGTGGGTCTTTCCCACGAATTTTGATTTCTGTGTCTTCGTTTTTATTCAGTTCAAAATACTGTCTATTTTCCCTTGTGATTTCTTCTTTGATCCAGTGGTTCCTTAGAAGTACATTAATTAATTTCCAAACATTTGTTGATTTTGTAGATATCTTTAATCTAGCTTAATTCTGCTGTCAAGGAAGGTGCCCTGTGCAATGTCACGATTCAGACCTTTATTGAGGCTTGTGTTGGCCCAGCACATGGTGCGTCCTGGTGAAAGTGCATGTGGTCTGCAGGTGTTGGTGGAGAGTTCTGTCCTCGCGACTCAGGTTGAGGTACTTTGTCGTGGTGTTCAGTCCTCAATATCCTTACCCGTTTTTTTGTCTAGTTTTCTTGCAGTTCCTGAGCGAGGTCTTACAATCTCTGAGTGTAGTGAATGTGCCTGTTTCTCCTTGAGTTCTGTCGGTTTTGCCTCTGCAATTTTGAAGCTCTGTCATTAGGAATAGAAGCATTGGAGATGGTTAGCACATCCTGCTGAATGGTTGTTGGAAATGTCTGTGTCTCATCATGTCCTTTGTCTTGAAGTTGGCCTTGTCTGACTAACACCGCCGCGTGAGCTTTCTTAACGCTGCCTCTTTTCATGGTGCGTCTATTACTTTCGACCTATCTTGATTTTTTTGTACTTAAGACCATCTTTTGTAGTCTTGCTTTTTGATCCTTTCTAACAATCTCTGCCTTTTAATTGGAGCACTTAGTCTGTTTGTACTTAATATAATTATTGATGTGTCTGGCATGAAGTCTGCTGTCTTGATACTTGTTTCCACTTGTCACTTCTGTTTTTGACCCCCTCTTACTACTTTTCTGCCACCTTGTGTGTTAATCAGAAATTTAGTTTTGAGTATTCCTCTCTTGGCTTCTCTATTATAGGTCTTGTCATGTTTTTCCAAGTGGGTACTCGCAGGCTAACAGTACGTACGCATCCTTAACTTAGTGTTGTCCCAGTCCCCACCTGCTTGTCACAACCCCACACTGGCATGATCCCACTCACCTGCACTCCCACCCTTTCTGCTGCCGCTGTTATGTATTTTATTTCTACACATATTATAAACTCCACCTTATAATGGCATTGATTTTGCATTAAATCATCAGTTGTTATTTCTTAAAGTTTATAGGAAATCAACAACATAGTATTTTATATTTACTCACCCGTTACCATTTCTGGTGCTCTTCCTGGAGATCCGAGTTTCTGTCTTGTTTTGTTTCCCTTCAGCTGGGAGAATATCCCTTAGCATTTCTCATAGTCTAGTTCTACTGGCAAAAAATTCTCTAGCTTTTGTTTATCTGAAAAATGTTTTTATTTCACCCACCTTTTTCAAGAATTCTGTCTATAGAATTCAGGGACGTTAGTTTTGCTTTTCTTCATGCACTTTAAAATTGTTGTTCCACTGTCTTCTGGGCTCTGCTGTTTCTCTTGAGAACTCATCATATCTTATCGTTATTCCCATCCACATCGTGTGTCTCCCTCCGTGGCTACTCTCCAGACCTCCTTTTCATCTGTGCTTTCAGCAGCGTGACTGTCCTGGGGCCTCTGTAAGTCAGGCAGTTTGACATCATCCCATTGGCCCTTGAGGAGCTGTTGTGTTTTCTTCAGCCTTTTCTCTCTCTTCTTCGGGTTGGATAATGTCAATTGCTATGTCCTCTAGTTTACTGATTTTTTTAAAAAAAATAATTTCCCTTCTGTTGTTAAGCCATCCTACAAATTTTTTATTTCATTATTGAGCTTTTCAGTTCTACATTTTCTATTATTATTTTTTTTTTATAAAAGACTTTTTTTTTTTAGAGCAATTTTAGGTTTATGGCAAAATTGAGAGGAAGACGCCTGTTTCTCTTTTCTGCAGGACATTTGTTACATTGATGGTCCCAGAGTGACACGTTATCACCCAGAGTCTGTAGTTTACGTTAGGTTCACTCTTGGTGTTGTACGTTCTGTGGGTTTGAACAAATGTGGATCCACTGGTATCCACCGTTACAGACTCACAGACAGTATTTTTGCCGTCCTGAAACCCTCTGTGCTCCACTTAATCATTCCTCTTCCCCCACTAACCCCTGCCAACCGCTGACCTTTTTACTGTCTCCATAGTTGTGCCATTTCCAGAATGTAATATAGTTGGAATCACAGAGTATGTAACTTTCTCCAATTGGCTTCTTTCATTTAGTGATATGCATTTAAGTTTCCTCCATGTCTTTTCATGGCTTGATAGCTTCTCTCTTTTTAGCGCTGAGTAATATTCCATTATCTGGATCGACCACAGTTATCCACTCACCTCCTGTAGGACGTCTTGGTTGCTTCCAAGTTTTGCCAATTGTGAATGAAGGTGCTATAAACACCCATGTGCAGTTTTCTGTCTGGATATAAGTTTTAAGCTCCTATAGGTAAATAGCAAAGACTACAATTGCTAGATTGTATGGTAAGAAATGTTTAGTTTTGTAGGAAATCACCAAACTGTCTTCCAAAGTGGCTGTGCCATATTGCATTCCCACCAGCAATGAATGAGCGTTCCTGCTGCTCCACGCCTTCAACAACATTTGGTGCTGTCAGTGAACTGGACTTTCGCCATCCTAACAGTTGTGCAGTGGCATCTCGTTGTTTTAATTTGCAATTCCCTGATGATATATGATGTGGAGCATCTTTTCATCTACTTATTTACCATCTGTATGTCTTCTTTGGTGGGGTGTCTGTTAAGGTCTTTGGCCCGTTTTTTGATTAGGCTGTTTGTTTTCTTATTATTGAGTTTTAATAATTCTTTGTATATTTTGGATAATAGTCCTTTATCAAATATGTCCTTTGCAAATATTTTCTCCCTGTCTGTGGCTTATCTTCTCATTCTCTTGACGGTGTCTTTCACAGAGCAGAAAATTTTAATTTTAATGAAATCCAGCTTGTCAGTTCTTTCTTTCATGGAGTAAGTCTTTGATGTTGTATCTAAAATGTCATCACAATTCCAAGGTCATCTAGATTTTCTCCTGTCTTACCTTCTGGGAGTTTTATAGTTTTGTGTTTTATGTTTGAGTCTACGATGGATTTTGAGTTAATTTTTGTGAGGGTGTATGGTCCGTGTCTAGATTGACATTTTTGCATCTGGATGTCCAGTTGTTCCTGCACCATTCATTGAAAAGACTCTGCTCCATTGTGTTGCTTCTGTTTCTTTGTCAAAGATCACTTGAGTCTCTGTATGTGGGTTGTTTCCGGGCTCTCTGTTCTGTCCCACTGGTCTCTGTCTGTTCTTTTGCAATATGACAGTGTCTTGTCTTTACAGTAAGTAAAGTCAGGTAGTATCAGTCCTCCAACTTTGTTCTTCTCCTTTAATATCATGTTGGCAGTTCTGGGTTGGTTCTTTTTTATAATTTCCATTTCTTTGCTAACAGTTCCTATCTGTTCACTCATCAAGGCAATTTTTTTTGTAGTTCTTTGAATACATTGCCTTTCATTTTTTGAACATATTTAAATAAGTGCTTTAAAGTCTTCAACTGATATGTCCAACATCTGTACCATTCTGGGCCAGTTTCTCTTAACTATGGGTCATATACTCCTGCATCTTTGCATGTCTGATACTTTTTGTTTATGTGCTGGACCTTGTAAGTGATATGTGATGGAGACTCTGAATTCTAGTATTTTGCTCTGAAGAGTGTTTACTTTTTTTCTCACAGGCAGTTCAGCTCCTGGCCATTCACCTTGAGCTTGTGCGGCCTTGGGTCCCTGCTCTGTCAGGGCAGCTCTGTGGAAAGCCCAGGTCCTTCACAGCTCCTCTCATGTGGTGGGACTCAGCTCCCAAACTCTGCCTCCCATTCAGACCTTGCCTGGGGCGTGGTCCCAGCCCTGTCTCAGTAGGTGGAGAGGGGCCCTGCCTGCCGGTCGGTCCTTGTTCCTGAAGCATGGCCACTGCAGCACCTCAGCTGGTCTTGGGTTGTCGAGCAGTCTTTGCCCTTGGGCCACTGGGCCTGAGATCACTGTTGATCTCTTTTATCTATTTAACCCTGCAGCAGCCCCCGTCTGGTACACCCTATGTAGTGCCCTGAGCATGCACAGACCTCACACGAGGACTCATGAGGAACCACACACGATCTTCAGTCCCTTCCCCTGCTGCCTCCTTGCTGCTGCCTCACCTCACAGATTTCAGCTGCCCTAGCTGCCCCACACTGATCCTCGCCTCCTCAGCTTCACGTGGCTGCTGGGCTCCGCCTGGACCTCATGGCCAGGACATTTCCTTGGGCAGAGAGCTGCCAGGGCGCTGGGGAGGCTCGCCTCGTCAGCTGCCCCTCCACCCCGCTGTCCAGTGCCTGCACACGCTTGCTTAGTGTGTTTTGTCCAGTTTGGCAGTTGTTTACAGCGTGAGCGTGGGTCTGGTACCAGTTGCTCCGTCACAGCCACATTCCTACGGTTCTTGCATCATGACTGATAAGCCTGTTGATTTGTCCAACAGATACTCCATCCTTCGTTGTGTTGTACCCTCTGTCATCAGCTCTGCTGTATAGTCTATCTCAGGGCTTCTGCTCTGAGTTCAGTCTTTCCTATCACTAAGAATATAGACTCCTGATTCTCTTGTCTGCAGGCTCCTGGTATCTTTCCCAATCATTCTTTTGGTGTCTCTTATGCACAGTACAGATTTGGATTTAACTTTGGAAGCCAATCATGAATCTATTGAGTGTATTTTTATTCCTTTATGGAAAAATACAAGGGCAAATACTAGGAAACCATAGTGCCTGATGTTGGGGTTGGGGGGAAAGTAATGTTTTTGCCGTTGCTTACACTGGGGTCTCAGATAATCTCTCAAGTAGGAGGTTGACTGTTGTGTCTTTGGCCTCAGATGACAGGAGATGAGCAAATCAGTGAACTTCACAAGCGCCCCGTCTCTCACTGTCCTCCCGTATTTCTGTTAGTTACATAACCGGTTCTTTAGCCATAATCCTCGTATTGTTTTAGACGTAATCCCACAGGTGAGTAGATCCAGCGCGCTCTGCCAGACCATTTGCCGTAGTTCTCCAGTTATCTCTTACAAGACTGGAGTTAATCTTCTAGTCCTTCAAGAAGAGCTTATGGGAGCATATTCTTTGAGTTCTTACATGTTAAAAAATGTTCGTCTGTTGTCTTTATACTTGAGCCACAGTTGGCTAGATGTAAAATTCTTGGACCGTGCCTCCCTTCGCAGCCCTTGCAGGCTTCACTCCGCCGTCTGCTGGCACAGACGTGGCCGTGGAACGTTCTGAGGACAGCCTGAACCTTACCCTCATAATCTACTTGATCTTTTTGCAGACTACTGCAAGGACATTTTTGAGCTACCAAGTCCATTGATTTTACTGAGGCATCTCTTGACGTTGACCATTCTCTAGCCCTTCTTTGAACTTGGATCATAAAACTTCAGTTTCTAGACGTTACTGTTGATTTTCTAAGTCAGTGAGTGTTGGAGCCCTCCACCTGCTGTGCACAGCTGCGGCTCTCTGCCGGCCACCATGACCCTGTGTGTCCCTTCCTTCTCACTCACTTGGGATCATTCCCGCTCTTGCCATCTTGTCTCCGGTCTCCTCCAGCTGTCTCGGTTCCCCTTCATTTCTCTGAATTTTTCCTTCCACTTCCACCCTGCACTCTGCTAGTCCAGATTTCCTGCTGTGGGTTCTTGTTTTACAGAGATAATTGCTTCGTGAAGTTTTGTTTTATTAATTTATGGTAAAAATGCTTGTGACAATTTCTGTTTGCTTCCGAGGAAGGTTGCCTTCTGTTTTTCCGTGTTTCTTTCCCCCTTTTTCCTTGTGTCTTGGTAGAAATGAGTGATTCTCAACTGAGGCCACCATGCCCCAGCAGGAGGTGATTGGGAGGAAAGGGTGCAGTGAGTGGCTGGCGAGGGCGACTTCTGGGCGGCAAGGGCTCATGGTGCACAGGGCTAGGCCAAACACAGCATCACTGGAAGCAAGTGGCCATTTTGGGTTGTCATAGTGATACCAAAGTGCCTCTGTCATTTAGTGTTTGGGGACAGAGATGCCAGATTGCCCCGCAAGGCACGCAGCAGTCCTGTGTAAGCAAGAATGGCCGTGACCACAGAGGCAGTGCTGGTTTTCTGCTCGCTGCAGGGGACACGTGTTGGGGAGGGGTCCTCACCCAGCACTGAGTGCAAGGGCACTCAGCCCCTGGAGAGAGGCCAGCTCCCGGCGGTTCCACGCACTAGGATGTGCCTGTGCACCTCCTGGTTTTGTCGTGCCTCCTCCCTTCTCAGAGCCCGGCCAGGCACTGACATTGTGCCTGTGGCCAGGGTGGCATGCCCTGAATGGCTCCTGAACCTGGCCTTTGGTCATCCTCACTTGTCCTGCCCATACTCTGCTAGTTCCCACTCTTGGCGGCCCTTCCAGGCCCCTTGCATTTTAAGGTTTCACTTCCCTCTTAGTGTTGCTGAAGATGGAGTTGGCATTTCTTGTACTCCTCATGCTTTGGGTGAATGTGAGGTTTCTCCAGAAGGGAGAAATGCTGACTTCCTGCTGCTGTCGAGCTAGAAATGTTGCCTCTGATCTGGATGCTAGGGTGCAGTATATTTCTGTGGTGAGGGGCTCTAGGAGCTGGGAGCCCACTGAGGTCTTTCCTGGGGCCTGACAAAGAGAGATTCAGGGCTCTCTGAGGGGAGGGCTTGACGTCCTCTGTCATAACTGAGGCTTTGGCTGAGGGCAAAGGTCAGGCCACTCTCGTCAGCAGGTGCACCGGCTCGGGTGGGGGTGGGTAAGTGCGCAGGAGCATGTGGCCGTCATGGTGGGCTGTGTGTCCCTCCATGTTCCAGCTGGCAGACTGGGGCGTCCATGGGTGAGAGCCTCTGTGACGGGTCTGAGAGGCCACCTAACGCTCCTCCCTGCTGCTCTTGATCCTGTAGGCACTCAGGACTCAGGAACTCACCAACCCTGGAATCGCTGATGTCAAGATCCGGCCAGACCGCAAGATCCTGGCCACCGCAGGCTGGGACCATCGCATTCGTGTGTTTCACTGGTGGACAATGAAGCCCCTGGCTGTGCTGGCCTTCCACAGCGCTACCGTCCACTGTGTGGCCTTCGCCACTGACGGCTTGATGGCTGCGGGATCCAGGGATCAACGCATCAGTGTCTGGTCACTCTACCCACGCACGTGACTTGCCCACTCCCTTGTCAGGATGTGTGGAGGGCAGGGAAGTGGGCGCCCGCACTCCAGCCTGACCCAGGTGTGTGGAAACCATATGTGGGGACCCTGAGGATGGCAAGTCGCGGGTTCTCTTCCAGTTACGAGAAGAGCCCAGTCCATGGAGTCCTTGCTTTCTGCATGAGCCTTGTGTTTCCTTTCATGAAATACAGCATCTGTACAACTGGCTCTGTGGTTTGAAAGGAGTAACTGGGCCAGACACCTGGGCGTCTGTGACCCAGGAGAGGCTAACCTGGGGGTGCTCTCCGATAAACTTCTAGTTGCAAACCTACGGGCTCGAAGTACAAATTCTCCAGGTGACCCCCCTGATTCCCACATAGAGTCAGAGCTGAGAGCCATGCTCACACCCTCCACTGGGGAGGGCGGTCAGCGCCTGTCCAACTGAGTGTGACCCTAGGTCCTGCCAATTCCGCATGGCTTCTCACCTCAGGATGGCCAGGAGCTCCCGGCACGCAGTGCTGAGGGCAGGACCAGTAGAAGGAGGTGACTGGACTCCCAAATAGCAGGGCAGGAAGAGGGTGCCACTGAGGGACAGCCAAGGCACCTCCAACAGAGAGCTTGTGGTGTAGGGCCCGGCCAAACGCAGGGGCAGGGGGAGGAAGTGCCACCCCCAAGGGAGCAAGACCTAGGAGGATGAGGGGCCAGCTCCAGGGCAGCTTCTGGGCATGAAGTGCAGAGCATGAGGGGAGGCAGTCACGGCCCTCTCAGTGACCAAGGGAGCAGGCCACAGCTGGCAACACACACATGGGGCCGCTGGGAATCGGGGCAGCACCCTGTCTCCTCCCGCGTACGACTGAGCCCAGGGGTCAGGGCGTCTTCTCCTAAAGCCAGGCCATGATTGAGAAGAAGGGACCCTGACAATTGGGACCAGGCTGTGGGCAGACTCCAACGAAGCTGAGGGCCCTTCCTTCCGCCAGCTTCTTTTCCAGAAGAGCGCCCTGCCAGCCCTCTTTTACCTCAGGGACCTAAAATAGCCCCGAGGCAGGGGCCTTGCGGGCTGCTCAGGCCCCGCCCCCACCTTGCTCTGCTGATAACCACCCTCAGGTCCCAGCTGGCCCCAACAGAAGAGGTACAAAGAGTGACCCGTGATGAGATGGCCACACTCCAGAAGTGCTGCATGGTTTCCCAGCTTATGCAGACAGAAATCTGGAGAACACGTGTGGGATCCAGGTGGTGGGAATATGAGACACATCAGGCCGATCCCTTGAAGCAGGCCCACTAACGGGGTCTGGACTCACCGTGGCAGCTTGAGGGTTAGAAAGGGCTCCAGGGTTTGGTTGGTTCATTGAAAATGGACCAAAAGGCAGGGACGCTGCTTGCAGCTGAAATGACAGAACTGCCTTGGTGCACCGTAGAAGGAGGCATCCCAGGGCTTGGGGAGATTGGGGTGTTCCAGGGACTTCCCCGAGACCTGCTCACTCAGTGCAGGAGGGTCCAGAGGACGCGCCTTCCGCACGACTGGGAGGGGAGCCCGGCATCCTCGACGAGCTCTGCGTCGCTCTTCTCTGCAGGTCAGAAACCGCAGAGGGAGCTGCTGCCACACAACAGGGATCCTTAAGTGCAGTGGGATCGTGAGATCCCATGGTGACACTTACTTGCTAAAGACAGGGTGGGCGTGGGTGCCGTCAGCACTCTGGCCTGCAGAGGCGCAGGTGCGGGCTGGTGATGGTCCCTGGAAGGGGAGCTGGCAGGCAGCCTGCTGAGGCCTGAGTTGGTCCACAAGAGCAGCAGTGTTCTGTATCCAGCGAACAGACATCTAACCTGAACCGCCAAAACAGGGACGGCCCCTCAGTTACAGACCAGGCCCCTTGAGGAAAGACCCCACTACACTGCCGACTGTGTGTCCTGCTGGTCTCCACGCAGCCTCTCCCAGCACCCGCGGCCGCCCCTTGTCTGAGCTCACGGACCTCCCAGCTCAGGGACTCACCTCCCTTGTTGGTCCCGTTGGACAGAGGGCCTGCCAGGTGTCCTCTGACGCCTTTGGAGGGACCATGCCACCCCCAAGTGTCCTATAGCTGGGTCGCCGGCATGCTGGGGGACGCATCCAGAGGGATTCCGCATTGTGAAGAATGAGAGGGGGCAGCTCTGCTTAGGCTCATCAGACAGGAGGGCAGCTGCCGCATGAGCCACACTCTCGGTGCCCCTCACAGGGGGCTTGTCAGCTCAGAGGTGACGAGGGCAGCCTCGCTGAGCCACAGGCTGGCCACAGCTCCCACAAGAGGCCACGTGCCGAGGGTGTCCTGGGGCGGCAGCTGTGGTCTGCTCAGTGCCAGCTCAGAACGCACACCAGCTGCCTCACCTCGGGGAGGCGCCATTTGCTGACCTGGCGGAAGGCAGCAGGCACTGGGCTGTGTGGTCATTTCAGAAGGTGAACCTCTGCTGGTCCTGCCCATGGCCAGGCTCTCATGCTGCACACCCTCCCTGACCTCCAGCAAAGCTCCGTAGCCAGTGCCCCCTCCTGTGGGAGCCTGTTCTGGAGACTGAACCAGAGGCGATGGTGGCCACAGGTGACGCCAAACAGCAGAGAGTTCTGTCAGACGGCTCTCAAGACCCGCCTGGCCTCCCGCAAAAGCAAAGCACTGAGCGCACAGGGCGAGTGGTGCCAGCCTGCCCTTCCCAGTGGGCTCTCGGGAGAAGGGCTGCGCGTGGAGGTGGCTACAGGGAGGGTGGCCCACACTGCCCCACAGCCCTGCTGGCACCCCGGGCAGCACGTCCACCTGCCTCAGCTCTTGCCCTGAGCGCCAGGTGCCACCGGAGCAGCCTCAACGGGCTCTCTGTCCATAGCTGGGGAGATGGCACCCTGCCCTGTGTGTGGCCATGTCCTCGGCTCATCAAGATTCTCAGCGACTGTCCTTCGGCAGCATCTCTGTGTTTGCACCAATAGCTGTGGAGGAGTGTGTGCAGATGAGGGGACAGGGCGCTGTAAGTCAGCGTGAGGTTCATTAAACCCAGAGATGCTTCCAGAATGTCTGAGGTGAGCCGGGCGTGTTGGCTGCCAGCGTCTCACCCTGAGAGATGGTGAAGAGGAGGCCTTGGCAGACGTAGACCTGGTGTCCACAGGTGGCCCTCGCCTTCGCGCTGAAGACAAGGGCAGAGGCGCACAGAGGGTCACAGGCAGCTGACCTCGAGCTGAGCTCTGGGCTGCCCCACCGAGGTCACACGTCCATGAGCAGTGTCCCGAGGCTGTCTTGTGGCTGAATCTTGGTGTCTGAGGGCCATGTGGGGCTGTGACAGCCCCTGCGAGCCCTGCATGCCTGCCGCGGCCCTCGCCCCACTGTGCATGCCAGGGCCGTGTGCCTGGGGCTGAGTGGGGAGGCAGATGGGTTCCTCAGCCTCCGGGGCCTTATGGCTGTCAAGGGAGAGGCTGGTGGCCAGGACTTTTGTTCACTCAGCTGAGCCACCTGGGACAGTGGTGGCACCAACTGTACTAGCTCATTAGTGTCCGAACCAGCAGGGCCCTCCAGGTCGTCCTCTGGGTCCCTCCTTTGCACCCACGGTGGGGCCCACGGCTTTGCAGAGCACGGCCTCTGTGTCAACAGGACCTGGGGCATTAGCCAGTCACCACCAACCTCACCCATCTCAAACGCCCCACAGCATAATAGGGAACAGGGCCCCACTCCAGACGCCCGGCCTGGGGAACATGCTTCATGTTTGCAAAGCCTCACACCGTCCTTGTCACATGCCCAAAGCTGTCTTTCCCCAGACCTGACCTGGCAAGGGAGACATGCTCCAGGACCCAAGGTGCACAGGGATGCAGCCATGCTTGGTGGGAGGGCTTGAGCCAGTATCCCTGAGTGTCGCAGGCTGGGCTGCAGAGGGCACGGTGCATCCCCACGGCTCTCATGAGACAGGCAGGTGCTCTGCAAGGAGGAGCTCTGCTCCATGCACTCCGAGGTTGCTCCTTACTGAAGGCCACGTGTGCCCTCACCCTCAGTCCCTTTGATGTTAACTTAGGGCCCTTTGCATTCTGGGAGCAGCTTCTTTTTCCTTAACATGGATGCACATAGCAGTTTTATTCATAATAGCCCAAAACTAGAAACAGTGGAATGTCTATTGACAGGGGAATGGGGAGTCAGACTGGTACGTCCATACGGAGCGTTCCCAGCATGAAGAGGAGCCGACGGGCACCATGGGACTCGGGGTGGAAGGTGCTGCGGTGGGCGCCTGCCAAGGCCGTTGTGGGCAGAGTCCGGCGCAGCCCAGCCCCGGGAGGGTGGGTGTCTACAGCAGGGCTGCCCGCGCGCCCCGGGGCGATGCCCTCGCAGAGGCTGCTCTGGGCCAGCCTCCAACACTCGGAGAAGCCGTGGATGGCGTGGGCAGAGGATGAGGGTGGAGGGGGGGCATGTGTCCCACAGCAGTTTTCTCCAGTCTCCATTCTAAACCACGATACAGAAGGCCTGCCTTTCCTTAAAGGCACTTCCCCGTGCTCCTGTCAGTCCATGAAGCCTGTCCTTGGAGCCCAGTTGCCAGTGGTGTTCCAACCCATCAGGCAGACAAAGGATGAGAGCAGGGCTCGGGCCAGAAGCCCCGCTCCTGGGCACCCCTACAGAGGGTGGTACGACAGTTCGCGAGCTGACAGGTGTGCTCGCCTGGCCCTGTGCAGGGCTGGGGACTGGCTGCGGGTGGGGAGGCAGTGTCCAGCCACGCCGGGCCCGTGTGCCCTGTGCCCTCCTGTCAGGCATTTTCAGCAGGACCCTCCCCAGGCCCAGCAGCTCCTCGAACCCCCAGCCACAACTGTCCGTGGCATTTGGGTGGCTTTGTGAATCAGCCCTGTGGTTTCCTCCCGGTTCCCAAGGGCCTTTTCTGGCTGCTTTAGCTGTTACCGAGCTGCCGTCTTGAGGCCTGGAGTGCTATTTCTTTCAGGAGTCATTCTGATTTTTTGCAGTCCGCAACGGCTAACCTGTGACAATTCTGTGCCACAGGCATCGGCGTTGTCTTCCCAGCAGTCAGCCTGTCCCCTGAGCTGGCAAGAACTGGCGAAGGCTGCGTGCGGGTGCCGAGGGGAGAGGATGTGCGGCCAGCGCAGAGCCCGAGGCTCCGGGACGAGCGCCAGAGATGCGCTGGACAAGCATCGCTAGTCACGTGTCCTGGGATGTCCTCGCACCCTCCACAAGACGTTTCCTAGTCCTGCCCCCCCGAGAGGTGCGGAGTTTGTTCACCAGTCTCTGAAAGTGTCCTCCACTGCCATGCTTTGGATGCTCGCAGCCTGAGAACGCATACTTAGAAATAGCCATCGACGTTTCTCGCATGCAGCTCTGGCTCTCGCCAGGGGGTTCTGCCATCTTGTCCTTATTAGAGGAGCCTCTCTGGGTCAGGAGTGTGGGCCCAGCATGGCTGGGCCTCTGCTCAGGCATCACGGGTGGCAGTCAGTGTCAGCGTGGCGGGGTCTCTCCCAGCCCTTGTGGTCATTGACGGACTCCAGAGCGTTGTGCTGTGGGACTGAGGCTCCTGGCTCCTGGAAGCTGCCCAGTCTCTTTCACAGCCAGCAGGAGTGGCCTTGGGGTGTTCTGTGAGGTGACGGTTGTGGCTCAGCCTGGGATCTAGACACTTCTCCCTGCCGCCTCCTCCAGTGCAGGGTGAGGGCCCCTCTGATCAACGGGATGGCCAGGGCTGCAGCAGATCCCACTCCAGGCCGTCTCCCCTGGAAGACAGGGACACAGCTGTGCAGGGACAGACAGGTGCTGGCTAGCCGGCACAGGCAGGTGAGTGGCCCAGCATGTGCACCTGGCGAGAGCTTGGCCCAGAGGAACCTGCTGCCGACCCTCTTCCAGCCCCGTGGCCGCCCTGCAGTGTGGGTCCCCGGTCATTCCTGCCCAGTGGGCAGGCAGCGCTTACTGTGCATCCCACTGCCGGTTGAGTCCCTCTGGACAAGGGGAGGCAGCTGTGGCTGTGGAGAATCTCCCACCTTTGCCCGTGCTCCCCGAGTTTCACAGATGTGTCCTCTGCAAATACCCAGACCAGTGTCTGGTGGTGCATGAAGTCCGCAGAGCTGGACGCGGTCCGCGGGCACCCAGGGTCCCCAAAGAAAGGAAGGGCCGGCCGGGCGCAGCGTCCGGGAGACCTCGTGGCGCCCGCTCGGCGGGCCGGCTCTGTGCTGACGTGCGGTGCGTGTCTTACACTCCCAAGTGAGCGATGTTCAGTCAGCTGCGACTGTGTCTCTGCCAAGAGGCCACGACACCCTCTGCACAAAAGAACTGTTTGCACAAAGGGAAAACCTTCCTTCAGGGGGTTCTTTAGAAACGCTTGATACTCAACTAGCTATAACTTCATGGGAAAGCCTCGTGTTAAAGACGAGCTGGCACGGATGGAAACCTCGCAACTGAGCTTGCCCTGCACCTGTGCTTCGGCACAGACGAGCTGCCCACCCCCGCAGCTCCTGGGGCATCCCTGTCCTCACTCTGGTTTTCACGGGTGTTGGGGACAGCTTGGACCTGCCTGGACTCAGCTTCCCCAGCCCAGTGGGCAGTGGTGCTGCCTCATACCAGCTCGTCCAGGAGACCCAGTGGGAGCCAGACAGGAAGGAAGCATCTCGTCAGACGGGGCTGAGCAAGACTCGGAGGTCCAGGCAGCTGCGGCTGAGCGGGGCAGACACACTGACCCGCCAGACAGACGCCCACCAGGTGGCGGATCGCCAGTTCTACAGAAGGAGTTCCAAAACCCTGCTCAGGGAATCCACTCAGGAGAGCATCTGAGTGGGAGAGTCGAGCACCAACCATGGGAAGTAGGGTGTAGACATGTGATGTGCTAAACCGGACGAGTCAGCAGGCACTGACGGGGACACACCCAGCACCCGACCTGCTCGCAGACCCTCTGAGCGGGGTCAGGTCCCAGCAGCCACCAGGACCATCAAGCCCATGCGCCAAGAGGATTCACTGCTTGGCTCTTCCGAGGAAAGTGTGCTGGGCCCCCAGGGGGTCGCTGCTTCTGTGGCATAGGGCAGACGGGGGTGTCTTGCTGCTGCCACAAAGCCAGAATACCTTCAGAGGTGTGGGGAACAGCGCTGAGGTCAAGGGACCTCCCACACAGACCAGCGAGACGTCTGGCATCAAGATGACAGTCGCCGTCATCTGTTTGAACAGGCGAGACTTTGCTAAGGCCAAGAGTTCTCACTGACACGCAGGCAAGAGAAGTCAGTACGAAGTCTGCTGGGAAGGGATTGAAATGGTCAGATAGGCCCAGTGCCTGCAGAGTGTCTGTGTCCCCAGACTCACGTGTGGAAACTGAAGCCCCAGGTGATGGTGTCAGGAGGCGGGAACTTTGGGAGGTGATCAGGTCATGAGTGGGACAAGCACCTTATGAAAGAGGCCCCAGAGAGAGTCCTCGCCCCTTCCAGCAGGTGGGGACACAGGAGCCAGGGAGCAGGCCCTCGCCAACACTGAGCCTGCCTTGACCTTGGACCGCAGCCTCTGGAACTGTGAGAGGGGTCTCCGTTGTTTCTGAGCCACCCAGTCTGTGGTATTTTGTCACAGCAGCCCGAGCCCACTGGGACAAGATCGTTACGTTTCTGTTGCTCTTTCTAAGCTGTGTAGTTGCTCGCTTCATCCTGTCGCAGTTCTCTGTTGCTGCGTTAATAAACCAGCCCACGCTGAGCTCTGTGCGCGTGTTGTCCGCGGGTAGGAAGTCAGAGTGGCTTGGTGGGCGCTTTGTGTCTGCTCCACCTGGCGGGGGCCTGGGAGGGCTGGGCACCGGGGCGCGCTCAGTGCAAGCACCTTCTTGTGGCCTCTCAGCAGGGTGGTCTCAGGGGAGTCAGGCTTCTTAAGTGGGGACTCCAAGAGCTCGTCCAGCAAGCCAGGCGGGAGTCAAGAGCCTTGTTTGCTCAGCTCTGGCATCGGGGAGGGGACACAGACTCCATCTCGTGATGGGGGAGGCCAAAGTGTTTGCAGCCTTTGCAAGATAAGGCTCATCCTTGTTTCTCTCTGTGTAGCAAGAAAGAGTGAGCACAGACAACTGAGACCCCAGAACTGGGGTGAAGGGGCCAGGGGCGGGGAGCCAGGTGGCTGAGCCCTGGGGCTGCAGAGAACACACATAAGAATGAATGAGAAACAATCAAGAGAGAACCTCGGAGCCGGCCCCATGGCCAAGTGGTTACAGTTCCTCATGTTCCACTCTGGTGGCCCAGGTTTGCGGGTTCAGATCCCAGGCACAGACCTACACCACTCGTCAAGCCATGCTGTGGTGGCGACCTATGTACAAAATAGAGGAAAATGAGCACAGATGTTAGCTCAGGGCCAATCTTCCTCAACAAGGAAAGATGAAAATTGGCAATGGATGTTAGCTCAGAGCTAATCTTCCTCAAAAAAGAAAAGAGAAGCTAAAAAAGTTGGGTGCTTTTAGAACCAGTGTTAGTGCACCTCGCGTTGCGTGTGGTGTCTTTCCCAAGATGTGAAGTGTTTTTAGATCTACTATGTTAGGCTTCTATTTTTCATTGAATATGTAGAAGTGTTCTTAATGAGTTTGCAACCAATGTTTAAATGTCAGGGAAATTTTACTTTGTTACATCCCTAATTTTGATTTATCAACTAGTTAGAATGTGACAATATAGAGAATTATTTATTACACAACATATAATTTATTAACCTTGAGAATTTATTAAACAATTGGCTTTTTGTGTGTGTGTGGAAATTTCAAACATAGACCAAAATGAAGGGGAAAACAGCAACCCCCCATGTAGCCAGGGCCCGGCTTCCACACTAGAGGCCTCGCTGCGCCCAGGCCCGCAGCGGCGGAGGATCTGCGCTCGCCATCCTCATCCCGGGATGGAGTGCCCGGCAGTGGAGCCATGCTCCTGGACATCTCCAGCGTGCGTGGAACATGGCAACAACTCTGTCGGATGTGAGTGGGCGATGTGCCTTATGAAACGGTCTCTGTTCCTCATAGACGAGCCCGACGTCCAGTGTCTGACCGCGTGGACGGCGAGAGGATGGAGTCGGCTGAGGCTGCAGCCACACGGGCAGAGCGCCCCCACCATCCCTCTCCATGACCGCCAGACGCCACGGCCCTCTTACCGGTGCACTTGGAGAAGTGAAGAGCGAGAACCTGCCATTTTGCTAATTGACAACCCTAAAGCTCTTCCCAGCACACTGTTCGGCTCCGTTAGAGGGGCAAGAAGAGAAGAGACACTCCAGAATGGGGTCAGAACAGAGAAGGGGCCTTTATATGTAACAGGAGAACTTATGTTCAATGACCTTTGCCCTCCTTAGGAGATGGTTGTGTGAATGGGGACAAAGTCCCACTACCCAGTAACACCCTCCTGCCCCTTTGCAGCTGTCCCCCTCCCCCACAGCCCGGCACTGTGGTCTGTCCCCCATCTCCTCAGCTTTACCTCTTCCAGACCGCGAGCTGACAGGTCACAGAGTGTGGCGCCTCCCAAGCCTGGCTCTTCCACTCACGGGACACAGGAGCCACCCAGGCTGTTTCTTTCTCTTCACTGCTGGTCCTGCTCGGGGACGGAGGGACCACAGTGCTCACCACCCACCTGCCGGGCACATCTTGGCTGCATCCTGGTTTGGCCACACCAGCCACCGTGGACGCTGCAGTGTGAGTCTCTGTGCATCACTTGAAGCCTGGCCAGCCAACCTGAGCCACACACAGTTCTGCATTCTGGGCCGAAAGGCTGCTCCCGAGGAGTGGCTTCTGTCCCCAGAGTGACCCTCAGGCCTGGGAGACCTGGTTCTTGAGCAGAGTGGGCAGGTGCACCCCCCTTGGTGGTCTTGCCTCTGCAGGGCCTGTCCCGAACCCCTCAGCCCCTCCCTGGAGCACATGACAGCCACCCCACCCACGGAGGCCGTAATCACCCTGATGGATGTTGTCTGTCCCTCCCTGTGGGGATGTGCACTCCTTTAGGGCATAAACTGTCGCCGTCATTTGCTCAGTAAATGCAGTGTGGCGGGCACTTTGTCATGTGAAGTGCCGTGAAAGTTTTACTCCACACTCCCTACCTCACCTTTGCCTTACAGAGAAAGTGTGAGCAGGCACCAGCTGGGCTGGGCCCTCCCAGAGCCGGGTGCCTTCACCCACTGTCCTCTGGAAGAGGCGGGGCCCCTCACTGAAGCGATAGAGCCTTGCAGAGGAGAGAGAGTCCCGTGAGGGAGATGTGCAGGCCGGCCAGGAGTGGCGAGGAGGAGAGACCAGCAAGATCCCTGGCTCCTGGGGGGCAGGGGGTAGGGGGCAGGGGTTGACATAGGCCTAAGGGCTGCCTTTTGCTGTGAAAGCCACAGGGGCTTCCCACATGGTTTCAGGGGTGCCAACAGCCACAGTAGAAACACTCCGTGCATGCTGCCCACCATGTACCTTCTGCTCGGGAGCCAGCTGGACTGGCCCGGGCACAGGCACCTGGAGGCGCCATCTCCCAGGGGTCCTGACCCCCACACCCAGGGCACAGGGCCCACCCCTCAGGCTGGAGGCTGGACGGCCTGCCTCACTGGACAGTCTGGGCACTGAGGAGGAGTGTGGAGAGGGCCTGAGGTGGACTCGGCCTGGTGGCAGGAGAGCCAGGAGAGCGGCTCCCACCGGGAGGGGTGGTTGCTCATCCAGCTGCCGCCCAGCTTCATGCCAGGCAGGACGTGGGGCTCAAAATACTTGAGGCTTCGGCATTAGCTGTGCCATCTGGGCCCAATGACTCTGCATTGGGAGCCATCCTGAGCACTGGCTGAGCAGCATCCCTGTCTCCAGACATCACTCAGTCCCCTGGGGGACGAAACTGCCATGTAAAAATCCACTGGTTTAGAGACGGGTAAGGACTTGGTCAACGCAAGACGGACAGATTGGCTTTTGCAGACTATGGACAATCCAGCGTCTTTTGTTAAATATACACCAAAAAATGTAAATTTGCCATTTTAACCGTTTTAGGTGCTCAGTTCCGTGACCCTAAGTACATCGACATTGTTGCGCAACCCTTGCCACTGTCCCCCTCCAGAACTTCATCATCCCGAGCTGGAACTCCACACCACTGAACACTGACTCCCCACGCCCCCCCACCAACCCCTGGTGACCACAGTTTACTTTCTGTCTCTGAATTTGATGACTCTAGGGACCCCATATAAGTGGAATCATAGAGTATTTGTCTCTTTATGACTGGCTTATTTCACTTAGCATAGTGTCCTCAAGGTTCATCCACGTTGCAGCACGTGGCAGAATTTGCTTCCTCTTTAGGACCCAATAATATTCTACTGCATTGATATACCAATTTTTTCATCCGTTCATCAGTTGATGACACTGGGTCGCTTCCACCTTTTGGCAGTTGTGACTAACGCTGCTTGAGTGTGGGTGTGTACAAGCATCTGTTTAATTCCTGCTTTCAATTCTTTTGGGGAGGTACCCAGAAGTGGAATCGCTGGATCGTATGGTAATTCTTTTAATTTTTTGAGGAGCCTCCATGCTGTTTTCCACAGCAACTGCACCATTTACTTTCCCACCAACAGTGCACCAGGGTTCCAATTTCCCCACATCCTTGGCAACACGTGCTATATTCTGGTTTTGTTTTGTTTCTTAAGGAATAGCCATCCTAATGGGTATGAAGTGGTCTCTCATTGTGGTTTAATTCAGGTTCTTTTTCATCATAAGTTATTTTCTGGGTGTAATGTGAGAGGATGTCTGTCTTCCAGAAACTTGGACTCTCACGGGGATGAGACACATGAGTGGGAAATGGCTGTGACAAGGGAAGCCCAGCAGCAGGGCAGGCTTTGAGGAGCACAGTGGCCTCGCCAGCACGAGGAGGAAGGCCACCCGACCCCTTGGGTGTCCTGGCCCGCCTGCTCCCAACCCCTTGCTGGTGGCGACCGTGTGAGGTGCCTTGGTGCTCCCTCCTGCCGCCCACCTGTTAGAGGCAGGAGTCAGGAAAGCAGGTGGTGGTAGGGAAGTGACGGTGGCAAGTGACGAGGCCAGAGCCGTCTGCAGCAGCCCTGGGGACAGCCCTGCACAACGACCGGGCATCCAGCTCTCCTGAAGGAAGTGCCCACTGTGGCCCTGGGCGCTCCTGGCCTGCCACCTACAGGGAGGGAGGGCACACTCGGGCTCTGGGGCTGAGGCAGCCCACTCCGGTGGCTGAGCAGCACTCCTGCCATGGTGTGGCTCTGCGTCCCTGCGGGCTCTCCCACGGGAGGCACTGAGGGGAGAGCTCTCAGCCCACAGCTGTACCTCGAGGCGGCCACTTGGTTCTCTCAGTCCCTGTGAGACTTTACTTGCTGTTAGCAGAAGAGCGACTATTTGCACAAAGTAGGTGCCTCCACGTGTGCTGCAGCCCGACAGCCACGCTACCAGGGCTCCGAATCCCACCTCCACACGAGTGGGGAGGGGGTGGCCTTTCAGAGGGACAGCCACACCGCCCGCGGCCCACGGTGCAGGGACTCCCTGGGCCGGGCAGCCCTCCGGGACACAGGAATCCCAGCACACTAAGGCCGACAGGGAAGGGACCTGTGTCCCAGTCAGTGACCTGAGTGCACCAGGCTCTCCCTTACCACAAAGGAGAGCCAAGGGGAGTTGGCCCTCCAACAAAGAGCCTGCCGTGTCCTCCAGGGGATGTGCTGCCCAGAGCAGCGGGCAGCGCAAGGGCGCCCGAGAGTGACGGCCTCTTCCTCAGCAAGGCCTCCATCGGCCAACCCTGCTGCCATCACCTTTCACTGTGTGATGAGATCACGGAAGAAGCTGTCCTGGGGAAGAATCTAGAAAATAGGTTCTCGGATAAAGGGTGGGTTCAAAAGTAGGAAAAAAAAATGGAGAGAGGAATTTCAGCTAGAGTTACAAAGAGAAGGGGGCAAAGAAAAGGGAGGGGTGCCCATCCTGGAATGGCGGGGCCGCTGTGGGGGGCTCGGGACTGGAGGCTGAGGGGCTGGTCCTGATTTGCAAGCACTCCCAGGACTGGAGGGGGCTTGGCTGTCTTCACGGCTAGATGCCAGCACCCAGAGCTGCTCCAGGCCCCACACATAAATATGTGGCTGAAAAAATGACTGTGTTCCTCCCGCCTGGCCCCCGTCTAACGTAAGGTGCACACTTGGGCTTGGGCCTCCGGGGAAAGGCCATCCATCGAGACTGCGAGCCCCCTTCCACCGAGATGCGTCCCCACTTAGAGATGCTGATGAGAGGAACACCGGCGGGCATCTCGAATCGCCTCCCGCAGCCCTGGAGGAGCTCTGCGGGGCAGGAACAGACCGGCGGCTTCAGGGGCAGGGGGGGAGGACGCGGGTGGCAGCCGCTGGAAGAAGAGGACTCGGTGCACTTTATGCGCGATCAAAAGCTGAGAGAGACAGGATGTTGACAGTGCCATTCCTCTTTACAATTAAGAAGATAATTTAATTACTGCTATTAAACCTAAGCTTCTCCCCTGCGTGAGCTGCTCTTCACAAAATGCTGTGGCTTCTGCTGCTCCCCACACGCAGACCTGGCAGCGGTTAAGTGCAGACGCTTGGCCTCTGAAGTCTCCTCTTGTGAGGCCATCTGGTTTGGAGTAGTGTGACAAGCAGGAAAGTGAATCAAAAGCACGATTGGTGTTTTTCTAAATAGAAAAAATGTGTGAGGTAGAGCAGGAGACCCCACAGTGCCCCCAGGGCCGGGTACCCCGGGCTCACGCCCTGGCCGCTGTCGGGATGCAGAGGCAGCTGTGAGGGCCGAGGGAGGGATGTGGGGTCAGGATGGTGCCCACGCATCAGATGTGCCCAAATGCAGATGCCCACAGGGGTCCATACCACAGCGTTAAGGGGAAACTGAGGCATGGGGCCTGCGAAACCCAGGGCAGGTGCTCTCCCTCGCACCCAGCTCCAATCTGGGCTGCGCTCCTGCCATCATTGGAATCACCCTTCTAGTCCTAGAAGAAGCTCCTTGGCCCCCACCCTCCCTCGCTCCGCCCGCAGGCGGCCCCAAGGGCTCTGCCCACGGCAGCTGTGCCCCTGGATTCCCCAGTGCTCGGGCACTTTGATCTGCAGCACACCTGGAGAGCAGTGCCTCAGCTCACCCAACCACTGGCCAACAGATGGGTCCCACACACTCCGTGGACTTCCCCGGCTGGAGGCAAGGGGGACCGGAGCCCCACCACAGCCAGGGCCCCCCTCCCTCTGCAACTACAGGCTTGAGGCGCCACTAGATAGACTGCGCTTGTCCTGCAACCGAATGCCAGCACATGGCCTCTGCACCCCGATGCTTCCCTGGGGAGGCTGCGTAACCGGGCCCTCGAAGGTGTTTGCCACCAGAGGCCGTGCCCACGTCTGACTATGCCCTACAGCTCAGCCAGCACACTTGTTCCAGGTGCTTTCTCTTTGTCTCTGACGCCGCATGTGGTGTCACCAGCTCCACTTGGGTGGCAGTGCAGGAGCAGGTTCCGTTTCAGAGCACCAGCCATGAGACTGGGCGAGATCCTGTGTTCTGTGGGGTCGTTAGAGTTCCTATGTCTTGGGGGAGACTCAGGTAAGAGGAGGCGGCACTTGTCGAGTTCTCCAAAAACATGGGTCATTTGTGCTGGGAGACAACTAAAGGTGCACTCTGTGTAGAGTCCCCCAGCCTCCCTGGAGCTGAGGGGGCGCCAGGCTCAGGGAGCTGGGCTGCCAGGGTGTCATCCAACCACAACCCAGGGCCCTTCAGTTTCCTAGACCCCTGACGTGGGACCCAAAGGGGTGAAGGGGGCAGTGGACAGGCCCCACCCCTCCTCTACTGTGTCACAGGTTGGGTGTCCATTGTTTTTTGAACGGCTCCGGTCTGGGTCCCTGGGCCGGAATATCTCTGAGGTCCCTTCTAGTCTATGCTCTTGTCCTCCCAGGTCCTGGCAGCTGGACACCTGGAGACAGGCAAGGGGAGCAGAACGGGGCCTCTGGGCCAACTGGGGAACCCGAGGTAGGTGCTGTGGGGGAGTCCAGCAGCTGAGGGGTGAAGCTGTGAGGAGCCAGGTTGGACAGGACCCTGAGCCCCACACAGCACGGCGGCTCCCAGAAGGGGCAGGCCAGGCGTGTTCGAAGAGGAGCTCAAAGTGAGGGAGCCAGAAGTGGGAAGGAAAGGATGGTCACAGAAAGGCGGGACAGCCACATCACGGGGAAGCCAATGGCTGTCCAGGGGCAGCTGCCCACAGGAATGTCAGCCCCACACAGCAGCGGCCAGACAGCGCCTACAGCTGGGGGTGCTCACCAAGCATTCGTTCTAGGAATGAGCGACCGAGAGATGGCCCTCGTGCCTTTCTGAAATGCGGAGCTCCCAGCAGAAGCCAGGTGACCAGAGCCAGCCCTTCCCTCGCCTCCACCTCAGGATGAAAGGAAGGGTGACAGTGATGAGATGCGTGGCCAGCACACAGCAGGCTGTCCAGAGGAGCCAGTCCTGCCTGCAGCGCTGAGCATCACAGCATCCATCCTAAAACAACCGAGTGCCCCTTGCAGGGGACTGGGCACTGGTCAGCAGTAAGGAGAACTGACCAGTGAGCAGCAGCATAGGCCAGCCTGGGAACGCACTATGGAGCAGAAGCAGCTGGACCAGGCGCCCCGCTGCACGATCTGATTTATGAGAAGTTGTTAGCCCGGCAAACTCATCTATGGGGGCGGAGGAGAGAAAACCACGTCTTGGGGGGCTGTTCCCCAGTGCAGGGCGAGACCTCAGCGGTGGCGTCCAGCGGGCTGACCACAGCACATGCACCTCTGGAATGAAGCCAGTGAGGAACTGAATGCTTAAGTTCTATTCTACTTTCTTTCATTAAAACATAAGTAGCCTTCTATGGCTAGTGGCCACCAGGTTGAGCAGCAGTGTGACTCTCCATCTTGAGTGGGGAGTAACTGCAGGAGGGGTGCACAAGCACAAGGCTGCAAGCTGCACACCAAAGGCCCGTGCTCAGCCGTACCCTCTCCTCTGCACCACCATTAGCTCAGGGGAGCTTCTTCTCACTTTAGTTTTGAATAAAACCAAAGCAGAGCTCTCTCCAACTGCTGTTCTCACCCCGTGCCCCACCCCCATGGCCCGACTGTCGAACATGTGCACAGGGAGAGGGAAGCCCTGGAGAGGTGCCCAGCACCCACGGGGGTGGCTCTGCAGGGCAGCCCACAGCCCGTCACTCCTGCAGCCTCCCAGGATAGGAGGGGTGCAGGGTGCATTTGTGGTGCGAGTGAGAAACAGGCTTCCCCAAGCGGTGAGCCCACTGGCACATGCGGCTCACCCAGGAGAGCTGCAGTGGGGGTGGACGAGTGTCCACCCGGGATGGGTGTCCAGAGCTGCCCTTAGGAGTGCATCCCTGAAGCTGTGTCCCCGGGGCCTGCTGGCCACTCGGGCAGATGCTGCAAGAGTCTTCACTTCCTGGTGCTAGGTGCCCTCTGAGGCTTTGAGGGGGCCCTGGCTCCAGAGCTCGTCCCTCAGCAGCCTTGGCCACCCTCCCCCTTCCGAGACTTGCCTCATGGGAATGGTTGCTGCCATTCAACTGCTAAGCCCTCAGTCACTTCATGCCATTAGGACAAACACATCTTGGAAGAAAGTGTCCAGTCCAGGGTGGACATCGGGAAATGTCTGGCTGTGCCCTCAGAGAGGTGGCACCAGGTTGGCACTGCCACGTGGCAGCGATTGCCACAAATGCACTGGGACGGGCATGGAAGGGGGTAGAACCTCAGCCCTTTGTATTTCCCGTCATCTCGTGTCCAAGTTAGCAGCCTTGCAGTTGACCAGCCAGCTGTCAGCTTTTCCTGCCTGGACTCAGGAAGGGCGGGATCAAAGGGTCCCTCTCACCCCATCCCTGGTGTTGAGATAGCGGGGAGAGGTCCCTCACCACCTGGCCTGGGAAAAATGCTTCCCAGACAGGTTTCAAGATGACTCATGACCACCATCATTGTGCCCCCTGTCCAGGTCACTCCGTGGGGACACTCACAGCCAGTAAAGTCAATAAACAGGGGAAAATGCAGGCCTGGGCAAGGGCCAGCCAGGGGAAATGCTAGAAGAGCAGAACTGCCTGTTTTCGTCTTTCCGATCAGTCAGGGCTTCTCCCTATCCCAGCCCCCAGCTGGCAGAGTCCCGTCCCGACTGTTACTCCCAGCTTCTATGGAAACGCCGCAGGACGGGCGTCCTGCAAACAGGCCAGGGGCGCAGGACCAAGTCCTAGAAGAGGGACGACAGCCCCGGTGGGGAATTTCAGTAAAAAGGACAGATGCACACTTGGGGCTGGGGCAGAGTCCTGGTCCCCACAGCCTGGGGGAGGCTGGGATGAAGTGGCAAGGTGGAAGCTGGGGAGGCCAGCGCTCAGGCAGGGCTCAGAGAGGGTAGGGAGGCTACGGAGAGAGGCGTGGCGAGAACAGGCTCTGGACCAGCCAGGAGGGGGCTGCGAGGAGGCGCTCCGAGGGCCCTGCAGGGACCCTGCTCCTCCCTGACAGACTGGCAGCCCGAGGGGACTGGGGTTGGGGAGAACCCGAGGTCGACGAGTTGACCGCACGCACTGTGCCCGAGACCCCCATGCGATCTAACTGGACGCAAATAAACGGACACGCAGGCAGCTTCCAAAAGAGGCGAAACCATTTATCAAGTGGGCGCCGGCGCGGTATCTACAGTATCTACAATTATCTACACGGCCTGCAGACGGAGCTCTCGGGTCGTCTACACTGCAACTGACACGGTCTCGCAGAGAACAATAAATACACTTCCTTCCGCCGCTAACCGGCGCTTTGGCACTGGCGGGCAGACCCGGGTCCCCGGGGCTGGGGAGGGACCCGCGGTGGCTCCCGGACTGGGGAGCCGGACACTTCCACGGCTCTCGAGGCTGGAGGGCTTAGGACCCTGATGGCTTCGAGGCAGGGGAAGGGGAGCCCGCGGTGGCCCCGGGGCTGGGGGAGCGCGTTTTCTGCCGGCCCCCGGGCTGTGCAGGCGCCCGGTTATCTGGGGCAGTAGTCGTAGGAGCCGGGCGGTGCGGCCCCGGCCGACGAGTACATGTTGGCGGCGGCCGCGGCGGCGGCGGCGGCGGCGGCCGCGGCGGGGCTCACGGCGGGGTGGTGGTGGTGGTGGTGCGGGTGCGCGTGCGGGTGGTAGCTGTGGCCGCGCAGGCCGGGCAGCGGGTAGGGCGCCGGCCGGCTCTTGGCCCCGAGGTAGTGGTCGTAGGCGGCGGCCGGGTACTTGTAGGGGTGGTGGTGCAGCGGCTCCGACGCGCCGGGCGCCTCCAGGCGCAGCTCGGAGTGCGGGGGGCTGGGCCGGCCTCCGGGCGCACCGGGCAGCGGGACGAGGCCGCCGGCGCCCCCGGCCCCGGGCAGCGCGGGGCTCAGCACCCGCGCCAGCAGCTGCGGCGGGTGCGCCGGGTCCCCGAGCACGGCCGGCCCGCCCGCGTCGCGCTCGAATTCTCGCCGAGCCTCGGCCGCGTCTGCAGGGAGGCCCGAGGGGTGAGCGCGGCCCGCCGGCACGCAGAGGGGACCCGCCAGGGCCCGCCGGCGCCGGGCCGCGCACGGGCGCTCCCGCCCCTTCTCTCCGAACCCGCCCGAGACCCAGGCCCTCCCCAGAGGCCCGCGCCCCTCGCGGGCGGCAGCGGCGGGCGGGGCGCAGCCGTCGGCCGGGCGGGCGAGTGCGCGCTTGCCCGCCGCCACGGCCGTTGTGCAACCGGCGCGAAGGCCGCGAGCGCCCCTGGGGCGCAGGCGAGGCCGGGCGCGGCCGCCAGCCCGGGGCGGAGCACGCGCAGGGCCGCGGCCCGGATCCCACGACCCTGGCCCTACCTTTCTCCGCGCCGTTGGGCGGCGTGGGCGAGGCCACCGGGTTCCGCGAGCGCGCGAAGGCACTCATGAGCGGCAGGGCCCCGGGCCGGTGGTTCCGGGGCCTGTGGGAGGGAGGCGGGCAGCGGGTCAGGGGCGCGCGGCCAGGGCACGGGCGCTCTGGTCTCCTCAGAGGGCACTCACCAGTCCTCAGGGTCGCAGTCTCTGAAGCCTTTGGCGAAAGGGTTGCTGGCGATCTTGAGCTGCGTGATCTGCCGAGAAGCGAGCATTGTGCAAGCCGCCCAGCCCCTGCGCTGGGGACCACCGGGCCTCGGGGAGGGGGGGGTGGTGTCAAGAGGGATCCCCCAGGAAGGGCCTCTCTACTCCCCGGGGACAAGAACCCGCTTCACAACTGCTCCCTTCCCCACAGAGACTGTCTCTCGCTCCTGCGGCAAGGACTCGGCAGCCTCCTTTCTCACTAAGAAGCCCCTCTTTGTGGCCCCAAGTGATTGGGATGGGAATGTGGTCACCTCCAGCCCCCACCCGCAGTGGCAGGGAGTGGAGGGGCGCCCTAGGAATCTGGGTAAACCACGGATCAAGCCCCTGATGGGGAGTTTCCGGAATGGTTTGGAAAACAAACTTTCAGGCCGCAGTGACAGTTGCCGCTTGAGAGGTCAACCTGACAGGAGGCTGAGCCGCCTGCAGCAGAGGGGAGCCGGCTGCTGGAGGCCTTGGGGGTGGGGCTGCGTCAGTGTCGGGTTGTGTTCCACTCGGACCCACAGTGTGCGGGTCCAAGCCTTCTGTTCCCCAGGCTGAGACTGGAAATTGCACCCCTTCCCAGAAGTGTTGAATTTGCCCACCCCTGGGCCTCACCCGGTGGTTCTGGTAGGCAGTGACCGCGGTGAAGCGCGTCTCCTCGAACACGAAGGTTTTGAAGTTCTCCTCGGCGTATTTCTCACTATCTTTTCGGGGATCCACGTAGACAACATGGAAGCGGGGCTGGTATCTGTGCATGGAGTTGAGAATAATCTGGAAAACAAGAAGGCAAGGTCGGAGCTCGGAAATGGGCCAAGGTCTGGACAGGCAGTGAACTTCCCAGAGAACTTGGGCAAAACCCTTAACTCCCAAAATGAAGCCCAGCCACGCGGCCCAAGCAGAGGCTGCGACCAACTGGGCACCTCCGGGAAAGATGCTCTGAGGGGCAAAAGATCTGGGCTTAGACGCTTAGACTCTCTTTCCTTAGATCCCGGAGAACTCCTGCGGGCCTGCCGTGGGTAGGCGGCCGCAGGGCCGAGTTCAGCTGGGCAGGGAAGCGGCATCACCAGTCAGGACTCCACAAAGCCTCCTGTCCTACCCTGACACACAACCCCCCGGCTTTCCAGTTAAAAACCTCCCGCAAGAGCCCAGGAGTGGGGTAAGGGAAGCAGGGTGACCCTTCTCCCAGGTCCGAGGACCGCCCCCCCCCACCACCATGAGCCCCAACCTGTCCCTCCCCCGCAGCCGGAGCTGATCCAGCCCTGCCTCTGGCTCTGACCAACAAGCTCTCCAGGGCCTGCACCCAGGACAGCGCGCAGCCTGGGGAGGGTGTCGCTTACATGGCCGTTGTCGTCCAGCAGGTTGTTAGTCAGCTTGAGCTTGTCGAAGGACACAATTTGCTTCATCCACTGTGCACCCTTGGCGGGCGAGTCAGGGTGGTAGTGCACACGGCCTGGCGTGGCAGGGTCCGCCTTCCCGGCCACCAGCCACGAGGAGCTGTGGAAGGCATACCTGGGGTGGCACAGAACAGGGGTCGTGCCATGTTGGGGTGAACCGAGAGAGCCTTGCCGAATGAGTAAACCGGAAAGTGCCTCTGATGAGTTTCGCTATCGGTGCCACGTGGGCTGGGAGCTTTTCTGAGGGGGATCTTGCAGAAAACCCCCTCCACTCCCAATACACAGGACAGCAGGAAGCCAGTACCGAGGGAGGAGGCTGGGCTTCCGGCGCCATATTTCGCTGCAAGCGGGTTGGCCCGCTCTGGGCTTTCCCGCTGGCCTCCAGTGTCGCCAGCGCGGCGGGAGCCCGGATTTGGCCGCGCCAGGGGCCTCAGGCGCAGGGCGGTCCACGTTCTCTTTATTAATTGCTGTTAATTGTCCAGGCGGCTGAGGCCCGCCCCGCATAATCTCTCGCAGCCACCCCACCTTTCCTGCCTGGCTCCGGGGCCCAGCGTTCCTGGGGTATGGGGAGAGGGGACAAGGTGCCCACGCTCAACTCCTGGGAGAGGGAGACAGGAAGAAAGGCAGGGGCTGTGTGCGAGGGGCCTGCCCACCTCAGGCCAAGCCAGGCGGAGGGGAATGGGAGCTGTCTCAGGCCCACAGCTGCAGCAGGGAGCCCAGCCTCCTGAGGGGGGATCTTGAGAACTGAGAACTGCTGCGGGTAGGGTGTGTGGGAATGGAGTCCCGTATGGCGGTGGGGAGGGAGCAGGTCAGGCAGGTGCAGGTGCCTGGGCCCACCTGGTCACTAATGTTGTGGGCCGCCCTGGGAGGCATCACGGGGTGGGGACCCTCCCAGGTCCTTCTGGGCACTCACCGGTAGCGCTTGTCGTCCACGGGCACAAAGTCCATGAGGAGCATGTAGTCGGCCATGGGGTCCATGCCGAAGAGCTTCACTTGGAAGGTGGGGAACATGCGCCTGGGGGCAGCGGGGCCTCGGATCACCTCAGGTAGGGGAAGGCAGGGCCACCCCACCTTGATCGGCCAGGATGGCGACCTCCCTGACAGCTGCTCCATTCGGTGGCCTGGCCCCTCCGTTACATCTCCCAGTCACTCGGCTGCTCTGACCCGACTAGGCCCCTACCGGCTGCGGGCAAGGGGAGCGCCAGGGCAGACCCTGCCCCCTTTTCTGAAACACAAAACTGGCTAACGCAGTGCCACAGCTGCGCCTCCGCACCCCAGCCTCGCTCGGCCTGGCGCTTCTTCCACCACCTTTGCCTGCGTAGACCCAGCCTAGCAACTGCCGATTCCGATTCCCGGCTGTCCTGTCTGGCTGGTCTCGGCAGGGAACACTGAGCAGCAGGACTCCCGAGTCGCCGGCCCAGAGACTCTCAGCCCGCGCTCGCTCACTCACTTGCTTGGCAGGGCCTCCCCCAGCTCGATCAAAACGATCCACCTAAACTCCCGGCTTGAACAAAGTGAAACCGGGTAGTTGGCCTCGCTGAGGCCTTGGAGCCGGCAGCCCCGACCCTGCCCTGACTCTCAGGGCCTGCCTCCAGACCAACACCAGCTTCTCCCCACCTTCCTCGGGCACTCAAGCGAGTTCCCACCCCATAACCCCAAAACGCAGCTAGTCAGGGCAAAGTGGGCTGTGCCCTCACGGTCCCCTGACTGTCCTCATCCCTGGACTCTAACTCAGTGACTGACCCAGGCTCTTGAAAGGACATTCTGTGGCTCCTGCAGGGGCTGCCGGGGAGCTGGCCCTGTCCTGACGGCACAGGAGTGCCGGCCGGCCGCTGGGCCCTGGAGGACAGCAGGAGGGCTCGGCCCCCACCTGCCCTTCCTACTGCTTCCCCTCACAGGCAACTCCTTGTGGGTGGGGGGCGGGACACAGATGCCGTGAAGCAGCCCTCCTGGACAGGCCTACCACCCCCTCCCCGCCTCTGCAAGACCGGAGGGTGCTGGGGTGAAGCCTGGCCACCGCCAACACCCTTGCTGGGCCGGCCCGGGCCAGAGGCTGGGGTGTAGTCTTCAGGGGGGCCCATGTGTCCACGGACAGCAAGGGGGCCCTGGAGAAGAGACGCAAGCTGGAGCCAAGTACAGGCCCCAGAGTCCCCAGGGAGGACGGCCACGGCAGGGAAACGGAAACCTCAAGAAGGCTCTGCAAACAGGCCCTGAGCTCTCCTTGGTTGTGCAGACACGGAGCTGGTGTCTCCTTGTGTACATTAGACACAGTCCGGCACCCGCCTTTGTCTGCTGGTCAAATGGGTTGCATCGCAAAACTTGTTCCCCTTCTCTCTGAGCTCTTAAAACAAATACAGGCCAAATGGAAGGTGGTGGACACCAGTGGCAGAGCCAGGCCCCACAATCACCCAAAATTTAGGCCTGAGAAAACTGGGTGGCAACCCTCCACCAAACAAGAGCACGCTGTTTTTAAGGGTCTTAACTCTCTCCTAAAATTTTCAGACAATTGCCCAGATGCCCCTCTTCACCTAGCCCCGATGGACTGAACTAGGGAACCAAAGAAGAGCCTTTCCTTGGAGGGGGAATCCACCGGGAGCCGGCTGGTTGGGAGGCCCCTCGGAGGCGGCTGCCTTCCCCCGAGCCGGGTGTGCACAGCGCGGGCTCCTGCTTCCTGACGCCGCGGCTCCTGGGGCCACGGGTCGGGAGGGCCGGTCCCGCTCGCCGGGCTTCCCTCCGCTGGCCCTCCTGGGCCGCCCCGCCGTCCCCTCCCGCCCGGCGCGCTCGTCGGCTGTCGCTGGAGCCGGGATCGCGGAGCGAAGGAGCCGGCCCCGCTGAGAGGGGCCCGCAGGTGGCCGGGCCGCGCTTCCCACCCCGCTTCTCGGCCCCACTCGCGAGGATCGGACCGAGGCGCTGCCCGAGACCGGCGACACGTGGGGAGGGTCGCGGGCGGGGAGGGGGCGCCCTGACCTGCCGGCCTTGGTGACGATCATCTCGGTGCCCAGCTGATTGAACTCGTCCCACAGCGCCTTCATCTCCAGCTGCACGCTCACGCTGGCCACCTTCGCGTTCTTCTTCACCGGCGCCTTGCCGGCGGCCGCGCAGCTGGCCCCGGGGCCCTCGGGCTCGGCGGCGGCGCTGGTGGCGGCCCCGGCGGCCGGCGCGAACGGATAGGCGTGCGGCGGCGGCGGGCCCGGGGCGGCGGCGGCGCACGGGTCGTAGCGCGGCGGCGGGGGCTCGCGCGGGCCGTACGGGTCGGCGCCCGGCGACGCGGCGCCCGGGAAGCCCCCCGCGGCCCCCAGGCTGCTCAGGCTGCTGGCCGTGAAGGCTGCAACGTCGCAGAAGTGCGAGAGCTGCGTGAGCCACGGGCTGGACACGGCGGAGATCATGACCGGCGGGCGCCGCGCCGCCCCGCCGCCGAGCTGAGCGCTGCCCCGCGCGCCGGGCCGAGTGGCGGGCGCCGCGCCGCGCTGCGCCCCGGGCCGCGCCGCCCCACACCGCGGCCGCCCCGAGGAGGCGCCCCGCCCCGCCCCGCCCCGCGCCCCCCCGCCGAGACCGCGGCCGGCCTCCCCTCCCCCGCCCGCGCCCCTCCCCCCCGGCCCCCCGCCGCCCGCCGCGGCGCGCCCGGCCCGGGCCCCGACCGCCCGGACCGGCTCCCCGGCGCGCCGGCCGCCCGCGCCCCGCTCTCCGCCCGCCCGCGCTGCGTCGCTCCTTCCTCTCCCGGGCTCTCCCTCCGGCTTACTCCTTTACCTTTGTCTTCCTCGTTTAAATTTTCCCTCCTAACCGTCTTTCCTTCTTCCACTCTCTTTCGTTTCTCTTATTTCTGTTTTTTTCCCTACCTCTTCCTCTTTTCCTGTTCCCCTCCTTTCTTTCCGCTTTATTGTTCATCAGTCTTTGTTTTCTTTTCAGTCTGCCTTTTCCCTTTTATTTCTGTATGCCTTTCTCCCTCATTCATACTTTTTTTCTTTAAAAATAAAAAATAAAAACTGAAGCCTTCCTCTAAAGTTTTGTTTTTTTTAATGACTTCACTTTCTGTCTTAAATTTTCCTTCAGTTTTTCCTCTTTCGTTCTGCCTTTATTTCTCTTTCATCTTCTCCTTTTTCCTATCTTCCTTTCCCATGTTCTGTGTTGCCTCCACTTTTCTCCATTTCCTCTCCTCCCGGCCGCCCTCACCGCTTTCTCTCTCCCCTTCCCCCTGTTCCCTGACTCGCTTGCTCCTCTCACACGAGCTCACAGCCACCTCTGCCGCCTTTCTCTGGTCCTCCCCTCCCTTCCTACCCGGCTCCAATGGCCCTCTCTGGGCCCGTGTCTGGCTGCGTGCGGGTGTCTGCAGCTGGGGCCCCAAGCTGGAGGGTGCACAGTCTTTGGGCAGGATGCCCGCCCTTCCTCTCTGCCCCTAGTCGAGGCTGGAAGCCTGGAGCCCAGCCACCAGAGCTCCCTCCACCACCCCGTGTCGGGGCCCTGCCTCCCCTCTTTGCTGGCCCAAGGCAGCAGCGGCGGGGTCTGCCCGTGTCGGTGCGGAACCAGCAGGAAGGCTCACCTTCCATGTCCCTGGTGACGGTGCTGAAGTGCATCCCGGCCGGGGATCCCAGCAGCCGGCGAAGCTTCACCCGCTCGGAGGACCCAGGGCCCAGGCGAGTGGTGTGCTCCGAGGCCTCCGCTGCAACCAGAGAGGTGATGCTGAACGCGCTGGCCCGGGGAGACAGCGGGCTCCGTGCGTCCATAGGCGCCCGGCGGCCTGGCCGGTGCCGCCTCCGACTGCGTGCACCCAGCCGCACCGAGGCCAGCCCAGCCCACGGGCCCCGGGGGCGGGGGCCTGTGGTGCCACTCACAGCCACCGGCCCAGGACCCAGGGGATTATGGCGTCACGGCCCCCCACTTCGGGCCAGTGGCAGCCAAGGGGCCCAGACGGGTGGAGCGCCCTGTGAGTACAGGCCCTCCCGCTTTTCAAGCTCCCTGCCCCTCAAACATCCCGCTGCTCCTGGGGACCTCTGTGACCAGCGCCCCTCAGATATCCCGCTGCTCCCGGGGACATCTGTGACCAGCGCCCCTCAAATATCCCGCTGCTCCCGCGAGGCCAGCTTCCCTCTGTACGGCGAAGGCACCGTCAGCTTCTAAAGCCCCGGAGGGGAGGCGGCTACAACACTGGGAGCACCCAGCCCCAGCCCGCGGCAGTGGGGCACCGATGGGGCACCGATGGAGCACCGCGGGGCCGCCTGGGCCCTGCCCTGCTCCTGCCCTCGGCCCCTCCCGCTGCCTCCTCCCTGGCTGCCCCTGCACCTGGGTGAGGAGAGGGCAGTTCGGGCTCCGGCACTGGCCACAGGCGGACAACCCCAGGGCCGTGGTGTCGTCCTTTCCTCTCGGTGCAGCGAGACAGGACCCAGCCCAGCAAACGTCCCTCAGCCCCCTTCAGCCGGCTCACTGTCGTGGCTAGGGACCCCGAGCAGAGGGACGCCGCCCAGGCCGCACAGCTCGGGAGCCCGAGCGTCACGCGCACCCGCGCGCACCGCCCGCCTCTGGCCAGGACGCTTATACATCCGGAGGGTGGGCAGTGCCCGCTCCTCCGACCTCCCCGCGCACCCGGCCGGTGCAGGGAGGGCCGGGGGCGGGGCCTGGACTGGCCGAGGGAGCAGAGGACACGTCGGAGGAGTTAAGGCCGCCAGGTCGGGTCGTGTGCTACCCCTCACTTGCCACCCACCCGGCAGCCAGCCTGCCCGCCTGAGAAGGCCCTGCTGCCGCGGCGCCCTACTAGGCCCAGCAGAGAGAGGCAAGGTCCACCCCAAGGTCTCAAGGCCTCCAGGCCCAGGCATTCTGGACCCTAAGGCCTGACTTGGCCCGCGCCTTCCTCCACCTACTGCCTCTGGGGCCTTCTCTGACCAGTTTGGGGCATCCGTGGCCTGCCCGTCCACAGTCTCCCCAGCGGGGCGTCAAGCCTCCTTGCCTCCCAGGAGCCTCTCTGGCCCTGCGCGAGGTTCTGGCAGGCAGGGCCTCCGTTTCCAAGGCCTCTCCGCCTGCAACCATGTTGTAGGCCTGCGCCTGCGCCTGCCTAGATGGGGGTGGGAGGCGGGCAGGCTCTCCCAGGGTTTTTACAATCCCAGGCCTCAGACCCCAGGCTGGAGGCGGTGCTGGCTGGGAGGCGGGAGCTCCCAGGAACTGAGGACCAGGGAGTCGGCTCCAGTGGGAACTGACTGGCTCTGGGCTTGTGGTCCAGGATAGAGCGTGAGGCAAGGAGTGGGTAGTGCTGTGTTACTGGGGTGTGGTACGTGTGATCATCTACAGGGAGTACCCCTCGAACCCCAGGCTGTGGCTGCAGCTTTGCGGACTGTGTAGGGACAGGGAAGCTGTGGCCAGAGCACGGCCCCCACCCTGGTCCTGAATGGCCCCTTGGGGCTGTGACAGTAACAGTCACCTGTGGGACCTAGGGGCAGGTCTAGGGAAGAGTGTGATGTGGGGAACCAACAGGCTTGATGTCCCTGTTCCTCTTCCCTGAGCAGGGGCCAGCCCACTGCCTCCAGGACCCCAGGAAGAGCTGCTCCTGATGAAGGGGAGAGCCCACCTGGGAGGGGGTGTGGGTGGGGGCAGGGCATGGCAGAACTACGGGAGGCAAGCCCCGGGCTGGGGGTCCACACCCGGAGAGGCATGCAGGGCGGTTCACTAGGGGTACCTATCGCTGGTGGTCGGCACCCGCCCTGCAGGCTGTGTGTCGGTCCTGTGAGGGGGCTCGGTGGGGTGTGGTTCCTGCATGCGATTGTGTGTTATCTGGGATGCACTCTGCCCCAGCAGATGGGGGTGCCGGTGGTCATGTCGCATGCACCTGGGGGAGCCTTCCTCATTACCTGGGCGAACCCCTGAAAGCAGTCACCAGACACTGAGTCCTCGTGATGCCAGGATTGAGAAGGGAGAAGTGAAAGTGAAAAACCCAGGGGCTTCCTGGAGACGCAGGATCAGCCTCCAGGGGCGCCCTCCTGAGGTCCCCTGGTCCCCCTCATCTGAGGTGGTGGAGGGGAGGGCCAGGTCCTCCCAGACTCTCATTAACCCCCCCACGCCTGAGCTGGGACCTGTGGGGCCTGGCGGGGTGGGCAAAAGCGCCAGAGCAGAGAACTGTGCCGGGGCAGCAAAAGCTGGTTGAGGAGAGGGTCTCTGGGAAGAGGTGAGGGGCCCTACCCTGGCCGCTCCATCCTCTGCCCTACTCACCCGCGCAACTGCAGAACCCTGGACGCCCTGCTCAACGCCCCGGCCCTCCTGGAGCCTCGACTGGAGGGGCCCACAGGGGCCCCAAGCGCTCGAAGCGCGAGGCCGCCCGATCTCCAGAACCCGGCAGAGCCGCCGCCTCCACCGCCCACCGGGGCTGGGCTCCTCCGACCCTGCCCCGTCCCTCCTGGGCGCCGCCCCGCCCTCGCTCTCACCGCGCGCGCTCCGCCGCCCGCCGCCGCCCCGGCCCGCCCCTCTGCCGGCCCTGCGCCCCGCACAGCCCCGGCCCGCAGCCCTCGCGCCGCCGCCTGCGGGAAGCCTTCCTCCCTCACCTGGACCGGCCGCGGCTCCCTTCCGCCTCGCTCCCCCTGCCGGCCGCGCCTCCACCGCCGCAGGTAGGAGGCCTGGCTGGGCGCCGGCCTGCGCGGGCCAGGAAGGCTGGCCTGGCCGGGGGTCGTGAGCTGCGCGGGGTCTGCTCCATCAGGCTGCGGTGCGCGGCTGGGGCCCGGGCTGCGCGGTTCGCCCCCGTGCCTGAAGACAGGACCCGCCGCGCCGGCTGGCTGCGAGGTGGGGCCTCTGGTGAGACCATTTTACAGGCCCTAAAACGGAGGCTCGGCTTTGACTGGCAGCCGGTGGATAGAGGGTGGGGACCAGCAGTCTGGCCGAGGGCAGGAGGCGGGAGGGGTGGGATGGGCTAAGGCAGCAGCCGGTCCTCTGCCGGGCACAGAGGCAGCCTTTGCTTTTCCCTCTGGGTCCTGCACAGGGTCCCACGTGGGCACTGGGCTGCCCGCCTGCACTGCCCAGGGAGCCTTGCCAGCCGCGCTCACTCACCTTACAGCCCCAGAAACCTCGGAGCTTCACGTGAAGGGAGCCCGAATTCAGATTTCTCCCCAGCGCACAGAAGGTGGCCTCTGGAGAGCCTTGGCTGCCCACTGCCGGCTCAGCTCCACCTCCCCAGAGCACGATGGCTCCCCCAGGGGAGCTGTCAAGATGGTTGCTTTCGGCGGGACCCCACTCCTCACTCTCCATCCATGGTAAAGGCACTGGACCCCTCTCAGAATTCTTTCCACCCTCTCGGTTCCCAGCCCTGGAAGGACCTGCGCAACCTCGTGCATCTCTGGCGGGCACAAAGACAGCAATCTTTGCGCTCAAGTGCCCTTGGAGTCAAGGGGCACACCCCTGTGCCTCTGGCGTGCTCTTTGGCCATCTGAGGCGAATGCTCACACAGACGAACTGTGCAGGCGACCCCAGGATGTGAGTGCAGGGGACGCTGGGGACCGCTTCTCCCTGGAATCAGAGCATAGAGTGGGGCAGCACTGGGCTGCATCCCCTTGATTGGCTGGAGGAACCGCCTCCAGTGCCTCTGCCTGACTCGGCCTCAGGGGTCTCTGGGAGGCCCCGCCCCAGGATTAGCCTGCACCCGGCCCGGGGCCGTTCTGCTGCTGTCAGTGGCTCAGCCTGGCCCCGCAGCCTGGGAGACTGGGACTTCGGGGGCCCAGTCTCAACAGGGCAGCCGCAGGGGGCGACCTTCGCTGGAACTGGGGGAGGAGGTGAACAGGCGGGTCTGTCCTGCCTTCCTGGCTCTATCCCCACCTCTCCGCTCCTGGCCCACCATGGGCGCCTCGTGCAGGATCCTGGCCAGGCGGGCACGCCCTGTCCTTCCTCCATCCAATGAAGGTACTCGCTCATGGTGCCGATGAACATGGCTTTCTGGGTGGCTCATGTGGGCACGGACGGCCAGTGACTCCCAGCCTTGGAGGCAGGCAGGTGGGGACCACCGTGCTCATGAGATCTCTGGGGCCACTGGGGTCTGGTGTCCCACCCCTTGGTCCCCAGCTGAGCCGCCAAGTAGGGAGAAGAACCGCGGGCTCCGAGAGGCGGAGGAGGAGCAGGCTCCATCTGCGAGGGGTCTGTGCCAAAGCTGGAGTCCCACATTCCACCCACGCCCAGCATGGGGCACCGCGGGCCAGAGCACTGTCTGCACATACTCGGTGGGTTTGCAGATGCTTGTCAGGTGCTGGGCCCAGACTGGGGTCGTAAGGGGGCTTGTGGCCAGGGGGCTGAGGCTGGAATGGGGGCAGGAGCAGTTTCCCTGCCCTGGCCCTGTGGTGCACACGTCTGCTGGATGTGGTCTCTTGTGACACTGTCCTGTGGGATTGGAGAAGGAGGCTACCCTTCTCCTCAGCTTAGGGGCTCAATGCACCCGAAAGGGCAGTGGCTCCGCTGGCCCCTATCTGTTCCCTGGCCCTTCCCTTGGGTGTCCCCACTGAAGCAGTAGTCCCTGTGAGCCCACCCCTGGGCCTCCTCCTTGGTGTTGAGCCCTTACCCAAACCTCTGGTGGAGAGATCTTTGCCCGGCCCTGGCTCTGTGGGGTATGCCAGACAGCAGGCAGCAGCCCTGCCTGGGAGTCCCAGGCCCACACTGAGGTTCCCCTGAGGGGGACTGAGGGCTCTGAGGAGAAGCCCAAGTGAACCCGGCCGGGCAGACCTGATGGAGCTCTTGGCAGAGGCCCGGGAGTTAGAAATAGCCGGGTGTGTGCACTCTGGTGGCCTGGAGAGGAGCAGAGGCATGGCTGGGGTGGGGGGACCGGTCCCTCACCCCTCCCGTGGCATCACCTGGACCCCAGCGCCACCTGCCTCCCAGTCCCAGGGCAGGGCCTGATACATCTTGGAGCTGATGCCTGAACCCTGGGGGACAGATGGCTGCAGGACGAACAGAGGGAAACCAAGACGCTGAGTGGGGCAGACAGTGGAGGGGTGGCAGGGCTGGGGAGCAGAGGAGGCGGGACGGGGAGGTACACACCTCGCTGACACCAGCCCTCTCGGAGCTGGGAGGGGATGGGCCGGGTGTGCACAGCCCCACATAGCTGGGTCCCAGCCTCTCGTCTGCCCCCGGCCGAGCTGCACCCCCTCACTTTGGGCGTTGTCTTCTGGGCCCAGTGCCCAGGAGGACAGATGGGGGGAGATAGTGAGAGGGATGGCCAGGCCAGATGGGGCTGTCAGCTAGGGCTGGGTCCTAGCACCCCTGCCCCCCACCGGGCACCAGGCCCCCCTGCAGGCTGGAAGTTTCCACAACTCCAGAACAAACAAACAAACAGACAGACCGATGGACAGCCAGGCCCTAGGCTCCTCTCTGATTTCTGGGCCTGTTGATTTAGCTGCCCACTTGGTGGGAGGACCCAGCCACATGGAGAGCTTGCCGTCTGTCTGTCTTTGCATCTACCAGCCACGCTAGCTGCTCCTCCTCCCTGGGTGCTGGCAGGCAGCGGTGGGGCTCAGAGACCTCAGATGTAGGCTTGGTGGGGTGGCTGATCCCTGCCTACTGGGGGGCTGAGGAAACCCATCCCCCCGAGACCCCTGCTTCCCTGGGCTTGGACAGGGGAAGCCACACTTCAGGGCCCGCCCTAGAGCTGGACTGTGGTGCTGAGGGTGATTGGCCACGGGACACGCACCTGCAGACAGTCTCCTCGGGGGCTTCTAGCCAGCCAGGGGGCCCGGCCAGGCCCCAGCACCCACCTGCCGTGCACCCACATGGCACCCACACCACTACACACACAGTTGTAAGCACGGACATGAGTGTCTATGCATGTACATACACACACATGAGCACACCTACAGATGAGTGTGCACACACATGTATGTGGGCACATCCTACACATGTGAGCGTGGGCACACATGCACACACTGTTCACATACACACATGCCAACCCGGGCCGGAGTGCACATCCTGGCACGCGCAGAGCACATATGCAGATGTGCACGCTTGTGCGTCCCTCACAGTGGCTACTGTGGCAAGTCTTCAGTGTGGACGACACTCATTTCAGTCACTCAAGTGGACCTTAGATTTACTGGCTTGGACGAGGGCCGTGTGGAGCCACATGATGAAGGAAAAATGAAATGTTTCAGTCCACTCACGTCGGGTCACTTTCTGAAGGTGACACGCTCAGATGATGTCCCGGGGGGGAGGGTACCGTGGCCAGGATGGGACACTGGATGCAAAAGAGTCTCCCATCACAGGGCTGCTCCACAGGGGCCCTTCTGAGGGGAATCCCCCAGGGGGCCACTCTCCAGGCCCCAGTACTGACTCGGGCGTGCGGGGTACAATGAGCCCTGGGAAGCTCTGACAACAAACTGGGGACAGATGAAGAATGACCACTAAAGCCAGGGACATCAGCATCTATGTTTACAGGCCCTATGATTGTTGGATATATTGTGTCTGCCCTTAAAGATGCTTAGAGCATTAAAAATAATGAAATATATCAGACTTGGAATTTTCATTAAATGCTTAAGTTCGCAATTAAATTCAAGTTGTCCCTGTGTGACTATTTGGAGAAACCCTGGGTGGAAATCAGGTCCAGGTGCAGTGAAGGACTGGCTCCGAGCTGCTGCCCCTCTCTGTCTACTCTGCTCCCTGGCAGAGCCCCCAGGGCTGCCAGATGGCCTCTGTCAGCCCAGGACTACGCTGGGTGCCATGGGCTGGCCTCCCAAGCTGCGGCACCCACTGCCCTCGGCAGGTCCGCCTTGGTTCTCCCCCTCTGCCCACTGATCTGGGGCTGAAGGCAGGCAGACTGTCCAGCCTGAAGCAGTGGTGGATGCTGCTGCGGAGTCACGTGCACGGTGGAGTCGGTGTGAAGGCAGAGTGGCATGATGGGCAAGGCTCCAGCATGGGGACCCCTCCGCCAAGGGCCAGCACTGCCAGGGGCAGATGGGAGACCAAGGCCTGGGGAGAAGGAGGGAGGCAGCCAGACCTTCCTGGTGGACGCCTCTCTCCAGCAGGGCTTCCGTTCCTGCCCAGTCTCCTGCCTTCTCCCGGGGGGGAGCTGCTAGGAAGGCGGCCGTGATGACATTTCAGAGGAGAGACTCTGCAGGCAGGGCCCCTGTCCCCTTGGTCCTTCAGAGCAGGGCAGAGCCAGGGGTGGTGGTGCAGCCCCATCCTCACAAACTGGGCCAGGCGTGAGCCTGCCCATGCAGTGCTTTGTGTCCAGGACACATCTTGGCCTCTGCAAACCTCAAATTTTTCGTCTGAGAAGTGGGGAGAATGCTCTGGGCCCCACAGTGTGGATCAAGGAGCTCACAGACCTCTCAAACATAGCCCCTCAGCTGACGTCACCATTGCTGCTGCCCAGGCCTCCTTGGGCCAGCCCCCAGTCCAACTGTTCCCTGAAGAGCTGTTGCCTCTGTGCTCCTGTGGGGCCTCCAGGCCTGGCCTGGGGTTCAGCCAGGAGGGTCCTGGCTATGCCCCCGGGAAGCCCGGTTATGTACACTCTGCCCGGCTTCCCCACATGGCGCAGGCTCAGCCTCGGTTTCCCCATATCCACAAGCACGGCCACGCCCCACCCCAGCCAGACAAATCCCTTCCCTCCTCCAAGGCTCTGCAGAACCAGGTTGGAATTTCTCAAAAGCAAACAAACAGGCGAGCTCAGAGTTGCGGTTTTGAGAGCTCAGATTCCTCCTGTCTGTCTGAGCCAGTGTCAGGCCCAGGCGGCCGCCCATGGCAGGCTGGACGGGGGCTGCGGCGGAGGCCCCTGGGCTGCTGGCTGCTGGACCTGAGCTGGGTGGGGGCGCCCAGGCTCAGAGCCTGCCATCCCCGATAACAGGGGGCTATCCCAGGTCCCTCCAGAGAACCCACAACAACGGCAGGAGACTGCAGCCTGCCCTGAGCAGGAAGGACCTGGCCTGGCGGGGCAGGGCGGGACGTGAAGAGGGATCCCCTGGGGGAACAGAAGCTGGTGGCGGTGCCCTGCGCAGTGCGGCGGGCAGGGCTGGCGGAGCAGGCCGGTGAGGACTGGAGGGGTCAGGGGCTTGGAGGATCAATGTGCTGGGGGGTGACCCCAGGCGGCTGCCGAGGGGGTGATGTTGTAAGGGGCCGAGCAGGGCCAAGGAGGCCGCGTGGGAACGTGGGGTGGAGAGGCGGGCGAGGGGAGGGCGGGAGGGCACCTCCAGGGCCCATGGCAAGGAGGGAGGGCTGGGGTGAGGGGAGGGGCCTGAGGGGGCTCTCGCCAGGTGGTCTTAATCTCCTCGGTGAAATAGGAGTCCTGGGGGTGGGCGGGAGAGATGGGAGCTTGAGACAGCTGCGGGGAGGGGACGGGCCTGACAACCCTGAGGCCCAGGAGCCCCTGCCCGAGGCCGCTCCCCACTCCTTCTGAGGTGGGTCCCTGGGCTGAGACTCGGAGCTGGTTCTTCCACCCACCCCTCCCCCTTGGCCTCTTCTGCCTTCATGACCCGGAGGGTCCGGCCTGAGTCTCTGTGTGTAGGGGCCTGGCTCTTCCTGCTGTCGAAGTGGCCGTTGGTGACTGGGTGGGCAGGGACTGGGTCCATTTCGTCTCTACTGAAGCCCCCTACTTGGGTGCCCACTAACCCGCTAAGCTGTCCGTGGCGCTAAGTCAATGCCAGTGGAGGTGTGCAGGTCACGCAGGTACCTTAGTGGTCTAACGTTGTGTGTGGGGAGGGGCCCCCAACCAGCCCGGCACTGGGACCAGAGGACAGAGGGGAGGGCCTGGCTGAGTCCCCTGCCACACTCAGGCCGTGGTCTTCACTTCTACCCACCAAGGGCCTCCCAGAGACGGAGAAACGGAGGCAGAGAGGGCAGGGTGAAGCTGGCTGTGACCACTAGGCGGCAGGGACAGGCGGGGACGTGGGTGGTGTGGAGACGCTGACCGCCCCATCTGGCTAAGTGGGTGCTTGGCACCGGCTATGCTGGGTGGACAGACAGACAGATGCGAGCTTTCACTGGTGCCCCAAAGCTGACCTGGCCCCTCCTTCTGCAGTGTTTGCCAGGACTGAAAGTACCCAGGCTGCCCCATGCTGGGTGGGTTGTGGGCAGGCGCCAGGCTGTCTCAGGCCTCACTGGGAACAGTCAGGCCCTGGGGCCGATCTGAGTGTCTGAGGTGCCCACTGGACAAACTGAGGCAGCGTGCCCCCAACAAAGTTGCCATAGAGCAGGATCACCTGGGGTTTCCCTGGGCCAGCCGCACCGGCCAGGCCTCCTTCCTGCTCCGAAATGCCTGCCTGCCCCGTGTCCTGGCTCCCATCCAGGTGTCCCCTCCTTCCTGGCTCTGTGCCATGAGCCTGCCCCCCCGACAGTTAAACCCCTCTCAGGGCTGCACCCCTTAGCACCTGCTGGGCCCTGCACGCTGCTGCCGCCTGCTCCTTGAGCCTGGGCCGGCGGGGGCTGGGGGCATCTACCCCAGGGCATTTGCCAGTCCTGCCACTGTTCCCTTCCAGGCCAGACATCAGGGCCTGGGAGTGTAGAGCAGCAGTGAGCAGCAAGGCCGGACCAAGCCGTCTTGGTGAGTGGCCTCGAATGTCCACAGGGAGGTGGCACATGAGTGGGGTTGAACCAGCCCTGGTGAGCCAGGCCCAGACTGGGCCCCAGAGAGTCAGCCTGCACTAGGCGGGGAAGGTGGGCCTGGTCCCGGAGCCTTGCTCTCCCCAGAGCCCCTTCAACTTAGCTCCCCGAGAGTTCCCTCAGGTGGCCTCAATGCCACTATTTCCCTGAGCCCCTCCCTCCCATGTCTGTATATTCAAGACAGGATGACGATTTATCCCTCTCACCTTCAAGGGAATTTTTGCAGATTCTTTCCTAACATCCACTAAAACCAGGAGAGCACCTTTCCATCTGGGAGGATAGGATGTGGCAATACCCTGCAGACATCTGCAGGGCTGTCCCAGGGCAGAGGAAGCAGCCCAGGTCTAAGGGAAGAAAGTTCTGGAAGGAGATTGTTGCTCCCAGGTGAAGAAGGGCGATGCGTTTTTCAGGGCTGCCCGGGAGATAGGCAAAGGGAGTGGCCACTGGGGAAGAGAGGAGAGCAGTGGGGTGGCACAGGCTGCTTGGGGACACAGAGGGACAGGCACTGAACCTGGAGGGCATTTTCCTGACTCCAGCTTTGGGTTTCTGGCTGTGCTTCCTGGGGACAAAGTCCCCTTCAGACACTCAGTGCGAGTCTGTGCTCTGTGAGGTGCCTACCCTGAGGGCAGGGGCCGCCGACCCATGACCTGGATGCTGTGGACTCGGCAGCTCGCTTTCCTTGTCCATGGGCCTGGCAGGAGCCCAGAGCCCTACTCAGGAGGCCAGGGCCGGGGCAGTGAGTGGTGACCATGTTATGGATCAGGGGATGAGGGCAGAGGTCTGAAGCTGCAGCGGTGAAAGACATGTCCCCGCTTGGCCCACGAGAGCCTCGGAGGCGGTGTGAGAAGTGATCAGTGGTTGTTGGGTGCCTAGCACTGTGTTGGTGAATCATACTGTTATGTATACTTGTCACCAAAAAGCAGTGGTCATGGTGTAGATGCTGAATCCTGCCCTGGGGGCACCACCCTCTTGGTATGGCATGTCACCTCCTCCATTCTATATGTGCTGTCTCTCTTAATGTGGCCCTGGCTCTGCTCTTGAGGCTGGATGTCTCCAAATAGATTCCCAGGCCCTTCCAAACCTCCTGGCAGACACACACCCCATGCCACTAGTTGGTCTGCTGACTACCCCCAGCCCCAGAGCAGCTCCCCAAAGCCTGTGTAGACAGCATCAAGCATCTTGGATTTCTGACAAAGGTACCCCCCATCTGGTGGCAGGTGACACCTGAGCCCACCCCATCTAGTGGCAAGGGGCTGGAGTGAGTGACCTGGCCAGAGACAGCTGCCCTGGAAACAGTCAGAAAATCCCAATGTCACTGGCCCTGGTGCCAGAAGAGGATTGAGGCACAGAGCAGGGTGAGGCCTTGGGCATTTATGAGGGGCCTTGTCCAGCCAGGGGTCCATCACATCGCAGCCAGGCCCTGCTCCTGTGCTGTGCACACCTCTGTTGTCCACCCACCCACCCAGACAGAAAATGGCCATTTCCTCTGGCCCCCGGCCCAGGGAGCAACATGGAGCTGGCAAAACAAGCAGGCTGTTCCTCCTGTGGCTGCCGGCTGGTGATGGATGGCCAGAGGGGATGGCCTTGCTGATGGACGACCGCCCATCATGTGCAGGCAGAGGGTGGGGGCCTGATGAGGCTTCGGGCACAGGCACGACACACACTTGTGATCCGTGATACTGGCCTTACCCCACCCTGAGACCCTCTCAGTCCAGAGACCTAGGTGAACCGAGACCCAGGCAAGTCAATGCCCCTAGTCTTGGACTCCCCATCGATGCATGGGGATCATAGTCCAGGCCTTATCACGGGTGGGGGTGAGCCAACGTACCGGGGGGTGAAGCCCTCCATGGCCCCTCCGAGGCTCCCACCTGTCGCCCAGAGGGCAAGAACGCCCTCCTCGGCCTTCTGAGCCTGGCTGGGGTGGCGTCCTTTGAAGGCTTTATCAGCCCCTGCACGTGCAGGTCTGGGACTCCTAGCAGAGTCTGAGCAGGCTGTGCAGAGCCCACACCTGGGCAAGGAGAAAAGGCTCTGGAGGGCCTTGAGCTCAGGGCAGGGTCAGGTGGCCACACCCGGAGGGCTGAGGGGGCACAAAGGCCAGGCAGTGGGGCCTCTGGTCTCAGGGTTCTGGCAGGGCCTGGATCCACTGCACCATCCCAGAAGGCCCCTGGGGTCCACTGCCCTAGTTGTCCAAGCTCCAGCCTTCACTGGCAGCCCCTCTGTCTGTCTCTCAGGGCAGGATTGTCACCTTGTACAGATGGGCACACCAAGGCTCAGGGGAGCTCCGGCTGGGAGAAACACAGGCCTGGGGAGGGGTGGGCCCACCGGGCACTCCTGGGCCCTGCCATCCCATCTGCTGGCGAATCCTGCCGGGAGGGCTGGGGCGCTGATGGTGCTGACGGCCCCACAGAGGCCACAGCTGACATGCTTCCAGCCTGAACTGCTCAGAGACCTTCCGGCCCTGACTGCCGGCCACCTGCAGGGCCCGAGGGACACCCAGCTACCCAGCCTGAGGCCGGCGGCAGTACAGGCCACCCAGCTGGTGACTGGCTGGAAAGGAAGGGGCAGCTGTGGCCAGGCCTCTGACCCCCCAGCTGCCCAGCCCCACTGGGAGCAAGTCTGGCCAAGAGGAAGCTTCTGAGACCCCCACTTCCTGAATCTCAGAACGGGCTGGGCTGGGGCCCTCCCACTTCCCTCCAGAGCCCCCAGCCCTGCCCTCAACTTCTCCAACTCAGTCCTGAAGCCCCACAGCCCCCAGCTACGTGTTTCCTGGGGCGGGGAGTGGAGGAGGGTGGCCAGGCGACGTGCCCCGACGTGGGATCGGCGGGGCAGGAAACCCCATTGAATGGGGTGTGAGGAGCTGGTGGGCGAGGGACCTGGGTGGAGCAGGAGAGCTGGGCCAAGGAGGGACCTCTCCTGGAGATGAGGCTGCCGACGGAGCGGGGTCATGACCTCTGCCACAGGACCCTGTGGATGCAGGCCTGCCCTGTGGGTGTGGACAGGCCCACCTCTGCCGTAGCCAGGGTGGCGCTCTGACACAGCTTCCAGAGCTGGGCTGGGACACCTGAGGGCCCTGTTGAGATGGCTCTGGGGGCAGCAGGTGATGCCAGAGCAGAGGGACCAGGCGGCCCAGGGGATGCCCTCAGGCCCACGGGTCTGGCGAGTTGCACTGTGCCTGCCAGGAGAGTGAGGCCGAGATGTCCCTGCCTCTCCATGCTGCTGCGTGCAGGAAGTCTGGGGTCTGCCTGGGCTGGCAGAATCAGGGGCAGGACCAAGGCCCACGTGGGGCAGGAAGTGGCCCTGGACTCCAGCAGGGATGGGGTGGGCTCCAAGGGGCCGTTTCCTCCCTGGGAACATCCTGCCCAGGCAGCAGGAGGGAAGAGGGCCTGGTCCTGGTGGGCAGGAAGGGCCTGGGGCTCAGCATCCCCTTGGGCAGGGCCCTGGGGGGGTCCCAGGAGGGAATAACCTCACGGATGTCTGAGCTCTGGAGCTCAAAGGCCAGCTGGGCCTCCCCCTGACTCCCCTCCCCCGACCTGGAGCTCCCAGCACCCTCCTTGGGCTGGGTTCCTGGAGTTTCCAGCACTATCAGCCTTATCCTCCCATGGCCAGCAGCTCAGACCCTGGTCCAGCCTCAGTTTCCCATATGAACCACGGCTGGAGCCCGTGCCTCCCAGCCTGCATATGGCTGATGGACAAAGGGCCAGGAGCCCAGGGAGAGGCCCCACAGGCAACAACCTGCACATCAGAGCTCAACCCGAGCTGTCACCCTAGGCCTGGGCAGACGGCCCAGCCCCAGTGGCCCCTGCTCTGGGCCCCGGGAGGGGGTCAGTACCCCCCATCCCCACCCCATGGCCTAAATATAACCTGAGCAGGCGCCTGGCCGGGAATAGAGACCTCTGTCAGCCCCCAGCAGGTGCTGGCGGGAGGAAGGTCAGCATGATTGGCAGAGGTGTCGGCCGGGCAGGCAGCCAGACGCGGGTCATGTGAATGTCCGGTGGTGAGGTCCAAAGTGGGGTGGCCTGTCCTCCCAGGACAGCTGGTGCCCATCCCGCCCTGCTCGGGCAGCCCTGAACCCTGCCCTTGTCCTCGCCCCCTCTCTGAGGCTGCTGCCAGGCCTGCAGGACAGGCAGACCCACCCTGCGCTCTGGCCTGGGCACCTTCTGGCCTCCCCAGGCTCAGCCCCAGGCCTGTGGTTCCATGTGGTTACGGACCATCCCTCTGGCCAGGTGGGGCTACTGAGCAGATGCTCAGAATGCTGCCTGGCCCTGTCCAACTTCCCTCTACCCCTCATCCCTGCAAGATTCTTCCGTCCCTTCCACCCTCAGGCCCCAGCCTGCCCTGTGTGCCTGTCCTTGTGCCATCCCTGCAAGACCCCTCTACTCCAGACTGTTTTGAGCTGACACAATCAGCCTGACTGATGGCGCTCGACACCAGTGTCCTCCGGAGTTCCCCTCTGCAGCTCATTCCATCTCCTGTCCCGGCCTCAAGCTCTCCCAACCCGACAGTCTGGTCAGGTCCCCTTGAGCCCCACATCCCTGAGGTCAGGGCTCCAATGCAGGGAGTGCCTGCCACCCCCACCCCTCACTGTCCCTCCCCACCCCCTCAGGCAGCATCCTGGGCCCCAGGTCCCTGAGCCCAGCACTGACCCCCCCATTGCTGGGCAAGTCCTGACCCCTGCTGGCCCACCTGTGGCCATGGCTCTCCCCAGCCAGCCTGTCCCTCTGGCCCCTGCAGCACCCACTGCTTTCTGTAGGAAGGAGACCGTCAAGCGGATAATCTGCAAACATAGTGAAAACTTCCGAGCAGCCTAGAAGAGATGAGTCCTTCCAGTTCTCTGCTGGGTCATCCCAGTTACTTGAATCCAAACCAACAATTTCTCCCTTGCTTGACTAAAGTCATGTGCACAGGCCTTGGAGCAGGAGTGGCAGACATCGGGGAGGGAGGCCTGGCCAAGGCCCGGCAGGGTCCAGGGGTCTGGCCTGACCCTCAGGGGCACGGAGTGGGCAGGGGCAGGCTGAGGAGAGAGTGGGAACTGGAGTCTGAGACACCCAGCTGCCCCTGAGCCCTACTTGGGTGTTTGTTGATTGACCAAGTGAAGCTTTATCTAGCACCTATGATGTGCCTACCTTATGAGACATGTCGCCATCCTAGAGATCAGAATCCCGGAAACTCGGGCTCTAGGAAGGAGTCATGGGTCTGGGGACTCCCTGTCTTGGGAGGGCCTTGGGGAATTGGCTGCGCCCGCCAGCTTGTGCTTCCCCTCTGCAGCCCCCCTGCTGTGGTCTTATGGCCCTGCTCGCTCACTGCTAGCAATGAGAAGCTCACTGCCCAGAGGCAGCCCACTGCATCCAGGACAGTGGGCATTGCAGCCGTTGCTTTGCAGGTTGGCTGATAGAAAGCCCATCACAGAGGGATGAGCAGGGCCAGCACAGGCAGGGGCCTGGAGGCTGGGAGCTGGGCTGGCGAGGCCAGCCAGGGAGACTAGGGGACTGAGTGCTGGCTGGAGAGTGCGGACCACCTTCTGCTCCCCTGCAGCTCCTCCCGCCCCGACTTTCAGGACCGCAGAGGTGTGGGAGGCAGCTCCATGGCCCTGCCCTCGCTGGACACACAGGACGTGGTGGAAGCTGCAGCGTGGCTTGTGCTTTCTTCCGCTCGTTTTTCTGGTTTGGGGCCTGGGTGCCCAAGCAGGGCTAGGAGCCTGGGAATGGGCAGGGATGGGGGCTGGTGGGGAGGCCCTGGCAGGGGTGTGGCTGAGGAAAGGGATTGAGCCTGGGACCTGCCTGGCTGCCACCTTCCTGTCCATGCCTGCCCTTACCTGCTGACAGGTGGGCGAGTTCCACCCTGAGCCACCAGGGTCACCTACATGGGCTTCAAGGAGCAGGCTTGGTCCTGAGCCCACTTGCCTCCAGCCTCTGGCCCGGTCGCAGGCCGAGGAGGGGACCCAGGGTGCAGCCTCCACAGGGCTTCTGTGGTCGGAGGGTCAGGGGTGGGAGCAGATGCCTGAAAGTAGGCAGCTCCGATTCGCGTCCCCCTCGGCCTCCCTTGGAGATGCCTGGGTAACGGGCTCTGCGTGTGAACACAGCAGGGACAGCGGGCAGTGGGCAGGTGTGTGGAGCTCTCAGGAGAGGTGCCTCCCACCTGCTTGGCATGTGTCTGCCCTCGGCTTAAATCCGGGCTCCTCTGCTTCCTGCGTGTAGGGCCCTGTGCCTGGCTGTGCCTCTGGAGGGCCCGATGGGGGCTTTCCTCCTTCCTCCTGCCTCCCAGCCCCCAGGCTCCGCTCCCCAAACTAACCCCAGCTGCCTGGGATGCCCTCTCCTCTCCTCCAATCAGATCTGCCCACCGGCCCTTCTCCCAGCTATGCTTGAAGAAACTGAGGCCCGAGCAATGGAAGGAAGTGCTGAGATGAAGCAGTGCTGAGTGGTGTGGTCCCAGCTCTAGTGGGGTGATGATGGCAGTGGTGGGCGGGTGCTGGCCGTGACCCTGAGGAGACAGTGGCTTCCTGGGAGGGGCTGCTCTACAGGCTTCAGCCCCCTGTGGGCACAGTCCCCTGGCCCCCCAGCCTGGGGGGGGGCCATTAGTCAGGGGGTTGCCTGCAGAAAGCAGGGGACTGGCGAGGGGTTGAAGCCCTGAGCGGCTGTCTGGATGAGGGGACCGTGGACCTCTTCTGCGCCCCTGAAGTGGTGCCCCCCATGGGTGCTGCTGCCAGCAGCTGCCTTTCCTCCGGGCAGCCTACTCTGATCTCCCTCTAAGCACTCAGTCAGGGCACCCAGGGCTCATCACCCCACCTGACACCCATCATCTCCATTTCAGAGTTGGGAAACTGAGTCATAGTAATGTAGTATGTCGGTCCTCACAGCATGAGTTCAGGACTGGCAGTGAGGGTGGCCTGTCCAGTGAGGTTAGGGGTCATGGCCAGGCCTGGGACTACCTGAGGTGGTGGCTGATAGGCTTCCAGGGGAGCTCAAGGCACAGAATTCCCCCTGTCCGGGGAGGGGCATTAGTAGTTGGGGATGGAGCTAGGGATGTGGGGGTAATTCCGGGGCTCACGGTTCAGGCCCCAGTGGGTTTTGAGGGTACACAGGAGTTCACCAGAGCAGAAGGGCCAGCAAGGCGCAGACCACAGTCGGGTGGTGACCCCTTGAGGAAGCTAGGGCTCAGGGTGAGCAGGCAGCACCCAGACGCCTGAGGCAGGCTGCTGGGACTCACCTAGCTGTCCAGCGCTCTGTCCCTCCTGTGCGCCGAGAGGAGGGGACCTCAGGGCCTGGGGTAGAGTTGGGGGAAGGAGTCCGCACAGTGGGGCTGGCTGTAGCCTCTCTGAGTGGCCCTGGAAGGGCCGTCCCGTTTCTGGACCTCTGCTTCCCCATCTGTAGAATGGTCGACAGCCCCTGTGGAGGCCCTTGGCTCTGACAGGCTCCCTGGCTTGGGGGTGGGAGTGCAGCCCAGCCACGCCAGCTGAGACCAGACCAGGGACTCAGCACAGGTGCTGGGGGCCCAGCTGACTGGGGTCATTAGGATGGCCCACCCTGGAAAAATCTCCAGAACATCTGGCCCTCCCACACCCCACATTCCCAGCTGGACCTGGGCTGGCCCAGCCCCTGAAGCATTTCTTAGCGATTAGGTCCTAATCTCCAGCCACCCCAGCAGGGGGCCCTGCCCTGTGCTGTCCATCCCCCCGCCTGGCCCCTCCACCCACAGGCTCCAGCCCTCAGGGCCCCAGGAGGCTCCCAGAAGGACGACGGCTCCGCTGAGCCTCCTGCTGGGGCCTGGAGCCTGGGCCTCACCCAGCCAGTTGTGCCCAGCCCGAGCCGAGCTTCAGGCCCCTCTGTCGTCCAGGAATTGGGAGGCCCTGCTGATGTTGAGGTTAAGAAACCTGGTCATGTTGCTTTTTCATTAAGCCAGTTCCAGCTCACAAGTCCCTGTTCTCATGCCTGCTACCAGCGCAGACATTGCCAGTCCCTCCCAGATCTCTCGTTCCACGGACCCGGACGCTTCTGGTGGCTTGGCCCTGAGCGCCAATTGTCTTCTGCCGGTGGGTCAGAGCGATCGACTTGCCCGCCCTGAGGGCAGTGAGGACAGTCTGAAGACCTAGAGGGGTTCAGGCTCCCAATGGTGCTGGAGGCCACTGTCCCCATAGCAGCTGACACCAGCGCCCCCCTTGGTGCTGAAGTGGCCCTGGCTCTGACCCCTCAAGGAGCTTCCTGCCTCATTGCCCCTCCTGTCACCAGAAACTGCGGCCCAGGGAGGGGCAGGGCTGCTTTGGGGCTGGGGGTGGGGACCCCCTCCTCTGTGGTGGCCCTCCCCCCACGAGGCCTGGGCAGGCGCCTCGGCGCAGCTCGGGCTCCAGAAACATTTGCTTTAAGTCTTAAAATATCAGGTTCCTGCATCACAGGGCTTCCCTGGGGGCCGCTGGGCGGGCGGGCGGGATTCCAGGCATAAGAAGGTTCTCCTCTGGCCCCCACCCGCCCCTGCCCCCGCTGAGCCTCCACTGGAGCCGACCGAGTGTTTGGGGGTGGCCCGCGGGCCCTCACTCTTCTGCTCTGGGGGAAACCCGAGTGTGCCCACCTCAAACCTCATGTCTTCAGAGCCCCTCTCCCTCCCCAGAGCCCTTGGGCGAGGAAGCATGGCCCCACGGCTCAGTCTCCTCCCTGAGCTCAGAGCTGCTCCAGCAGGGCCCGTGGTGCTGTCAGCCAAGGACAGGCCACCTGGGGAAAACGAGGCCTGAGGGAGCCCGGCCTCCTTCAGGCCACACGGTGAGCCCCTCATCATGGCGGGGGCTGTGCACTTCCCTGGTGTCCAGCCCTGTGGCACATGCAGGGCCACCAGGGAGAGGTCCTAAAAAGCTGAGGACACCAGGTTGGTGCTGGGCCCAGCATTCGAGGTGGCTTCCCAGGGACAGGGACACTCACATAGGGTCTTGAAAGATAAGTAGGAGTTTTAGGCTGGTCCTGGTGGGGAGGCTCCCTGGACAGAAGCACCAGCCTGAGTGAAGGCCTGGAGGGTACAGGCTGGGGCCAGGCGCATGGTGTAGGACGGAGGGTCCTGGGGGCAGGCCCAGAGGGGTCTCAAACGCACGCGCAGGCAGGCAGCTGGCCCAGGTGCCAGGTGAGAGTGGGACGGGGGCTCAGAGCAGACTTTGGGACCTGCTGCTGATGGACAGGAGAGCCCTCCTGGACGGCCGGTTCTGCCCCTCAGCACGAAGGTGGCTCCCTCCTACCTTTGCTGCCCCTGGGACACGGCTTGGAGGAAGGCATAGCCCCAGTGGCCCACCCACCCCCTCCCAGGCAGACCACCAGCCTCGGCCCGGGGGACCAGCTTCGGCACAGAGCGGGAATTGGAGCCAGGCAGCAACAGCTGGCCCCACTCGAGCATCCCCCAGGGGCCACCGCCTTCATTCCCAGGCCCCCGTCCCAGCCCGTTCCCAGGCTGCACCCCACCCCCCAAAACACACTGCTGGGGATGTGGTCAGATGAGGCTGTGAAGGGACCACCAGCTGGCTAATCTCGCCTACTGGCTCCCTACTAGGACACAGGACCTCGCCCTTGGTCGGGTAGAAGCCCAGGATGCCCCCTCCCGCTCCGGCCTTCCTCGGTCCACCTGGCCCCCCTTGCTACTCTGCTTGTGTTGGTGGACTCAGTCTCCCTGCAGGAGTACACACACTCCAGACCAGTGGAGAACTCCAGGGGACCCCGCCGGCCCGAGGGCACCGAGTGGAGTGGGCAAGACCCCTGAGTCTTGAAGCTGTTGACACAGATCTGTGTCTGTATAGAAACATGGGCTTTGGCGGCTGCCCTTCTTTTTTTTAATTTTTTTTTTTGAGGAAGATTAGCCCTGAGCTAACATCTGCTGCCAATCCTCCTCTTTTTTGCTGAGGAAGACTGGCCCTTAGCTAACATCCATGCCCATCTTCTTCTACTTTATATGTGGGATGCTTACCACAGCGTGGCTTGCCAAGCGGTGCCATGTCTGCACCCGGGATCCGAACCGGCGAACCCCGGGCAGCCGAAGTGGAACATGCGAACTTAACCACTGCGAATAGTGGCTGCCCTTCTTTTGGTAGCACCAATGCGGAGTGTCTCTACTCGCCTCCCTGGGAGCCAGTTTCAGGGAGCTCCGGGCAGCATCCCCAGACCCCGCATTCCTGTCTTCAGCCCACCCCCGTGCACAGTCTGGGGGCAGTTTCTGTCTGTGGCTGAGGCAGTGAATGCCTGTGCGCCCACAGCGCCCTCTCAAGAGACCCAGGGCAGGGTGCCCCTCCGTCACACCCTTGGCTACACAGCCACACATCGGGGGGGTTGCCTCTCCCAAGGGCCACCTCAGAGTGTCTGACCATCTTGCTGCCCTGTCTGTTCTCAGGGCCTCCCACACCCTGGCTGGGACAAGTGTCCCATTTTACAGATGGGGAAACTGAGGCCCAGAGAGACTGTGAGGCCGGGCCATGGCAGAGCCCGAAGCGTGGAGGGGGTGTCCTGTGGATCCTCAGACATGGCTGCCAAGTGACATGGAGTGGTGAGGGAGGGATGGGGGCAGAGTCTTGGGGGGGTGAGGAGGGCCCAGGGGCGGGTCCCCGAGATGCACACTGTCCTCACTGTTCCATTTCACAGCCAGGGCGGGAGAAGGCAGGCCGGGTGCTACGTTCCCGAGGGCAGAGAGTTACAGCAGGAGGAGGGTTAGGAGGTCGTTGGCGCCCCTGAAACCCGAGCAGGCGGCTGGCTCTGGGAATGGGCGTCTGACCCCTCTGCGGCCTCCAGGATCCCGGAGAAAATCCTCAAGGCCGAGTTAATACCAAGACCAATTTTTATTTCAACAAAGTTAATTCTCAACAATGTGATACTGAGGGAGAGGGATTTTCCTGCTGTGGGGAGGGGGCTGGGGTCCTGCCACGGTGCTGCCCCTCCCCCTCGGCTGTCCCCACAGCCAGGGCAGGGACTGGGCAGCCCTGCTGATGCAGCCTGGGGACAGAGCAACTCAGGTCGCTCCTCTCGAGGCACCTCCAGCCCTGATCCTGGCCTGTGAGCCCTGTGGCCACTCGCCGGGGCCGGGAATCCTGCACACAGAGCTCCCACCTCCCTTATCTCCTTGCTGCGGGCAGGGTCCAAGCCCCTCTGCGACCTGGACAGACACAGCTCAGGAAGGTCCACTGAGGAACGCGTGAGCCTGTGTCCCTCAGGCCACACAAACCTAGTGGCCCTCCGTGCTCCCCCTTCCCAGGCGCGGCTGGCCTGTGCTGGCCCAGCCCTGGGTGCCAGCTGCTCCCCCCTGCCTGGGTCTCAGGGCCGACCTCACCGCCCCAGCCGTGCCTGGGGCTGGACCCGGAAGCTGCTTTCCCGGATAATCGATGGTCTGGGGGCCGCAGCGGCCATGGGAGAGTCGGGAGCCCTGTCAGAAATTCCTCCTGACGATGACCACGTGTACTCCAGCAGGGACAGGCCTGTCGGCCGCCCTGCCCTCTCTGGGCCAGGGCCGCTCCCTCCCGCCCAGCCCAGCTCCTGCAGCCCGCCTTCCAAGCCAGGCGCGCACTGCTCCCGGTCCACAGGGGGAACAGTGGCTCGGGGCGCGGCCTCTGCACCACCCTGCCAGTGCCCAGTGGCTGCAGCCCAGGTGCTGTCAGGTGGTCCCAGGTGGGCACAGCTGAAGGAGGCCTGTGGTGATGGTGGTGGGGACATTCGCTAGAGGGCGTGCCCAGCAGAGGGACCAGCATGTGCAAAGGTTAGAGGTACTGCCCACACCTGCCCCCAGGCTTCACTCTGAGGGTACTGCCTGAGGGCAGGGGTGGGGGCCCAAGGGCATCCTACGACAAGCCAAAGTCAAACCAGATGGGCTGGGGGCCCCATGGGGCATGCGGGCCATTCGTCACCGTTATCTGCCCCGCCGCCGAAATCACAAACACATTTTTAAGTGAAGGACTGGCTGCCACTGGCCTGTGGGCCCTGATGCCGCCCAGCTGTGGCCACAATGGGTGGGGGTTGGGGTTGGGGGAGGGGGTAGAGAGGGCGCATGGGGGGGCCAGCAAGTGTCCAGCCTGAGGGAGGAGTGCCTGCCACCCCTGTCATGCCCTCTAGGGCTACTCTGAAGCCTGAGCCAATGCCAAGCCCTCCACTGTCTGCCCCAGCTCTGCCCTGGGCGCCCCTGCCTCCTGCCTTCCTCCCAGGTTCATCCTCAGAGCCACACATTGACCCCAGGCTGTGTGTCATGGCTGCTTGGGGCAGCCGAGGGGCTCCAGGTGGGGGATGGGCCTTCTGCATGGGGCTGGTGGTTGAGTGGTCATTCCATGGGATGGAGCTGGGGGCAAGACCCAGAGGGACAACGGCAGAAATAGGAGCCAGTGATAAAGAGAGACAGAGATGGGAGGGTGAGCCTGGTGGCTGTCACCAGAGACCCACCCTGTGTGTCACCACAAAGTCAGCCTCAGTGGCATGGCCCAGTCTCACTCTTGCTGTAGCCTGGCTGTGACAGTGCAGCACGGCTGTCCTCCAGGGCGTGCAGGTGAGGGTGGGGCTGGCCTCTGTCTGGCCATCACTCTAGGAGCCAAATGCAGGTCCTGCCCGGCACCCTGGACTCTTGGGCTGGCCCACGGGGGTGGGGGCGCCGGGAGAAATGGCGTGTGACGGGGGTGGGCGTCCCGGGTGGGAAAGCAAACAGTGTCAGCGGCTAATGAGCGGGAACCGGGCCTGGGGCCGAGAGCCCAGAGAGGGGCACGGCCATCGCTCATCCTGACAGGCGGGCGGCGAGGGGGGCCGGGGACCAGAGATTGGAGGGAGCATGAGAGCCGACAGAGGGTCCCCTGGAGACCCGACCCTACACACAGACAGACAGAAGGACAGAGCAGGGCATTGAGGGCCCCCAGCCCCGGCTGGCTCCCAGTCCCGGCAGTGGCCCCGAGCAGACCTGACTTGCTCCATCATCTTCCCCTGCGGACCAGTTGACATCATCTTCCCAGCCGCCCCCTCCCCCACCCGCAGACTTTGCAGGACAAAGGAGATTGCCCAGGGATGGGGGCTAAGCCGGGGACCCCCACATTGCACGCTGAGGAGCAGGAATCTGGGGTCTTGAGGCCCTCCCCCTCCCTGGACCTTGGTTCCCCATCTTCACAAGGCAGAGGAGAACAGGCGTGCTCTGAGGGGCCCTCCCGGCCGTAACTTTCCACAATCGCCTCTCCTTCCTCCCTCGGTGCAGCACCAGCTGCCCTCAAGGTCTCCACCCTTCCAGACAGACCTCCGCAAACCTCCCTGCCTCCAACAGGCCCAGCAGCAGTGGATGGGCGGACACCACGCCTGAGAGAAGCGACCCATCCAGTCCTGCACATTATAGCTACTGCCCCGTTTCACACGTAGGAAGACTGAGGGGCAGAGTCGGGGGGGGCAGATGGACAGGGAGGGCATCGACCGAGCTCTTGGCTTCCATGCCTCAGGCAGGTTAGAAGCCCCTGCAGCCCAGCCCTCGCCCAGGCGGAGCCCATCCAGCCTCTTGGCCTCCCATCTGCCCTGAGCTCTCTGAAACTGCTGGGTTTCTGAGCAGGTGAGACCTTGGGGGCGCTCCTGAGACCCTCCTGGCCCAGCCCCAGTCCCAGTGGTCCCACGACAGCCTGGCCGGCTGAGTGGCCTGTAGCTGCCTGCTTGTGGGGCGCTCAGGCCCCTGTCCTGCCTCAGCCGGCAGGGAGGGGCAGCCATAAATTCGCACCACCAGCCGCCCGCGGGATAAATGTGTCATCGACTGCACGATTTACGAGCACACCCCTGGCCCGCAAGGCAGAGAAAACAAGCCTCTGTGTACACATGGCACGGCGGGCGGGGACAGGCGGCTGCCGGGGGGCACACGAGGGCACAGTGGGCCAACAGGACACGCGCACACAGGAGGTGTGAGGACATGCACACACTCACAGGGGTGTGGGGTCACAGACACGCAAGCAGATATTTGGGGACACGGACACATTCACACGGGGAGGTGGGACTGTACATCTCCAATATACCCATGCACACGCACATGCACAGTGGTGCTTACGCACATGCTCGCACACCAGAAGCATGTGTGGTTAGCCTCGTGTTCGACCCACCCTGGAGGTGTGCTCTCTCCAAACCCTCAGAGGAATCAGACCCAGGGAAGGAAAGCCAGGAAGGCTCTCTGAACGCTGTGTGCGCATGAGTGTGTGTGCGTGTGTGGGTATGTGTGGGTGACTTTGCAGGATCTCCCCCCTCCTCAGACAGTCCATGAGGAGGGTCATGGTGGAGGGACCCAGGGCTACCGCATGGGGAGGCAAAGGCAGAGCAGGGGACCAGCTGGTCAAAGGAGGACACAGCGAGCGTGCAGAGAGACAAGGATGTGCAGGAATGAGGGCGCGGTGGTGATGCCTCCGTCTTGTTTGGGTCCCACCTGCTTTGAGGCTTAACTGTCTTGGAGGCCCGGGGGCGCCAGGCAGCCACGGCCCTGCCAGGCCAGCCACTGAACACAGCCCAGACACCAGTGCTAAGGGAAAGAGGCCACAGTTCATCCTCGTGCCTTGACAGTCCTGCTGCCAGGCTTGCCCACCACTGTGCCCATTGCCCACCTTGCCCACCAGGACGGTTCCAGGCTCAAGGCTCCAGTGGCACCACTCTCAGTTACCTGCTGGGACCAATCCAGGGAGAGCAGTCCCAGCCTGAGAATGTGGAGGCACTGCAAGCGGGAAGCCTCAGGGAGCACTCAGCAAGGACGTGAGGAGGATTAAGGAAAGGTCCTGGGGAGGACTCTGGACAACCCAGGAGGACTGGAAGGACTTGTGGAGGACCTGGGGAGGAGTCGGGAAGGGGTCAGTGGACTCAAGACTGCATCACTGCAGGCTGGCAAGGACCTGGGGGTCTCGTGGAGTTTGAGGCTGTGGGTCAACCTTAGCTGTCAACACCTTTCCATGGACGATCTGGGGACACAGTCATGCTCCAGCCACTCCTCCTGCTGGCCTTGCCACAAGAGGCCCTGGAGTGTGGCCCCCTGGGAGGATTCTGATGGATCCCCAGCCCAGAGAGAAAGGCTCATGGATATCCTAGAGACCACTGTAGCAGAATCATGGCACCCTGAGTAAGGAGACGCAGCATCACTGACCCCCACACCGGGGACCCGTGGGGAAGAGACATACGGAGCTGGGGCCCGAGACGAGGGACTACAGCAGAGAGATCCACAAAATACAGGCCCCCACCAGGGCCCCCAACGCAGGGGGTGCCCAGGTGAGGCATTTAGTGCAGGAGAGACCCAAGGCTCCTATGAACAGGCCTGTCCCCACTTTCCTGTAAAGAAAGTTGGTGACCTCCACTGTGACCCTCAGCATGGCTGCCTCAGGATGGCAGCACCCATGGGCTCCCGCCTGCTCTGAGTCTGTGTTGCAGGTGCTCTCCTGGGCCTGGCCCCAGGCTGTGCTCCCGCGGGAAGGTGAGGCAGCGCAATGTGGGAGCACCTTTAGTGGGCACACAAGGGCATGGGCAGGCGTGCTGGGACAGGCGGCTGTCAGGGCGCCTGCCCTCCCCAACCCTGCCCAGACAGAAGCCCTTTCCTCCATATCTGCAGACTGGCTGGAATTCTCCAAGAGCATCTTTAAACAAACAAAGCCTAGAGAAAAGCGAACTCCCAAATACAAATCACATCAAAATAGAGTTCCACGCAGACGCACGGCAGAGCTTGGCCTTCGGGCCTCCCACAGGCGCCTCCTCAAAGCCCCCTAAGCCTGGAGCCTTCAGAGGCCAGAAGCACAGCCAGCCTGGTGACGCACAGGTGGACCATGTGGGCCTTACTGCCCTTGGACCCTCACACCTCCCTGGACCCCAGCCCCAGGCTGCAGCCTCCCCTTGGAGGTGGGCATGCCAGGCTTGTCTAAACACCTGGGCAAGGGAAGTGGCTGCCATGGGGACCCTCTACTTCCTCTGGGGTCCGTACCTCCACACCCCAGGGAGTCCATCACGCAGAGCTTGAAGGATCCCCTTCCAGTCCCTCCCACCTCTGAGGATTTCTTTATCCCACTGGGGTCATAAGTGACCTTGTGGGGATGGCCCCAGGATCCCGTGTGACTGGGACAGAAGCAGAGACACCTGGGCAGGTGGGGTAGGTGGGGCAGGCTGGTCCCTCTGGTTGAAGGTACCCTCCCCTCCCCTCTCCGCCCCTCCCCTTGCCACATGAGGGTCTGTCTGGCCCAGAGCCCCTCAATTTGTCTGACGTGCTTCGACAGGGCAAAGTGAGCCCCCAGGGACACCGGTAGTAGGGAGCTGGCCAGTTCCCTCAGGCAGGCCCCATCAGGAGGGGTAGAGGGAGGGTGGGGCCTCTGCTGAGGGAAGTTCTGGGGACCGAGGGACCTGCACCCTCCCCCTCGCAGCCAGCACCTCCAGGCACGGCTGCGCACTGGTGGGAACCACGAGGATTGGGAATGAATGAACGAGTGGCCCCCTGCGCACTGGGGCGGCCTCTGGTCCTCCGTCGACACACTGGGTCAGTGCTTCTGATGTCCCAGTGCCAGTGCGGCTCAGGAGCCTTGTTCTGAGGGTCACAGGAGGCCCAGGCCAGGCCACTGGACACTCTCAGGCACAGAATTCCAAGAGCTCCGAGGGTCTTTTGAGACAAGGAAGCCCCCATCTCTGCCTCCACTGCTCTTTGAGATAAACCACGAAAGATTTCACGATGGACATTTTGTGCATTTCCCTGTGGACATGTGGCCTTATCTCTGCTGCATGAGCCCTGAGGGGCTGTCTGCAGGACAGACCCCTGGGGCAGGGATCGCTGAGGCCTGCTTGACTGGGTTGGGGGTCTGGGCAGTGGGGGTGCTGAGCACACTCCGTAGGTCCCGGGAGCACCCCCAGATGCTCTCTCGAGCCTTATCCACCAAGGACTGACCCCCCAGGGGGTGCTCACACCTGCGGAGGGGGGCCCACCCGGCCCATCTCTCAGCACCCTTTGTCCAGCTGGCCCTCAGCACCCTGGGGGGGGGTGGTGACAGGAAGGTAGGACAGAAAGAGGGACAGACGGCATTTCCCCTGGGGCAGAGTGGATCTCTGGGGGGGGGCTTCACTGACCCCCAGTTCCTGCAGGGCCAGCCTATGGGGTCTCCTGATAGGACAGGACATCACTCCCTGCTGGCGTTTCCTGTCTGTGGACAGAGATGAGGGCAGTGAGTGGTCATGTAGTATAGACAGCACTGGGTGTAGACAACTCTGGATATGTGACTATGCTGAGGAAAAAGAGAGGTGGGGGCTGGGGGAGCCCCCAAGGGCTGTTGAAGCAGGGAGGGTCATAGCTAAGGCCAGGCCCAGTCACCAGGACCAGTGACCCCAAAGACCCTCCCCCTTCACGGGGAGGGGCTGGGGGAGGGCTTGCAGAGAGCCCCCTGCTGATTTATGGTCCTGGGGGCGGGAGTCTGGGAGTAGTGGCTGCTGAGGCCTGCTCCCTCCCTCCTCCTCCTCCCTGTTGGGGTGGGCTGGGGTTGGGTGACTCTCAGCTGGTTTCCAGATGGGCCTGGTTTGGGGGGGGCGCGCCTGGGGGCAGGAGGCCAGACACCCTGTGCCAAGGGACCTGGCTGGTGTCAGCCGGCCAGCCATAGCTGCCATTGTCTCTGTGGTTGTCTCTCTGTCTCTAGGTCAGTCTCTGTCTCTGTCATATGCAGACCCCCTTCCCCACAGCCGCCTGGGTGGGTGGGGGTGGGGGCTGGTGATTTATCACCCGCTGCCTGTCTTCCATCGGAAACACTGGGGGTGGGCACAGACGGTGCAGTGAGCTATGGGCCCCCAGGGCCTCGCCACCCACCCCAATGTTGTTGCTCTGTCTGGGCGGCGGGTGCGCCCACCCCCCAACGTGGCCAGGGCTTCAGCTCCCCAGATCTTCCCAAGGCCGAGAGGACAAACCCCACTTAAGTCCCCAGGCTGGAGGGGGCCCACCCAGGACCCGCACACAACCCCCACTCCTACGTTGGTGGGGAGGTAAGGGAACCTCTGTTCCACTCCCCCGGAGAAGCCTGTTCCAGGGCCCCCCAGCCGGCATCCCGGGCAGAAGTGGCTGAGGCCAACCTCTCACTGTCGCCCTCCACGCCCGCCTGGCAGCTGCTGGCCCTGCCCGGCAGCGCACACAGCAGGGGCTCAATAAGTGTTTACGGAGCAAACAGGCGGCGGGAGGGCCGAGGGCGCACCTGGGCTGACCGCCCCCTCCGCCGGCGGAAGAGGTCCCTTATCTTCCCGGTTGACAGGCTGTCAGGGAGCCCGCGGGGAAAGGGAGGCGGATGGAGGGGCGCGCTCACCACTCCCCGTCTGTCAGCGCCGCTCGGCGCACCCCTCCCCTCCCCCACGGGGGTGCGACCGGCCCGCCCCTGTCGGCGGTCCACCCCCGCCAGCCTGGGCAAGTCCCCCTCTCCCGGCCTCTGTTTCTCCGCCGGCCGGCCGGGTGTTTGCACCCCCGGCGCCCGCTCTGGCGGCCCTGGCCCACCAAGGCGTTTCCCGCAGCCCGCGCGCGCCCCCTGGTGCCTGTGAGGGGGCACTGGACCGGGCGTCGGGGCGGGAGGTGGGCAGCGCGGGCGGCGCCCATTTCACAGGCAGGATGAGGGGCTCGGCGGGAGGTCACGACTGTGTCTGCCCCGGGAATGCCATCTGGCGCTGCAGGGCTCACTCTATGCAACCCCTTGGTGGGTCACTCGTTCTCCAGGTGGCTGCACCCAGGCCCTGGATGTGGCTTGAGCCTGGACCGACTTCAGGGGCCCAGCATGGAGGCAGTGTCCTGAGCCATGTACTGGTCCAGGGCAGGGCTGGAAGCGCTCTGCAGAGGACACGCTTGAGTGGGCCTTGTGTAGTGAGGACAGAGTCCCAGGAGGAAGGGCATGCCGCGCCTTGGGACTAGCGTGGCAAGGGTGTGGAGGGCCTGGCGCTGTCGGGGAGGGGGCACCATGGCTTGGGCCTTGATTGAAGGCCAAGGATCCTGGGAGCCCAGAGAGGCTGGGTGGGCAGCAGTGTGGTCAGAGGACCTTGGGCTGTAGGGCGTGGAGCTCTGAACCAGCCAGCCTGGGGGCTGGAGGTGTGGGGGCTCAGCAGGGCCTTGAGTGGACCCCGACCTGTTCCTATCTGGAAGGAGTTTGAGGCCACAGTGGGAACCAGCCTGTCAGTGGGGAAGGGGCCCTGCGGCAGGTGTGTTGTCCACGAGATGGAGGACACTGCTGGGGGAGGGGCACAGTAGGCCCGTGAGCTGGGGGAGGGGTGCATAGTCCCCCTCTGGGCACAGGGCCATTCAGGGGCACTGAGCTGGGACCGTCCACTTCTCCACACTCCTTGGAGGCTGAGGCCCTGGCCAGCTTGTGGAGGGTCAGCTCAGGGTCAGGAGTTGGGATTGGGCGCTCCCAGGCAGCCTGGAGCAGGTCAGCCAGCGAGGCCAGGTCGGCACCCCACCGTGGCCAGTACCTTGGCAGGAGCCAGTCTAAACAGTGGACAACTGGTGGGGGGCCCCAGAGAAACCATGGGGTGCAGTTGTCCCACTCGCCAGCTAGCAGGAAGTTCTTCCCTAGTTCTGCCCACACCGCGGTGCCAGCCTCTTTCTTCCGCGCACTGCTCCCGCGGCTCCTGCTCCTCAGGGCTGCGCCCACCCTCTCAGCCAGACTGGCCTGGGAATCCTGAAGCCTGTGGGCAGTGTGCAGTGTGCCTGCACTCCCGCTGACCACTCCCCACAGCTCCTGCTGGGGCCTTGTCCCACAGGAGGGCCACTTCTGTTAGCTTGGGGTCACCTAGGACCCCCAGACTACTTTCTCCTGGGCCCTGAATTTGTTCCCTGAAGGCCTCCGTGAGGAGGAGAAGTGTCTGGGGGCCTGGTCTCGGCTCTGCCTGGGGCAGCCGTGGAGGCTCTGGGGCCCAGCAGGGAGCCCCGCTCTCAGATCTGGTTTCCTCCTCTGAAAGTAGGGGGATGCCCCACCCTGTGCCGCGTTGGGACTGAGTTTGGGGGCTGGCTTATGTACCTCACTGTGACAACGACTGTTCCTCTGACAACCCCACCAGGGGCTCTGGGGGTGCTGGGCTCCCCGTGGGGAGGGCAAGGTGGCAGTTCATTTGTACAAAGAGGGCCCCCATCCCCAGTGTGGTGATAAGGCCGGATGGACGGCTCGACCGTTGGTCACAGCCCACAATGGGCCGGATGCCATGCACCTGCCCTAAAGGAGGGGGTGGCTCCTGTCTCACGTCCGACCGGCAGCCTGGAGATAGCATCAGCCCGACCGGAGGGTCATCCGTCTTGTCCCACAAAGGCTAGGACAAAGGCCATGTCAACGGCAGCCTCCCCGACCCGGTCAGTGGGGCCAGGGGTCTTCCTGTGCCAGGCGGCTGGGGCCCAGGCCTGAGGCTGTTCATCGGTGTCCTGTTTGCGGTCTGTGGAGAGTAGCCTTCACTATTCACAGGGCCAGCCAAGTGGGGCCACACCTAGGGCAGGAGTGGGACCCTGATGGTGAGGAAAGTGTCACTGTGTCATCTGGGCACCCTAGGACACTGTTGGCAACCTGTGCCACGCTCAGGCACCCACGGAGGAGCCCCAGGCCCTGGTTGCTCGGGTTTAGGGCTGGGACGGGGGACCAGGACCTGAGGGCCCTGAGAAGCCCCTGGCTGGTCTGGGTGGTCAGAGGTGCCTTCCTGCAGGAAGCATGGTCAGGTGGAGCACGTGATTCGAGACCCTGCCATGCCCGGTGCCCCTCAGCCCTGCAGTGACAGCCACAGACCCACCTGGCAAGCCTTGGGCCCAGTGACCCCAGCCCCCAGAGGCTGAGCTCCTCACTCGGGTGCCCAGGGAGTCGCAGGCAGGCCGCCAGGCTGTCTTCACTGTCCCCAATCCATCGCTAATTGCCCCGAAAGCTGGCCACATGGCATGGTCACTGCCACTGGGGAAACCTCACACCCTGAACTGTCCTCAGGCCACCTCACGGCCCCTCACTGTCCCCTGGAAATGCTCATCTCACTGCCCCTCACTGTCCTCACTGCCCACAGTGTCCTGACTGCCCACAGAGTCCTCACGGCCCACAGAGTGCTCACGGCCCACAGAGTCCTCACTGCCCACAGAGTCCTCACTGCCCACAGAGTGCTCACGGCCCACAGAGTCCTCACTGCCCACAGAGTGCTCACGGCCCACAGAGTGCTCACTGCCCACAGAGTCCTCACTGCCCACACAGTGCTCACGGCCCACAGAGTCCTCACTGCCCACAGAGTGCTCACGGCCCACAGAGTCCTCACTGCCCACAGAGTGCTCACGGCCCACAGAGTGCTCACTGCCCACAGAGTCCTCACTGCCCACACAGTGCTCACGGCCCACAGAGTCCTCACTGCCCACAGAGTGCTCACGGCCCACAGAGTCCTCACGGCTCACAGAGTCCTCACTGCCCCCTTCCGTGTGCCCACTCTCATCCACTGCTCCCTGCCTTCCCAGGTGACCCTCTGTGATCGTCAGTGGAGGGGAGAGTTTACTCAGGGACCTTGTGTTTGCCTGGAGGCTACTTTCGGGCATGTAGCTGTGGGGTGTCCCCTTGAACCCCTCCCAGGGGTTTTCCCGCGGTTTGGGGAGGTAGATTTCCACGTGGCGCGCCGCAGAGCCAGGTCGGATTTGGAGCAGGATTTATTCGCACTGGACTTTGGCCCGAGGGACCCGGGCGGGGTCCGGGCTGCAGCTCACCGCCTGGACCTGCCTAACGTGCAGGGATTGGCTTCGCCTCGCTAGTGGTGGCGGAAAGGAGCAGAGCCCATGTGGAAGGGCCTGCCGGGGGCGGCGTGGTCTGGGAGATTGTGCCTGGGCGGCGGAGGGGCATGGGTCAAGGTTAGGGCGAGGACTCCCGGGACTGGGTCCTGTCGGGTTGGCTCCGCGTCGCTCGGCTCTCAGGACTCGCCGGCTCCAGCCGGCTCCGCCACCAGCGGGGCGGTCAGCGACAGCCGGTGCGCGGCGCGGGCGCGGGCACGGGCGCGCAGCCTCCGCAGGCGGCACAGCAGCAGCAGCAGCAGCAAGGCGTGCAGCAGCCCGAGGCCGAGCAGCAGGAGCTGCGCCGCCAGCGCCCCCCAGCAGAGCGCGCTGGGCGTGCAGGCGGCGCGCAGTTCGTCCTCGGTCAGGTAGGGCAGCAGGCGGCCGCGCAGCGCGGGGGGCGCGGCGCAGCGCAGGTCCCGGTAGGGCGAGCGCTCGGGCTGGCCGGCGAGCCAGGCGCGCAGCGGCACCAGGTGGCAGTCGCAGCGCCAGGGATTAGCGCCCAGGTGCGCGGCGCGCAGCTCAGGCAGCGCATCCAGCAGCCCCGGCGGCAGCGCCGTCAGGTTGTTGCCGGTCAGCACCAGATCGGTCGTGTCTGATGGGAAGGCGGTCGGCAGCGAGGCCCACGTCAACCCGCGGCGCCCGCAGTCCACGAGCGTCCCCGCGCAGACACAAGGAGCGGGGCAGCGTGTGGCCGCGCAGCTCCGTGGCGCGAGCAGCAGGAGCAGCAGGCTCAGCGCCCTGCGCGGTCCTGGAAGGGAAGCGCGCGTTGAGCCGGGCGGCCTGTGGGGCACCTGGGCGGCATCTCTGAGCCTCCGGAGCGCCAGGCCAGGCCCGCGACCCCCATTGCCCGAAAGGCTCTCCAACCGCACCACCTGCGCACTGGGTGGAAGTCTCCTCTAAGTCCGACCCAAATCTCTCCCTGCTTCAGGCAAACGACTGGCGCGCCTCCCAACGCGACTGTGCTCAGGGAGCGGCAGGGGCTCGGCTGGACCCTAGACTCACCGGAGCTCATGGCGAGAGGATAGTGACCCGGCTGGCTCTGGAGCGCCAGGCGTTGGCCAGAGAACCAGGCGATGAGGCCGCCCACCCCTGCCAGGCCCCGGCGCCAGCCACGCCGACCGCAGCGCAGCCGCCCCGCCAGAAATAACCCCGAGGACGCGCGGACAGGCGCTGCGGCCCCAGATAGAGCGCTATCACCGGGCTGCCAGCTGCCCGGCTTCCGCCCCCACTGCTCCCAGGGGCGCAGAGAGCACTCAAAGCCTGCTGCGACGGTCACCAACATTGTTCTCCTGTCACCTGGACAGGACCCGGCATTCACAACTGAACAAAACTGGAGAAGAGGGTTTGTGGAGAGGGATCATGCGGGTGGCGGGATGGGGAGGGCAAAGGCTAGGGAACCCTGGGCAACAGTGCTGCTGGGGAGAAGGGACCTCCAGCCATGGACAGGGAACGGCAGTCTAGGCATGGGAGTTGCCAGGGAGTCACCCACCTCCCACTGCTCCTGGAGCCCTGGGGCCCCTTAGTGGGGGGCCCGCCGGCTGTCACAGATGGCCCCGCTCCCGGAGCTCCTCCCCCTGCAGCTGGCTGGCCTCCTCAGGTCTGGAGGGATCCTAATTGCTTCTGCTGCCCAACCCGCCTGCTGAGCTGCAGGTGAGGAGATGAGGGCGAACCCGGCCCACCTTGGCACAAAGCGCGGTCCCAGCATACACTGTGGCAGTGGGCGCAGGAGGGCTCCCCGGTCTGCTCTGCAGCACTCGCACGGGGGGACAGGCCCGAGACCCTGGGGACCTGCGCCCCTATTCTGCCTTGGTTTACCCGCCCCGAGTAGGGCCTGGAGTCTGAGTGCTAGGATCTTCTGGGGTGGGGGCAGATCTCAGAAGTCACGGCCCAACGAAGCTCCTGGTCCCTCAAGGCCAGAAGGAACTGGTTGTAGGGGCAAATACAAATAAGAGGAGAGATTGATGCTGAGAATAAATTAGGGTTGGCTGGGGGGTGCAACCCCGTGCCTCCGGGTCAGGTCTGGAACGGCAGGGAACAGTTCGGGTCTGGGCCACTCTGGGATTGGGGTTGTGTCCAGGCCTGTCAGAAATCCAGATGAATCCAGGGTAGAGTACAGACCAGTAGGGGTCCAGGGGTGGGAAGGGCCAGCCTGGAGACTGGCAGTATATCCATGGCAATGTGAGGCTGGGGGGTCACTGGTCCTGCATTTGCTGCTTCATCTTCTGCAGCATCTCCTGCATGCGCCTCAGCTGGTGGGGGGAGAAACTCGATGGGAGAGGCCTGGCCCTTCTCCCTGCCAGCCCGTTCCTCCCCTGCCACCTCACCAACCTCCTCATCCTTCATCCTAATGAGCTTCTCTGTCTCAGCGTCAGGCGTGGGCAGTGGCAGGATGGGGATGGGGCTCTCCATGCGGCTGTCCTGGGTGAGTTTGCTGTGGGGTGGACGAGAGGGACAGCACTGATGGGAGGTCCAGCTGACCCCAGGTACTACCAAGCCCTGCCCTCCTGTGCTCCCACACCTCTGGGCTGGCTCTGGGGAGACAAGGCACTGGGCAGCTGATTTGGGGGCTGGGGCAAGGTTCAGGTCTAGGTGGGTGGTGGGGACCAGCCCTCCGTTACGGAGACATGGCTGGGGCCACAAGGTACGTGGTTCAGGTCCAGGGCGGGAGCGCACCTGGTCATCTGCTGGATGCAGTGCGCACGGTAGTTCTCGTAGTGCACGTCGCACGTCACGTCCTTGAGGTCATGCATGTGTGTGCGAATGAGCATGTTGCGCAGCTTCACGAAGTCGCAGTGTGCCTGGTTCTCTACTGCAGGGCAGGGGTGAGTGGTCAGCTGGCGCCAGCCAGGGGAGCCTGCCCACCCTGGACCCTGTGCCCCCTGCCCGAACTCACCCTCCACGATCCCCCAGGGGTACAGTCGCCCCCGGACCCGCTGCCCCTTGGCCTCCACCACCGTGTTGCTGCCGATAACAGCGAAGGGCGCACTCTCCTGGGAAGGGGCAGGTGAGGGCTCACGCCCAGTAAGTATGAAAGTGAGTTAGTGGCTGGAGAGGGGCCTGAGCCTGGTGGGGCCCTTCAGCATCACCATCAACAACCTCTCCCCAAAGAGATCCCGACGTTGCCCCTGCTTCTAGCCACTCTGCTGCCAGCTGAAGCCGGAGCTGGTGCAGCTCACACTCTGCGGCCTTTGCCAGGCTGTGCCCAACCAGGCATGCTCTCCCCTCCCAATACCCACCTCAAGGCTGCTCCATCTAGCTACCTCTCCCTTCCCTCCCCAGAGCTGAGCCGAAGCCTCTGGCTAGTGATGCCCCTGCTGAGTTTGGTTGGGGCCAAAGGCCAACCCTGCTCCTGGCCTGATGGCTACCTGTCCCCTGGCTTGAGCTTAGTCATCGCCACTCTAGCTGCTGGGACACCCAAAGCCACCACCATCCTCTGGAGCTCAGAATTCTGGGAGCCAGGGCATGCACAGGCCTGTGGCCGTTGGGCTGGGCCCTTCTGCTGGTGAAGAACACTGAGAAGCAGGGTCAGGGTGGGGGCCTGGCCAGCAGCAGTGCCTTTGGGTCCCGGCAAGTGCTCCATTACCCACTAACCATTTGGGGCCCAAACTACACAAGGCAGCTGGGGACACATGTGATCTTAGCCTTCTAGCCCTAGGTGAAGGGCCTCTACTGGCTGGACAAAAGAGCCCTGCCCCTACCAGGTTGGACCTGGGGGCTTGGCCCTCCTCCGGGCCCTGTGTGAACTGGCCTCTGGCTCCCTCCCCTGCCCCACTGGGCTGCATGCTCACCTTCAGTTCCCGATCCTGCTGCTTGAAGTCCTCGTCCTCATCCGAGTCACACTCAGGGAACTGGTACACGTGGATCCCGAACTTGTCAATCTCCTCCCGGATCTGCGGCGGGGCAAGGGCTGTCAGATTTGGGGCTGGCCAGGTCCCCTGAGCCAGGTACAGTGATGCCTGGGGTCACCATAGCTGGTGCTCGCAGACCCAGAGCCCTGGGCCAGGCCCCACTGCCACAGCAGGCTCACCCGCTCCTTCAGCTTCCGAATCTCGCCGGGGACAAGACAGTCAGCTTTGGCGATGAGGGGCACTATGTTCACCTTCTCATGGAGAGCCTTCATGAAACCCACATCCACTGGCCGAAGCCTGCAGAGAGCAGCCGGGGCGGTGAGGGGCATGGTGGGGGCTGCCGTAGTGCAGGGAGAGGGTGGGGGTGGGCTAAGGGGGGGAATGGTTGTGGGGATGCGGACAGGGGAGGGGCAATGACATGGAGATCCATGGAGGTGGGTGCCTCCCCAGCCTGGCCCAAGGACAGACACGCACCCGTGCCCAAAAGGAGAAATGAAGTACAGGCAGCAGTGCACCCGGTTGTCTTGAATGTTCTTGCGGTTGAGGCCACTCTCGTCACGGAAATACTGCTCAAACTGCTGGTCCACATAGTCTGTGATGGGCTTCCAGCTGTGGGCAGGGGAGCGCATAAGACCAGCTTCGAGGACGGCCCGCCAGCCTGGAGGAGGCTGAGTCAGCCTGGGCAGGGACCATCCCCAGCCAGGCCTTCCTTACCACTCAGAGTTGTTGACAGCATCCCCGAAGCCTGGTGTGTCCACAATGGTGAGCTTCAGCTTGACCCCCTTCTCCTCAATGTCCACCGTGTGCTTCAGGATCTCCACTGTCTGGTTGATGCGCTCTGTGGGGGTGGGGGACTGTCTGGAGGGGCCTCTGTGACCCTCACCCCCTACTCTGGGCAGCCAAGACCCTCGTTCTCATCCATCCTAGTGTTTTGGCCCTGGCCACCGGGCCTGTGGCCTGGGACACTCCTCCTAGACCCTGAACAGGAGACCCACGCTGTGGGGAGAGAGAAGCAGGGGCTGGCCCTGAAGGGTGCCTCGGAGGGGTCACACAGCAGGGGAGGGTGAAGCAGTGCAAAGGCAGTGTGGGGCCCACTCACCCTCGGCACTGAGCAGCTTCCGGTCCTTGTACAAGTCGGTCAGGAAGAGGCTGTGGACCAGTGTGGATTTCCCCAGGCCCGACTCACCTGCCCACAGGTACAGTGAAGGAGTTGAGTCAGTCCAAGGTGCCATGAAGAGCCTGGCTGGCCACTGGCCCGCCCCTCCTGGGAGCCAGGCCCACTCACCGGCCACCATGAGCGTGAAGTCAAAGCCCTTCTTCACCGACTTGCGGTGCACCTGGTTGGGCAGCGTGGCAAAGCCCACGTACTGCTTGTCGACGTCCTGGAAGCAGGGGCAGGAGCAGGGCAGGTCAGGGGCATGCTGCAGCTCCTGGGGCTGCCCCCTGCCCTGTCCCCTGCCCAGCTCAGTCAAGGAGGCAGCAGAGAGGGCGGGGTTCCCAGGGCGGGGCGTTTCAGTGGCAGAAATGGAGTGATGGACTGTGGGCAAAGGCCTGGGGGTGGGAAGGTGAGTGGCAGCTGAAGGCTCCCTTGCGCCAGCGGCAGAGAGAGGCTTCACAGGGACCCGAGAATGTGTTTGTGTGTGTAGAGGGGGGTGTCAGGCCGCAGCAGGCACAGGCAGTGTCCTCCCTTGGGTGGTGGTCAGAGACCACCATGACTGACACCTCAGACAGGCCCAAGGCCCTCCACAGGCAGGAGGAGCCCCCGGCCTCAATACTCGCCCCTCCCCAGCGCGCTCACTCCCCCCACAGTGTACCCGGGTGGGAGGCCCCGTCTGGCCGCGATCCAGCCGCGGGGGTGGCTGGCTGCAGCGACGGCGGAGCAGGGGCTATTTATAGACAGCGGCGCCGAGCCATCCCGCTCGCGGGGTCCCTGCGCCCACCCGAGCGGCCGTGGCCCTGCTGCCCCTGTCCCGTCCGGAGATAGTGGCGGAGGCCCCTGAGGGCCCGGCCCCGGCGGCGCGCGCGCGGCCCCGCATTCGCTGCCCGCTCCACACACCTTGAGCCGCCGCTGGGCCTGGGTCCGCGGTGACAGCAGCTGCTCCACCAGGCGGTCCTGGGGCGCTGCCAGCGAATCCATCGCAGCGGCCCCTGCCACCCCGCTGGCCGCGTCCGGACCCCGGACCGGGCCGGGCGTTCTCGAGGGACGTACGCGCGGCACCACCTTGAAGCCCTGTTCTCGCCCGGGCTTCACGGACGCGGGAACAGAGGCCCGGAGCGGGGACGCCGCGCCCGGGTGCCGCCGCGCGCGGAGGCCATGCGAGACCCCTCCCGCCCGTGCGGCCCGCGCCGGCCCGCGGCCGCAGCCTCGCAGGCCCGGCTCTCGCTCCAACAGAGGCGGGGCGCGGCGGGCGCGCGGGAGGGGCAGGGACCGCCCGCCGGCGCTGTCGCCGGGAGACCGGCGCCGGGAAAGTGGGCCGCGGGCGGAGCCACGCAGGGCTGCGGGGAGGGCCGCGCGGGGAGCGGGGCGCGGGGGCCGCGGCGCTGCGACGGGGCCGCGACCTCAGTCCAGGCCTCGGGCAACCGGGGCGGGGAGCCGGGTGCCACGCGCGGGCCCGGGGTCTGCGGCCGCCGCCGCGCCTCCCGCCCCCAGAGGTGCGGTACGGCTTCCGCCCGCCAGAGGGCGCTCCGGAGACCCGCGCGCGCACCCACGAGGGACCGGCCCGGTCCAGTCCTTCTCTGCTCGCAGATGCAGCCCGAAAACCTCCCAGCGGTGTCCCAGCGCCTCCAACCAGCCACGGACACATCCCTGCCTGCACTGCCCCTCTCCCCTCGTGTGTGTGTGTGTGTGTGTGTGTGTGTGTGTGTGTGTGTGTGTGTGTGTGTATGTTTGGAGGATCCCCCAAGACATGTAGGAGGGGGCGAGGGCTGAGCCTCCTTAGCCTGCACTCCCCCCACCCCCCATGTCCTCGGAGGCTTAGAGAGGGAAGTCAGAGTACTAGACGCTAGCTCCTCTACCTCTGGAAACTTGGGTGCTGCCCTACTGTGCAGCTCTACGACCCGCCACCATCCCTGCTGGCCATGGCTGCTCCCAGAGCACCCCTGCCAGCCGGGACCCCTCCCTCCCCAGCAGACAGCTTCCTCTGAGCTTCCCTGTCTGTTCTGACCCACAGGACTGGGTGCACTGGGACTGGAAAGCTCCAGCCAGCTTACCCCTCACTCCCATGTGGCCACTCCAGGGACAACCAGGGTCTCCTGAGCTGCCAAACCCTTCCTCACCCCCTCATCCAGTACCCCGCCAGAATCTGAACAAACCAGCGCCAGCCCGACAGGAGGGAGGGCTGGAAAGAGCTGGGGTATGAAGAGACGTGCCCCTGGACTGTGTGTGTCAGCAGGGACAGGCGGCCCCCCAGCTCTTCCCCACCCAGACCCTCCCTTCTTGGCTTCCCTGGTTAAGGGGCCTCTGTCCCCCTGTCCACGCTTATGCTGTTGCTGTGGGGCCTTGAGACCGCTGGCACCTGGGGAGAAGGGGTGGGCCCGCAGCTGGGAACAGGAGAGTCTTTCATCCAGAGGAGGGTGTAGAGAGCAGGGGGAGGCCACAGGGCCCCCTGCTCTCCCAGCCTGTCCCCTGGCCTTGCTCCGAGAAAGCCCCCTCACTGGTCCCCAGCCCTCTGCCATGCTGACCTGCAGAAGACCTCAGGCTGAGTCCCACTCAACTTCACTCGTGGGTGCACTTGAGACATGGTCCTCAGCCCAGCACTGCCCAGACAGGCTGGCAGTTCAGGCCCAGGGCATCTCCAGGAAGACAGACAGACCTGGGCCTGGCATCAGGCTGAGAAGGAGCCTCAGCTCTCCCAGCCTGCTTCCGTTCCCCGCCGGTGAGGCACAGCGTCTGGGGAGCCCAGGTCGGGAGGGCAAGAGTCCCACTCCCAGCTCCCACCCTGCCCGCCCCACCACCTGACCGTGCCCAGATAGGACCTGTGGATTCCCTAGGGGAGCCCCAAGGAAGGGGCCCTGCCACCTCCTTTCTATGGCCACTGAGACACAACAAATACTCCTTAGGGCTTTCCGAGCCCTAGACACAGCTGCGCCCACCTCCTCCCAATGCCTGGCTCTCGAGGCATTTCCATTCTTAGAATTACCAGAGTCAGCTCTGAAAGCAGACGCCAAAGCCGACAGAGCCCCCATCACTGCCTGAGACGGGGTGGGCGTGGGAGGAGGGGGCACAGAGCGCCACCAGAGCTCCCCCACCCCCTGTCACAGAGTGTGGATAAGCTGAAGCTCAGTAACACCAACAATGGTAACAGTGAAGCTACCACGTGCTTCTGGCTCCCCCCAGACCCACGGGGAGCCCGCCCCAAACACCTGGCTCCCTGGCCCTGCCTGGGGCTCCCCCTCCGCCTGCACGGAGCCATTTCTCTCTGGTCTTAGGGGCAGGGGATGGGTGAGGCTGGCTCCTGGGTGACCTCGAAGGATGGGCTCCTCAAAGGAGCTCACGCCTCGGCAGGAGGGGTCTCTGGGTGGTGCTGGGCAGCAGCTGCCTGGCCCAGTGACCCCAAGTGCCTGCAGGCCCAGGAGAAGCTGTGGGAGCTGCTCTCCCAGGCTTTCCCTCTCTCTCCCTCAAACAATAGCCTGGTGGCGTGAGTCCCTGCATCTCACTCATTGTCTGACCTGCTAGGATAGGGAGGCAGCTCCTGGCCCGGCTCCCCAGGGAGCCCCTTGCTGGCAGTGTAAGGTCGACAGGGCCCCTCCCCACAAGCCTCACCTGTCCCAGGGTGGGACACATCCTTGCCAGGAGACGCACTAAGCAGCCAGTGACTCCTGGCTCCCCCCCCCCCCCCCCCCCCCCCCCCCCCCCCCGGCCAGGTAGCTCCTGGCCCAAGTACCACATCTGGTTCTACCCAGCATCCATCCGGTGGGTGTGTGAAGCCCCATCCCCGATGGGGGCTGCCAAGGCCACTGCTGGGCCCTTCTTTTCTCTCCCAAACATGGCTGAGCTTCAGCCAGAAAGGCCTCCAGCGGGGCTGCCCAGAGCCCCCAGCCCACCTGGTTACCCATGCCCACCCCACTCCCAGGGTCTCCAGCTCTGTTTAACGCTGACCTCTGCTGGGTTTTCACAGTGGGTGTCCAGGCCAGCCTCCTGTTGGGTCCTGCATTCCTGGAGGGTGGGGACCAGGCCACCCCTTTGGGAGGCCACAAGCCTATTTGTACCCACTAGGTTTGAAGACCTGTGCTGGGTACGGAGATGACTCAGGCCAGGCCCTGGAGGCTCCCAGTCTGGGAAAGAGGCCTGGCCACAGACCAGCTCACTCAAATTAGTGTGTGGGGAGAGGGGCATAAGATGCAGAAGAGCAGGGTAGGGTGGCCACAGGCTCTCTCATGGGGCTGCTCAGGGTCTCTGTGCTGGCTGCAGGACACAGACCCCTCCCCTAGCCTGTGGCCTCACTCAGGACCCCCAGCACACGGTCAAAAGCCAGGTCAGCAAGATCCTGCTGGCGCTGGACCCATGGGAGAGGGGCACCTGGGAAGGGTGCACGGGCATGCTGTGAGGGACAGGGGCCAGGCACCCTGGGCAGGGCACGCACTCCTGTCCTCCGCAGCCGCAGGCGCGGCGGCATTGCCCAGGCTGACAATCTGTTATCGCGACAGGGCGGGATGACGGCTGGCGGGGGCGGGGTCGCGCCTGGGCGCCGGCGGCGTTGGTGGCACAATGGGTGACAGCAGGCTGGGTGAGCGGCGGCGCGCACGTACCTGCTTGTCCTCTGCGGGGTCAGGGTCAGGTCAGGGTCCGGGTCCGGGTCCGGGCGGGTCCAGCCGGCGAGCGGGGGAGAGACGGAGACACGGTGAGAGGCGGGCGGGCGGGCGGGCGGTGGGGACAAAGGCGCGCGCGGGCGCGCGGGCGGGCGCCGGGCTCACCTGGGGTCGCCAGCTTGCTCTTGTACCGCAGGCCGGTGCTCATGGTGGCCGCCGGCGGCGGGGGACGTGCGGCGGCGGGCGCGCGGGCGGGGCGCGGCGGCGAACGGCGGAGGCCGAGGCCGGGCTGCGGGGTGACCGGCCCCTCCGCGCCGCCGCCGCCGCCCGCCCCGCCCGCGCGCGCGACAGCCAATCGGCGCCCGCCGCGCCCACGCGCGACCCGGCGCGGCCGGCGCGGGCGGGGACCAGGCGCCCCCCAAAGGCCCCAGCGCCGCCGCCTCCCGGCGACGCCCTCGCCTCCAGTCTCTCGGCAGCGCCCGGGAACCAGGCGAGATGCGCGCTGCCCTCGCCCTCCGCGCGGACCTGCCGCTGCCCGCCCCGGACCCTGGCTCCCTGCGCTCTCGCGGGACCCCTGTCCGTGCCTGGGCTCTGACTGTTCCTCGATGTGGGCCTTCTGCAAAGCCTGCCCCCGGGGGTCTCGCTGCCTCATGCTAGCCCCTGCGCGCTCTGCCCGCTGAGGTCAGTGGATGCCGCCTTCTCTCCTCGTCACGAGGGACGTGTGAGGCCCTGGCCTGGGGAGTTCTGTTCCCGGCTACAGCTGGAAAGGTGCTGGTCACAGAAGGCTTGATACCTGGCACAGGGCCACCACCCCAGCTACCCTCCTGCAGCCTGCTGGGTGCTGTGCCCGTGTGCTCTGGCAGTGGACACATCTGGGCAAACTGCAGAGGCCAAGCAATTGTCCTGGGCCAATGTTCCCCCTCTCTTTTCCTGGGATATTTGTGAAGGGTAACTGAGCTGACATCTGGGACAGGACTGGCCCAACCTGAAGCCTGCCCCACCCCAACCCCAACTCTGCACGCTCTGCTCTGCAGACCCACAGGCAGACCTGCGACCACCCTGAGAAGGGGTGCAGGGGGGTCTCGGCCTCCTGTGCTGGAGGGCAGCCAGGGACACTGCGGAGGCAGAGCCAGGGCCTGCACCCCATTTACAGATGGGGAAGCTGAGGCCCCAGAACTTCAATGAGTTCACAAGCATGAGTGCCTCCAGTTCTCTCTGTCACTGTCTGCCTGGACCTCTCCAGGGTGCCCCCAAGTGGCACGTCTGGCGCCTTCTGTCCCTCAGAAAGGGACAGTTAGGCCTGTGGGCACTAGCTCCCCAGGCAAGGGTCTCCTTGGAGGGAGATGGCCTGCTGCACCCTCCATGGCCTCTTCTCCCTCCCCAGCCCCTCTTGTGCCCTTGGTCTCTTGGCTGACCCCTGGGTTCCAGGGCGGTGAGGGGCGAGGGAGGAGGAGGATTTGGGGTTCCTGGGACTCCATCTCTGAATCAACAGCACCCAGCACAGAGTTGTTTGCTCACTAAGTGGAAAAGTCACGTAAGCAGCACCATTGCTCTGCCAAGGTCCGTCGGTGGCCAAAGCCTGTTCTCCTTCTCCAGAACTGGGATGCGTGGGGGACACTCCGCTGCTCCAGCTCTCATCCAAAGAAAGCCTCAGGACCAGATGCGTCTGCGATTCAGAATTTTTCATCCATTACGGGACACCTTGTTGGAGCCTGGGGCTGCACCTCCTGGTCAAACACATTGCTGTGTTTGCAGTAAAGCAGGACGGGTCCCACGGCCTGGAATAAAGAGCGTGATGTGTGGCTGCCCGGCAGGTCAGGGCTGGCTTTGCCACGAGTTTTGAAAACTTTTAAGTTTCAGGGCTTTGGGCGAATTTGGAATTGTGGATAAAGGAATGGAGCAGGAGAGGAGACACACGAAGTGCCTGGCAGGACTCCTGAGCCTTCATCAGCCCCAAGGGTCTCAAGGGGAACCCCGTCTCATGGGGCCTAGAGCTTTGCAAAATGGTTCCATTGGTCAGTAAAAAATGACGTTTGGACATTTAGCATGGACTGACCCTTGCTTGTGCTCTTGGGGACAAAGGAGGAGAAACAGAAATCTGATCTTGAGGAGGCAGGCATGCCCCTGAGGCAGGCAGCACTGGGGCTCAGGTGGGCGGGGCTCCAGGCACCCGGGTGGGGGTGGGGGTGGGGTGGGGCGATGGGGGAGTGAACTGCAATCAAAGGCATAGCTGGGGAAGAGGCAGGGACGTGCGCGGGTACAAGAATCTGGGGTTTAAAAGTGATTCTGCAGATGGGAGACAAAAGGACCAGGTGCACCACATGAACAGGATCTTTTCCACTGAGGTAAGTGCACTCCAAAAGACGACATATGGAGACGCAGCAGGATTAGAGCCCAGCATTTTAGGTCTGGAGGGCTGGTGTGGAGGTGGTGGAAAGAGGACTGGGAGCCACTCCCTGGAAGAAGTCAGAGGCAGGCCTGGGTCAATGCCTCCTGAGCTCCCTGAGGGTGACCAGAGGCTCCCGGGCGGGTGGGGTCTGCTCCTTACCCTGGGGCTTTGGCCTCCCACTTCTGCGAGTCCAGGGGACAGCCCGAATCCCACCACAGACACACTGGGGCTGTCCCCCTCTAGCTGAGAGACCGGAGGGGTAGCAGCACCCGTTGCTCTATAGGCAAAGTATCTGCCTGGGACATTTCTGAAGTCAGGAAATTGGGCCACGAGGGTGCCGGCCAGCAGATTCGTAGGATGCGCCCCCAGATCTCCCAGGTGGAACAGCATCGCTTTCTTCAGCCGGGATGCTGCTAACCCTTGCACGGCTCCTGTCCATCAAACAGGGCAGCTCTGCAGGGGTGACAGGGACGTGCAAGGTCAGGAACGGGTGGAGTGGTAGGGCCTGCTCTGGACGCACCACCTATGCCTACATCCTAGGGGCCATGGCGTCTTCGAGTGGGATCTGAGTCTCCCTCCCCAGCAGGCAGAGAAAGTGCTGGTTGTGGCACCGAGAGAAGTAAATAAAATGCTCCTGGGTGGGAAAAAAAATGCTACTTTTTAATTCATAAAGAAAAGAAGTTAATGAGTGATAAAATAAGCTACACCCAGAAAAATCTGCTCAACTGACTTGGGCTACAAATAGCTTGACGTTTTTCAGGAAAAAACCTCCTTTAGTGAAGAAATTCTCCAGAGGCTGCGTGTAGCCTGTGCTGTGTCTCCCTCCCCTCCAGCACAGACTTGTGGGCGTCCACGTGGTCACCTGGGGCCGGAAAAGGAAGCAACTTGTGGGGAGATGGGCTCTGTGTAAACCACAGTGACAGGCATGACGGAGGTGGCAGGTGACACGGGTGCCAGTTTCAGAGATGGAGCAGTTTGCTCCAGGTGACACACAGATGTCAGGTAGAGCAGGCTCGGGCGCTTGCAGCCCTTACCTACCCCGCCCTTCCCGGAGGCACCAACACAGGCTGGAATGGGCGTAGTTGGGCCCCTGCTCAGACCAGGAAGCAGAGGTTCAGAGTGTGGTGAGACCAAACAGCGAACCCCAACCTCTGGGCCCAGACCTCGCTCCCCCAAAGGGTGTGACCAGCTCCCAGGCAGTCCAGGGACATGCCCTGGTCGGTCAGGCCGCCCCATTGGGCCCTGATGCCCTCCTGGGCCCTGCCTTTGTCTGATTGTGGGCACCGCTCCCACGTACCGTCCTTGCTGGGCCTGCTGCACTGGCTCAGCCATACAGGTGAGAAGACCTGAGACCACCGAGTCAGGAGGGCTGCCGCCCCACTCACACCTCCTGCCCTGCACTTGTGGGTGCCCCCTGGCTTCGTGCCTCCCTCTGCCTGGACTACCCTTCCCATCCCTGCTGACCCCAGGCCTCGGAGCCTCGGGCAGTTGGCCGAGTCGGGTGCGTGGGCCCCAGGAGCTGTGGAGGGGGGCTTGTGTGTGCAGTGAGGGCCATTGGAGAATGCTTCTCTTGATCTCCTTGTTAGAAAAATGTAAGAGCGTGATGACACACACCCGTCCTCGTCACCGATGGACACAGGCCAATTAAAAGAGCTCGGAGTCCACAGCAGCTGCCCTGCCAGGAGGGCACGCTCGCCCCGTTAAAGCGACTGTGTGCTCCAGGGACAGAGAGGCTTCCAAGTGGGGCAGAGCCTTGGTCCACACTGCATCCCCCACTCACTGGGCAGCTGGAGCAGGCCACAAAGGGCGCCTGTGCTCTGCGGCGGTGAGCCAGCCTTGGGACCCGGGGACCCAGAGGGGAGGCGGGTGCCCCTGCCCCCACGAGGGTCAGTGGTCAGGGGACTGTGGGCCTCCAGCTGCAGCCAATGAGAGACAGACCACTGAAGGGCCCTGGGAGAGAACACAGCCCAGGGCAGGGGTCGGGGTGACAGGGACCCTGAGCACAGTGTGACTCAGGGGGGAAGAGCTGCCTGACCGTGTGACCCTGGGGGCCCTCCAAAGGGATGCGCTCAGGGGTTACCAGGGGGCTGGAGGCGACCTCCTCAAGGTGTCCTGGCATCTCTGAGACTCTCTGTCCTCGCTGTAGCTCTGTAATGTCACGAAAAGCCGAAGGTGCAGATACGAAATGGCACCAACACTGAGTTTCTCCCAGAGGCATTCAGGTATTTAAAAAATCCCACGGAACACAGCTTGCGGAAGGCAGAGAGTGAGGCTGAAGCACGATGACCTAGATCTGGAGGCGGCCCGCCAGACAGCGGAGGGAAGCACCTGCCCCTCCCCCACGGCCACCTCTCTGCCAGCGAGGGCCGGGGCTTGGGGTTGCAAAGGCTGGCTCCACCTCTCCACTGCATCCCAGCTCCCCGGCTGGCCATGCGAGCATCAGGCCAGAGAGATCGGAAAACCCTCCCAGAATCAACAGGACGCAGCGAGGGCTCTGGTGCCCACTGCCCAGCTGCGCAGGCCAAGGCCCTCCGTGGCCCTGGTACCTGCCCTGCTGGTGGCACCCTGCCTGGTGCATGCTGGCCTTGGGGCCCGGGCACCAGCCGGGGAGGGCAGAGTGGGTTGGTGGCACAGGTGCACTGGCTGTCATGCCCAGGTGAGAAGGCGGCGACCAGAGCCCTCAGAGCACACATCCGTCATCTGGTTTCCTGGGTCTCTGGCGACTGGTCATACTTGGGTGAGGGCAAGGACTCAGGGTCTCAGTTCACTCCCCTTCATCATCTCCTTCCCACCCCTCTTTCTGGCTGCAGGTCGTCGGGGGTTCCTCTGCCTGCAGAGAAGAGCCATCTGCAGAGCTCTGCCTGCCCGGCACAGGGCAGAGGTCTGGGGCCAGGATCACGGTGGATGCTTAGGAGGTGAGGGGCTGCCATCCCCAATGCCTGGGCGAGGCCTCCTGCTCCCGCCTCCAGGGTGAGGGCCCGGCTCTGCCCTGCTCCTCTCTGCTCCCGTTTGGCCTCAGTCCCCATCAGGCGTTCCCTGCACACTCACCACAGGCCAGAACCGCACCAAGCCCTCAGGAGGGGAGGGGCTCCCAGTTGGTGGTAGACAGACCCACCACCATACGCCATGATGCCTGCAAACTGATGAGGCGAGACGTCTCAGGTGCTGGGCCAGCCCAGGCCAGCCCCAACAACGAATGCACGAGGCAAGGCAGTCGCTCTCCAGCGGGGTGCCCTCCTGTCCTGCGCTGAAATCGGCGCCTGTCCCCTCCCTGTTCCAAAGGCTGTCTGTAAAGTGGAGCCCACGGGGCTGCTCCAAGGCCAATGGGCAGGACCACTATCAGGGTCCTCTCGAGGCGGGGGAGTGGCAGGAGACCGAGTTCCCGAGCCCAGGCTGCTCTTGCAGGGAAGGAGGGCCTCTTCAACATCACCAGTGGCTCCAAGCAGCCTGTGGGAGGCATGGGCCCAGCTACCAAGCCTGAGCAGTTCTGGCCAGCATCCCACCAGGGGTGGCTGAGCCGGGTCAGACCAAAGAAGCATCACCAGAGTACATTTGGGAGCTGGAACCGGGGACACGCAAGTGAGACCTCGCAAGAAAAAGGAATCACTGGGTCTCATTTCCCTCTCACAAACTCTTACCAGACTCATTTTTGCAGCCACGACTCTTCACAACCACCCCCAGGTGCTGGTGTCTTCTGGGGCGTGTGCTGCCCCACGCTCTAGCCTCGTGAGCAGCCGTGCATGGCCCCCGGGGCAAGATGTACTGCCGGTGTGCTAGCCCTGTCCTCCCTCCAGGACTTCCCAGGCAGTTGCCAGCTGCAGGCAGAGGGCACAGAGTAGGTAGGACTGGTGCTTCTGGCCTGCATGGCGGCCACCAGCCCTGTCCGGCTGCAACACACAGCAGCACATGCAGGAGAAAGTGGTGGTCGCCACCCTCCTCTCCCAGGGTTCACACTGGGGGGTCAACATGCCACAGGTCCCCATGAGATGCTGACCACAGGCCAGGAGAAAGGGGCTGGGCACAGAGGCCCAAGGGACCGCCTAGAGAAGGGCGGAGGGACCCCAGGCAGACGATGGCCAAGTTGGGGCCCAGAAAAGCAGAGAAGCCTTTGGGCCTTGCTGCCGCAGTGGCCTTGAGGGCTCTGCCAGACCTCCTCCCCAGGCCTGGGTCCACGATTCCGATGAGAGACACCAGTGTAACCAGGAGTACAACCAGAACGCCTTTGCACCCTCCAGTGCCCTGTCCCGGGCCACTGTCCCCAGGCCCAGCTGTCCCGAGGTCAGGAGGTCAGGAGCAGGCCTGGCTCAGTCTCCCCATCTGTGCCCAGGGGGACTGTTTGGCTGCAACTGGTCTTCGAGGTTATTTTGAGCATCAAAAAGAGCGACAGTCCCAATTGTGACAACATGGATTTTCAAGGGAAGGAAGCAGCCCGGGCCTCCTGGAACCCCAGGGAGGAGACAGCTGTGACAAGGGGTGGGGGGGCAAGGATGGAGAAGCACGACAGTGGTGGTCTTGGTGATCGCGTGGCGACTGGGGATGGCATTCCAGGCCTGTTGATGTCACACCCGTGGAACTCAAGGCAATTCCAAAGGGGAGATGGGTAAACAGGAAATGAGAAGATATGGTGGCCGAGCAGGAAGCTGAGAAAGGGGGCCTCAGCGTGTTGGTAGGCTCTGCGTCAGTGTCTGGAGAGGAAAGGGACTGGAAGCAGCCAGAATTATGGGAAACAAGCGTAAGCGAGGCCTCCATGACCTCCTTCTGGGCCCAGTTGATGCCAGCCCCAGTGCCAGGCCTCCTGCCAAGCCTGGCAGGGTGCAGTTGGGGGGTGGGGTTGTGTTGGGCACAGACCATCTACCTGACCCCCAGACTGGGTCTTCTCCATCCAGTCACTGGAGAGGCTCCTGGGCAGCAAGCAAGACACTGGTGGCTGCTCATCTGCAGCCACATGGCCATCTGGCATAGACAATGTGTTCAATAACTGATGCTTTTTGGGACTGAGAGGAAAGAGAGGCACATAGCCGCTGCGGATGTGGGACAGACAGAGGATGCCTGAAGGATGTCAGAGCCCTGGGCAATGAGGCCCTGCCAGAAAGGGGCCGTGGACACACTGTGGGCCTGGGGCTATGTGTGTGGACACCAGTCCCACTTCTGGTCTCACCTGCCTCCCAGGATGGTGTAGGACTAAGCCAGCCATAAACTTGTTATTCTGAGATGGAGTTGTAAGAAATAAAACAGAGAGATCTCATGTTCACCTGGTTTCCCCCGATGGCAACATCTTGCAAAACTATATGATAATATTGCAATCTCCCTCCATTTCTATAATTTTGTCATTTTATGAATGTCACGGTGATGGAATCCCACAGTGTGTAGCCTTCGGACAACGGCGTTTTTCACTCAGCGAATTCTTGGGAGCTTCATCCAGGTGGTGTGTGCCAGCAGTTCCTTTCTTCTTACTGCTGAGTAGGATTCCCTGGAGTGGATGGCCCGGGTTCACTGACCCATTCACCCATTGAAGGACTCTGAGTCGTTTCCAGTCTCCAGCTATTACAAATACAGCTGCTGTTAACATTCACGTCCAGGTCTTTGTGTGGACGTAAGTCTTCATTCATCTGGAATAAAAGAACTTGAAATCAGCAATTCAAAGAGACTTCTGCACCCCTATGTTCATTGCAGCACTATTCACAATAGCCAAGACGTGGAAGCATCCCAAGGGCCTATCGACTGATGATTGGATAAAGAAGATGTGGTATATATACACAATGGAATACTACTCGGCCATAAAAAAGGGTAAAATCGTCCCATTCACAAGAACATGGATGGACCTTGAGGGTTTATTTTAAGCCAAATAAGCCAGATAGCGAAAGACAGTCTCTGTATGACTCCACTCATATGTGGAAGATAAACAACACGTGGACAAAGAGAACAGAATAGTGGTTACTGGGGGGAGGGGAGTGGGCACAAAGGGTAAAGGGGTGCACCTGTAAGATGACTGACAAATAATAATGTACAACTGAAATTTCACAAGGTTGTAAACTATCATAACCTCAATAGAAAATATAATGGAAAAAAAATATGACCAAGAATAAAAAACTCCGCAAAAACCTGAAACATTTATCTGGGATAAATCTGGGTCCTATGGGTCCTATTGGGTCCTATGATAGTTGTGTGTTTAGGTTTTTAAGAAACTTTCAAACTGTTTTCTAGAATGGCTAGACCATTTTACATTCCCACCAGCGCTGAATGAGTGATCCAGTTTCTCTGCATCCTCACAAGCATTAGGTATTGTCACTTTTCTCCCATTCTAATGTGTAATGGAACCTCATTGTGGTTTCAATTTTCCCTTCCCTCATGGCTAATGATATGCTTTTTTGCCATCTGTGTATCCTCTTTGGTGAAATGTCTCATGTCTTTTGCCCATGTTCTAACTGGATTGTTTTTTTACTGTTGCATTTTGAGAGTTCTTTATATATTCTAAATACTAGTCCTTTGTTGGATATGTCATTTGCAAATATTTCCTCCCAGTCTGTAGCTTGTCTTTTCATCCTTCTCACAGGAGGTCTGTCGCAGAGCAGAAGTTTTGATTCTGATGAAGTCCAGCTCATCAATTTTTCTTTTTATGGCTCGTGCTTTTGGGATCAAGTCTAAGAATTTGTTGCCTAGTCTTAGATCCCAAAGATTTTCTTCTGTTTTTTTTTCCTAAAAATTTTATAGTTTTACATTTTAAATTTAAGCCCACAGTACTAAGTTGAGTTAATTCTTGTTTAAGGTGACAGATTTGGGTTGAGGTTGTTGCTCCCGCTGCAGCTGTGGCGCCCTCCCTTCACTGAGCTGCTTCTGAACTCCTGCCAGAATCGGTTGGGCATGTTTATGTGCCTATGATTCTGGGTACTCGTCTGTTTCACTGATCTATGTGTCTGTGCCTCTGCTAATGCCACACAGTGTTAACAACTGTAGCTATAGAATATGCATGTGGAAATGTATAGAGTGTAGAGCAATCTGGTAGACCGTCCCTTCTCACTTCAACAAGGCTGCAGGATACAAAAGTCAATGGCATTTCTGCATACTAGTAATGAACACACGGAAAGAAAAATTAAAAATATAATACCATTTTCAGTCTTTCAAAAAATGAGATACTTTTGTGTAAATCTAACAAAACGTTTATAGGATTTATATGCTGAAAACAAAATGCAGATGAAAGAAATCAAAGAAGATCTAAATAAATAGAGGGACATACTATGTTCATGGATTGGAAAACTCAACATTGCAAAGATGTCAACTCTCCCCAGACTGATATATAGTTATTCCTATCAGATTCCTATACCGTAACGTGCCACATAACGACGTTTCAGTCAACAACAGACTGCGTATACAATGGTGGTCTCGTAAGATTCGTATCAGATAGTCCAGATTTGTGTAAGTGTGATGTTTGCAGGGACAAAATTGCCTAAGGGTGCATTTCTCAGAATGCATCCCCACCATTAAGCTACCTATGACTGCATATCAAAATATAAAAATATCAAAATCCCCACAAGATTTTTAATAAATATGGATAAGGATATTCTATAAAATTCATAGGAAAAGGCCAAGGAACTAGAATAGCTAGCATTGTTATTTTCACCCACTTAACACAGATTGGGCACTCCTTTCACTTTTTTGTTTTGTTTTAAATTATTTTACTGAGGTAAAATTTACGTGCAGTGAAAGGCACAGATCTTAAGTGCTGATTTCAATGAATTTTGACCATTGTATAAACCTATATAACTGAAACCCCAATCAGGACTCCATCTTCCTTTCCCCATACAGCTTCCTGTGCCCCTTCCCAGTCAACTCTCATCATCACCACCACCCATGGCCCAGCCCCAGGCAACCACTGATCTGCTTTCTATCACCACAGATTAATTTTGTCTGTTTCAGAACTTCACATAAAGTACATACAATAGTACTTAAAAAAAATCTGAGGGGCTGGCCTGGTGGCACAGTGGTTAAGTGTGCATGTTCCTCTTCAGCGGCCCGGGGTTTGCCGGTTCAGATCCTGGGTGCGGACATGGCACTGCATGGCAAGCCATGCCGTGGTAGGCGTCCCACATTTAAAGTAGAGGAAGATGGGCATGGATGTTAGCTCGGAGCCAGCCTTCCTCAGCAAAAAGAGGAGGATTGGCAGCAAATGTAAGCTCAGGGCTAATCTTCCTTGGGGGAAAAAAATCTGACTTTAACTCAGCATAATTATTTTGAGATTCATGCCTGTTGCTAAGTGTATCAATAGTTCACTATTTTTTACTGCTGAGTAATATTCCATTGTGTAGCTATACCACAATTTGTTTATCCTTTCACTGTTGATGGGCATTTAGGTTGTTTCCAGTTTCTGGCTACTACAAACACAGCTGCTATGAACATGTGTACAAATGTTTGTTTGGACATATATTTCCTTTTTTCTTGGGTGTATAATTGGGAGTAGAATGGCTGAATCAGATAGGTGTATGTTTAACTCTATAAGAAACTGTCAAACTATTTCTAAAGTGGTTGTACCATTTTGCTCCCATCTGCGTATCTGAGAGTTTTGGTTACTCTGCATCTTTGTCAACACTTATTAGTGTCCGTCTTTTATTTTAGCTATTCTAATGGGTATGGAGGGGTGTCTCCTTGCAGGTTTCATTTGTATTTCCCTAATAACTAGTGAGGCTGAGTGTCTCTTCAGTGTCTCTTATTGGCCATTTGTGTGTCTTCTTTCATGAAATGTCTATTCGAATCCTTTGCCCATGTTTAAATTGGATTGTCTTCTTATTATTGATTTGCAGGAGTTCTTTAATATACTCTGGGTACAAGTCCAATGTCAGATGTGTTCACTGCAAGTATTTTTTCCCAGACAATGGCTTGATTTTCATTTTCCTAATACTGTCTTTTGAGAAACAGGTGTTTATAATTTTGATAAATTCCAATTTAGCAATTTTTTATTTGATATTTCATGGGGTTTTTTTGTCCTTTCTGAGAAATCTTTGCCAGTTTTCTCCAAGGTCATGGATATAGTCTCCTCTGTTTCTTCTAGATGCTTTACAGTTTCAGTGTTACGTTTAGGACTATGATCCATCTGGAATTAATTTTTGAGTGTGGTGTTAAGTAGAGGTCAAAGTTCATTCTGCCTCCCTGCCCCACTTTATCCAATAGTCCCAACACTGTTGAAAAAAATTGGCTTTCCCATTGAACTGCCATGGCACCTTTGAGGAAAATCAAGGTTTTGGCTATATATTGTGGATCACTTTCTGGACTCCTGATTCTGTTCTGAAATGATTATCTGTTGCTGCATAGTAATTCAAAATGTAGTGGCTTAAAACATTGATTTAATCATTTTATTATCTACCGTGCTTTCTGCAGGTCAGAAATTCAGGGGGGACTCTGCTGGGTAGTTCATGTGATTTCAGGCAGACAATGTCTGGAGCTGGAGCAACTGGCTAGACGTCTCCCTTTCCGTGAAGTCTCAGCGTTTCTTCCTAACAACTCTGCAGGTGGGCTAGCCTGGCAATCATCTCTTCAAGTGTGCTAGCCTGGTATCCTGAAAGCACAGTGGCCCCAAGGCTCTAAGCACAAGTGCTCCAGCACCCAAAGCAGATGCTGCATTGTCTTTTACGACCCAGTCTCAGAAGTAATGCAGCATCACTTCTGTATTGTTTAAAAGATGGTATAAGATCACGTACATTCTTGAATGTGAGAATCAGGGGGGTATCAAGGTTCTAAAGAGCATGTGGCATGGAGGACAATGTCATGGCCCTCTTTGAAAAATACGGTCTGTAAAATCTCGTTGGTTTGGGGGTCGATCTTTTCCCTCTGTTCTGCAGACTGGATAATTTGTATTGATCTGTCTCTGGCCAGCGGTGTAGGGGTGGATTGAAGGTGGCGGGCAGCCTCCCCCAGTGGGGTGAGCTATACCGGAGGCCTGCAGGGCAAGGGCAGGGTGTGGAGGGGAGAGGGCTGTCGGAGGTGTGTGTGCAGGGACAGCTGACAGGGCATGTGAGGGGAGGCGGGGCAGGGGCAAGTGTGTCCCCGTGGACCTGTTGACCCGAACCCGCCTCTGAGACATCGTGCTGGGGAGGTGAGTCTGGACTCCACCAAGGATGCCTCCCGGGGTCCTTGGGCTGCAGGGTGGGTGGGTGACTGGGCTCAGGATAGAGGAGGACAGCCGGCGGGGTGTGTGGCCTGTGGGCCCACGGCCTGAGAGCCGCCCAGTAGTGTTTGGGTTGGCGGGCAGATGGCCATCTCAGGCTCCAGGGCAGGCGCTGAGGGAGAGGGTGCATCCCAGGCTGGTGGCGCCTCTCCCTGACCCAAAGACAGGCCTGGCGCTGCCGGGCGGCTGGGGAGGGGCCACGGGCTCTGTTTGGCTGGCTCTCTCCAAGGCGTCGACACCCCTGGGCCCACAGAGGCTCCAGCCATCTCAGCGTTGTTCCTGTGTAGACGACACCCCCTTCCCAACTCATGGATCCAAGGAGATCCCTAAGAGGTCACTGCTGACAGGAGGTTGAGCTGCTGTAACCCTGCCCCAAAGTGGCTTCGCCTTCGGCAAACTCACCAGGATCCTGGGTCCAATCCAGGGGTAGGGGAGACAGTCTGGGTACCCCCTGGCCCCTCTCCCTCAGCTGGTCTCCTTGGCTTCACCAGCTGCCCCATCTTTCCCCAGCTGAACTCCATCCCGCTTGGGGCCTTTGCTCGGTCCCTCTGGCTCCTCCTGCCGTGCCCTGCTGCGCACACTGCAGCGCTCTCCAAACGTCTTGTTTTGCTCTTATGTGTCAGTCTCCCCCTCACAGGAACCAGCCCACTGAGAGCAGGACCCTGGCCTGTCTTGCTCACGTGGCTTCCCTGTGACACATAATGGGCCCGGTGCACAAAACTATGGCGGGAGGAAGTGACCATTCCCACACAGACGGGGCCCAAGGGCACCCTGTGATTTTTCTTGTGGGCAGGTGAAGAGACCTCGCCGTGGAGCGGTGCCCACAGCAAAGGAGCCTAGAAGGAGGCTGTGGTCCCTGAGCTCGGGTGAGGGCCAGCATTCCTGGGGCCTGCCCAGGGTGGGTCTGCGTCCTTGCCCAGAAATCCATAGCCCATCTTGCCCGCCCACCTGCTTGCCCGACAGTGGCACGTGAGAGTCCCGAGGGTGTCACTCTGGATGGGCCCCGAGGGAGCAGCACCTGCTCCTGCCCGGGCTCTCCCGTCGATGCACAATACCACCACCCACCACTTGCTCAAATAAAAATCCCAGGCATAGGGGCTGGCCCCGTGGCTGAGTGGTTAAGTTCTCGTGCTCCGCTGCAGGTGGCCCAGTGTTTCATTGGTTCGAATCCTGGGCGCGGACATGGCACTGCTCATCAAACCATGCTGAGGCAGCATCCCACATGCCACAACTAGAAGGACCCACAATGAAGAACATACAACTGTGTACTGGGGGGCTTTGGGGAGAAAAAGGAAAAAAATAAAACCTTTAAAAAAAAAATCCCAGGCATACTGTTTGTCCCCTTTCCCTCAGCCTCTACGTCCACATCCAATGCACCAGCAAGTCCTGCCGATTCTGCTCCCAAATGTAGACTATGCTCAATCTCTCTGTCACCCCTGTAGCCGTGCTGGGGCGTGCCACCGACAGCACCGCCTGGCACTTAAACAACAGGAGCGCCTTTCCTCCCCCTTCTGGAGGCTGCGCATCCATGGTTGAGGTGCCGGCAGGCTGGGGTCTCCTGAGGCCTCTCTCTGTGGCTGGCAGAGGCCCGTCATCTCCGTGTCCTCACGCGGCTGTCCGTCTGCGCACCTGTCCTGATCTCCTCTTCTTATGAGGACACCAGTCATCCTGGCTTAGGACCAGCCTCTGACCTCATTCCCCCACAGTCGCCTCCGTGAAAGCCCCCTCTCCGAGTGCAGTCACATTCCAAGTGCTGGGGGTCAGAGCTTCAGCATAGGCATCTGCAGGGCACAAGTCAGCCTGTGATGCTGCCCTGTGCCACCTGCACCTGCACTGCCTCCGTCGGGCCCTGGGTCTGACCCTCTTGCATCCTTGACACGGCAGTAGGGACCCTTTAGAATCGAGCATTCAGGTCTCAGGCTCCACCCCTCGCCGTGCACACAGGCCCACAGGAGGAGCCCTGAGCCCACGCCCAACGCCCGCCTCACTTCCTCCCTTCACCCGCCTCAGGCCCCAGGGCTCCTCACCTTCCCTCAGACACCAAGCTCGTCCCCATCCTAGGGCCTTTGTTCCACCTGGAGTCTCCCCGGCCTTCACTGCCAGGGCCACCGAGTCTATCTCTCACAGCCTGGGTGTGCACCTGTATTTTCTTTTATTAATAATAGTTTTATTGAGGGGGCCGGCCCCGTGGCCGAGTGGTTAAGTGCGCACGTTCCACTTCTGTGGCCAAGGTTTGCTGGTTTGGATCCTGGGCGCGGACATGGTACTGCTCATCAGGCCATGCTGAGGTCCCACATGCCACAACTAGAAGGATCTGCAACTGGAATATACAACTATGTACTGGGGGGCTTTGGGGAGGAAAAAAAAGAGGAAAATTGGCAACAGATGTTAGCTCAGGGCCAATCTTGAAAAAAAAAAGCTTAAAAAATAGCTTTATTGACACCATTCACATACCATACAATTCAATCAGAGCATGCCATTCATAGGCTTTCACAGAGTACATTCGCAGAGGTGTGCAACAATCACCACAAATTTAGAACTTTTTTTTTTTGAGGAAGATTAGCCCTGAGCTAACATCTGCCAATCTTCCTCTTTTTGCTGAGGAAGACTGGCCCTGAGCTAACATCCATGCCCATCTCCCTTCACTTTATATGTGGGACGCCTGCCACAGCATGGCTTGCCAAGCGGTGCCCTGTCCGCACCCGGGATCCAAACCAGCGAACCCAAGGCTGCCAAAGCAGAACATGCACACTTAACCGCTGCACCACCGGGCCGGCCCCTAGAATGTTTTATATTGAGACATAATTCCCAAACCATAAAATCCATCCTGAAAAGTGTATAATTCGGTAGATGTTTAGTGCATTCACAAAGTTGTGCAGACACCACCATTGTCTCACTCTAGAACATTTCCATCACCCAAGAAGAAACCCATTTGCATGCAGTCTCTCCCCGTTCTCCCCTCCCCAGCCCCGGCCCCAGCCCCCCTTCCTTAAAAAGGAAAGAAATTCTGACACAGGCTGCAATGTGGATGAACCTTGAGGACATTGTGCTAAGTGAACTAAGCCAGATGCAAAAGGACACTGATTCCACTTACGTGAGGGACCTGGAATAGTCAATTCATAGAGGCAGGAAGTAGGATGGAGGCTGCCAGGGGCTGGGGCGTGGGTGGGGAGTTCTTGTTTAATGGGGACAGAGCTTCAGTTTGGGAAGATGAAAAGTTCTGGAGGTGGATGGGGGTAATTGTTGCACCACAATGGGAATGTACTTAATGCCACTGAATGTACATTTAAAAATGGTTAAAATGGTAAACTTTATGCTATGTGTATTTTACAACTAAAAAAAAATAAAAACCAATTCGTGAGTATAAAGTTTCAGTTATGCAGGATGGTTAGGCTCTAGAGACCAGCTGTACAACGCTGGGCCTGCAGTTAACACCGTAAAACATTTAAGAGGGTAGATCTCATGATAAGTGTTCTTAGCACAATAAAAAAACAAACAAAAGTTGCCGGCCTGTGGGCATAGCACGCGGCCGTTGTATGAAAAAGGTGGCAGAAGAAAATCTCTGTTCCTACGTGCACACATGTGCTTGTCCATGCACGCCATACCCTGGAAGGACCCCAAAAGCTGCCCACCGGTGGGCGAGCAGCAGGGAGTGGGGTGTGCAGGCAGGAGCGGCAGGCAGGATTCTCCACATGGGAACCTTTTATGCTTCCAGAACCTTGGATCTTGGGGCCCTGTTACCTACTGGAAAAAGTTGGAAAATAGATTGCTGACAGAGGCCAAGCCCAGGAAAAGAGCCAAGGCCCCAGGCGGAGGCTTCCCACCCCTACGGCGGGGAGTCTGCTGGAGGGAGGAGCCGCCCACTAACCCTGGGCGCAGCTGGCGCTTCTGCAGACGCAGCACCGGTCCCTGCGAGGCCTCCGCAGGGAGACTTGAAGCTTCCGTTCCCCAGTAGCCGAGGACGGTGATGAGTGTCTACGTACCAACCCGGAGCAGCCAGCAAGGAGGCAACTTGGTTTCTTCTTCCCCTCTAACCTTGCGCATCCTCCACTCATGAGTCCAGCGGTGCGGTCGGCCTGGCCCCAGCGGCCAGACCAAAGAGACCAAACATGTTTGCTTAGACTGTGGAATTCTGAGCAGAAGGCAGGGCAGGAAGAGCTCGGGCGTTCCCGGTGGTGATGCTCAAACCCAGAGCCCAAACTCCCAGCCAAAGGCCGCGTCTGGGCTCTGCTGGGCAAGAGCCCTACAGAGCGGGGTGGTTCACAGTGGAAAGAGCAGAACGGAGTCGACAGTGAAGTGAAGGCTCGAGTAAAGGCAGTTAAAATGAACTCAGTGTGAAGTCAGGGATGTTAGGACAGACAGAACGTCTGGAAAAGAAAAACATAGTCCCTTTTATTCAGAATTTATATTCCAGCAGCCCAAGAAGCCAGGGACTTACGTAATTAAGGAGCAATACTAAGGTATATTACCAGCTGCTATTTTTATTCTGGAAAATTTCCAAATAAGTTACTACAAAACTGGCTTGAGAATCAGAAGAAAAATCTATATTAGAATTAAGAAGTCATTTCATAGTATCTGACAGGTGATCAGCAAAATGAGAGAGAAATTTTCTTAGGTTGGGTTCCCCCAAAATAGAAATTTCTTATGCTTTCTCACCAAAATGCCAGCTGCCCCAGATGCTTCGATAAGACACTTCTTTTGGAGAATGAGAATATTCTCTGGGAAGAGAGGCGCCAGCTTCAAGCAAAGTCGGCCTCTACTTGGCGGGGACAAGGGCCGTGCAGGGTCACCCAAACATCTCTACCCCTCACAGTTACCACAGTGCAGGGCTGGCCCCCCACAGACGGCGAGGGGACAGATGGCACAGCCTTGCATGTCCGTGCGCTGCGGCTGAGTCCCGGGATGTGGCTGGTCCTCAGGGAGATGAGCTGTGGGAACAACACACACCCACTTGTGATGGGAAGAAAGCAGCCCACCTCATCAATCGTCTGCTTACATTGACTGCATGTTGAAATGACATTTTAATATTTTAAGTCAAAAATATTAAAATTAATCTCACCTGCTTCTATTTTTTTTAATGTGGCTCTTAGAAAGTTTAAAATTATACATATGGCTGGCATTCTATTTTTACTGGATGGCATTGGCATAGAAAATTCCAGAACAGACCCAAGCTCATCTGGAGATTTAGTACATGACAAAGGCAGGGGAAAGAGGGACTTTATAAAAATAAATGACGCTGGGACAACTGGGAAGCCATTTAGAAAAAGGTAAAATTAGATGCACGCTTCACACCTTTACAAACTTAAACTATGGATGGACCAAGGATCCAAAGGTAACAAATGAAATCGGACAGGTACTAGGAGAGAACATGGGTGAATTCTTTGCAGACTGGGTGTGGGAACTCAAAACTCCATACACAATAAGAGAAAAGATATAAATTCAATTACATGTAAACAAAACACTGCCTGGTGGCGAAAGACGGCACAGGATAGACAGACGGAACACAACAAATGGGCAGGGAGGATCTGCGGGTTATGTGCCAGTGTCCCTAATATACACAGAACCTAGCAGTCAAGGAGGGAGAAGATGAGAAAATGGGCAGAAGATACAGACAATACGCAACACACAACATAAAAAGGGTTTTAAATACACACCGAGATGCTGCGGTTGACACACAACGAGGGAAGTGCTGACTGACCCGCACGGAGTCAGCTCACCCACGGGCGGACGTGCATAGCCAGAGGTCGTGGGGCAGGCGCGCCTCACACGGGGCACAGGGGGCCGCAGCACGCCTCAGCCCCACGTGTGGTGGGCAATATCTGGTGAGACTGTGTACGGCTTTACCCTGCGACCTGCCACCCCACCTCTGGGGATTTGCCCCGAAGACACACCTCTAACAGTTCGAAGATGCTCGAGAACAAACGTCCTCACTGCTGGTCATCACATGTCTGGGAACATCTAGAACCACAGAGCAGCAGCCATACAGGGAGCGCCTCAGGCGTGACCTCCTGGACCACGAGGTGTGGTTCCAGGCTACATTTATGTGAAAAAAAGATACAAAAAGAGCACAAGTGGTATGCCAGCTTTTGTGTGAGAAAGCGAAATAAGAGTACATGTCAATGTATATATCTTCTGATATGTGCAGAAGCAAGCAGGAGAGCGAACCGGAAATGAATGACACTAATTGTCTAGCAGGGGTGGAAGGAGGCAGGGCCGTGGCGAACGGCAGTGACCTTTTGTATATCTCTGATTTCAGATCTTAATGTTCCCTGTAGTCATAAATAAAATTCAATCGAGAGCACTGGAGAAGGAACCCTAAAAATGAATACAAGCAGAAAACCCAACTCAGCCGTGTCTCACATGTATAACATAACCACAGAGAAGAAAACAAAAAACGAACCCAACGAATTTCTGAACACAACACTCAATCTAAAGATGAGAAGAGCAGACACAGCCTCTTCACAGGTTTGCCATTTTTGGTGGGTGGGTACAGCAATTCTGGAACGGTTCTGTGTGTTTGGATGACCAACTAGATGATAAATACATATGGCGTTGCTGTCAGAATTTAGGGCTCTCTTGTGGGAGCAGGAGATGCAGATGTGGACTGGTGGACTCAAGGAGGGGCCTGTGGTGCTGGGGTGGGACCAGAAGCAACCATGTGAGCTCATGATATTATTAATGATGTACCTTTCTAGGACCTAGATGACACCCTGGTGCAAAGGAGCACACCTAGCTCCTAGGTATCGGTGTCAGACAAACATTCTGCTCTAAAGGAACCCAGGAGAAGTGGCTGATTCCAGGGTTGGGGCAGCGAAAGAAAAGGGACAGGAAAGCAAGAAAGTGCTCAAAACCAATGGCAACATGTCAGAGGACACAGGAGCCAGCCTGACAGCATCAAAATGAGCAATGACAGTAACGGACTATAGCTCATTGAACTAAGTGAAAACCCACAAGCCTGTGCTCCTACTAGAGAACGGACGGCTCTTTCTTGCAGTTGAATGCCAACTAACGCCTGGAGAAGGGAGAGAGTTACAGAATTATTATCTCGCAACCACTGTCGTAATAAACAACTCCAGCAAGAACGGCTGACAGGTGCTAGACAGCGGCTGGGCAAGAGGTGCTCAAGGAAAGGGTGTTTGCTCAACCTCAGAGTTTCCATGTGGCCATGTGCATCTCAGCTGGAAGAAATGGTTGGTCAGGCACACCCGGCAAGGGACATGCCGCAGAGCAGGTGGCCGATGGCCATAGAGGCCACTGTTGGGGACACAGGCAGGGCTGAGTGGCCACTCCAGACTCCTGACAGGAAAACACAGGGCGTGGTCCTGGATGGGAGAAAACGGCTGGAAAGAACATTACTGGTACAACTGACGAGATGTGAACTGGACTGTGTGATTAATATCGACAGTAAATTTCCTGGACTGTGCACTTGAGCTGAGCGTCCTTGTCCTTAGGTGAAATACCCTGAAATTTTAGGGGTAAAGGACTACAACACTCCTAAGTGGTCCGGTAACAATGATAGAAGCAGCAGTGGTACTGGCACTGTGCGCGTGTATACAGAGAAAGGAAATGAGGCAAAATGTTAACAACGGGGAAATTGAGGCGAAGGGCTGAAGGAGCTCATCCTACTTTCCTCTTCTGTCTGTGCCAGAACGCCCCAGAGAGAGCCTGTGGCCATCTGGTGTCTGGCCATCCAGAGGGCAAGGTCTGCCACACGACTCCTGGTCGTCACATGAGATCCCCGCTTCTCCCCACACAGAAAAAAGTTGACAGGATCCGACAGGACCCCGAGGTCAGGGAGGAATGAGAGCTGAGACTCCGGCCTGCACTCAGCTCCATGCTGCCCCTGCTGCCTACCCCGTGTGACATGGCACGACCGGCTTCCACGCTGACCCATGAAGAAGCAGTGCCTTGGGCTCAGAAGAACGCGCTTAATGAAGGGCCGGGCCATGGGTCGGTCTTGCCGCGGAGCGCTGACTCGAGCTTCCACGTTCACGTGCTGGGCTGTGCTCAGCTGGGAACACGTGGTTGACCAGGAACGGCCCCTGCGATGTCGCCCCATTCGCATCTGAGCTGCATCATCACCATCACCTCCTGCATCCAGAGAAGCTGGAGGGGTCATATTCAAGGCCTCTAACAGTGGGGTCTGTCCCCTCTCCCGGGGGGATGGGGCCATCTGACCTCATGTCCTGCCATTGTGACCCCTGACCCCCTCCTCTCCAACAGAATGACGCCACTGATCACTCTCAGCACCTGGTCCTTCCTCTTCCCGTTGCTAGGTGCCTGTGAGCAGAGGGAGGCCGGAGGACGAGGAGCTGGCAGAGGAGGTGACAGAGAAGCCAGATGGCGTGGAGACAAAAGCCACTGTGTGGGCTGCTCCTAGGAGGCAGCAGGCCTGGAGACAGAGTGCAGGGGAGCAGGGGAGCAGAGACCCTTGGAGCACAGCCGGGAGCAGGGGCCACAGCCCAGGCGCGTCAGGGCTCCCAAACCCAGCCCCGCAGTCAATTCCAGGCAGGCCTGGCCTCGGTTCTGGGGGATGAGACATGCCAGAAAGCACAATATGACCCGGACACGTCCCAGCAGACTCCAAGCAGCCAGCAAACCGTGCTCTGAGCCAGAGGAAGCCATGGGCGCATGGGTGGAGCCACCAGAGAAGAGCACCGGGGCCAGCCCATGAGCCTAGAAGACGGGAAGATTCAAGAGGGAGTGGTGGAGGACAGGGCCAGTGGGCTGGAAGCAGCATGGCCAAAGGAACCGGGTGGAGCAGCTGGTACGGGGTGGGGTGGAGCTGGGCTGAGGAGGTTACGGCCCCGCTGTACCTTTTGGAGAGAGAGCCTAGGGCACTTACGACAAGGAGTGGCATCGGCAGACCAGTGTTTTACAGGGAACAATGTGGGAGCGTCAGCCGCTGCCAAATCCCCAGGAGGCAGGGGTGATGCTTTGCACCCAGGAGGCTGCGGAAGGCAGGGGTCCTCTGGGTCAGTTAGGGAGAAGAGTGCTGGGGGGCATGAGCCAGAAGGCAGGCAGGAAGGCAGGGTGGAGATGGATGGTGAGATGCAGAGTGAGGACACAGCTGTGAAGCAACCCCAGCAGCTGGCTCCATTCAAGCTGGTGCTGCTGTGGTTTCCAAACTTGGTGGCTGTGACCCCAAATTCAAAAGCCAACTGCAGACTCAAGGGCACTGGAGCTGTGACAGCCCAGTCCTCCAATCTCCTGCCGGACGCCAGTCCACCCAGCAAGTCCCAGCACAGGAGCCCCGTCCAAGCATCGCCCAGCTCTGCAGGGAGGTGGCAGGCAGGGTCACTCTGCACAGGGCGTGACTGTGATTCTAATACCCAGCTGTCAGGAGGGCCAGCCCGGAGAGGCGGGTTGTCCCACTGCGTGCAGACCTGGGTGCAGAGAAGCAGCTCCCAGCCTCCCCAGCAGGTTCCTGCAGCTGAGGCAGCCCCGCTCCCCAGATGTGTGGAAACATGCAGCGCTGTGTTGCAATTTATTTCTTTGGCAACTATGACCCAAGAGGAAGCTTGACCTGAATCAAGAGCAGAAGACAAACAGGCTCCTTTTTTTTTTAAACGCAGATAGTGGCTTATTGCTAGACATGCAGTTCAGTGAGCCGCATGACTCACACTTGTTCTACGTGATCTAAGTTATCCATTACCACCTGTTCTGTACTGAAACCTCTTTTTAATTAAACATCTCCCTTCTTGAGATAGCTAGATTCACATGTTGTAAGAAATAATGGAGAGAAGTCCCTCGTACCCCGTATCTAGTTCCTCCTAATGGTAACATTTTGCAAAACTGTAGTACAGCATCACCACCCGGACACTGCCACTGGTAGGGTCAGGACATGGGACGTTTCTGTCACCACAAGGACCCTTCCTGGGGCCCTTTTGTAGCCACGTCCGCTTCCCTCCTGCCCGCCCCCCTTAACTCCTGACAGGCACTAATCTGTTGCCTGTCTTTATAATTTTGTCATTTCAACAATGTTGTGGAAGTGGAAGTGGAATCACACAGCACGTAACCCTCGGGACTGGAGTTTTTCACTCAGCATCGTTCTCTGGAGCTCTCCCCACGGTGTCGTGCACATCGACAGCTCGTTCCTTTTTCCTTCCATCAGCGTTGTGCAGTTTTTTGTGTACAAATTCTGCATACGTTTTGTTACACTCACATCTGGGTATTTTATTTTGTGAGTGATTTTAAATGTTACCATATTTTTAATTTTGACGTCTATGTGTTTATTGCTAGATAAGAAATACAATGACTTATTTTTGAATTTTTATGTCCTGTGACCTTGCTAAACTCACTTATTAGCTCTAGGAGGGTTTTTTGGTAGATTCATTGGGGTTTTCTACATAGACAATCATGTCATCTGCAAATGGGGGCATTTATTTCTTCCTTTCCGATCAGTGCCTTTTGTTTCCTTTTCTTGCCTCATTGCACTGGCTGGGACTTCCAGCACTGTTTTGAGTAAGAGCGGCAAAAGCAGACATCCTTGACTTACTCCCACCTCAGAGGGAGAGCGTTCAGTGTTTCACCATCAAGTATAATGTTAGCTGTAGGTATTTTGTAGATGCTGTTTATCAGGGTCAGGAAGTTTCCCCTTTGTTTCTGTTTTTAGAATTTTTATCATTAATAAATGTTGAATTTTGTCAAATGCTTTTTCTGCATCAATTGATATCATCGTGTGATTTTTCTTTTTTAGCCTGTCAACTTGGTGGATTACTTTCATTGTTTTTGAATGTTAAACTAACCTGGCATCTCAGGAGTAAACCCTACTTGGTTGTGGTGTATAATTATTTTTATCTATTGCTGAATTCTACTTGCTAATTTTGCTAAAGACTTGCGTGTCTATATTCATGAGGGATAATGGTCTGTGATTTTCTTTTTTGTAGTCTCTTGATTTGGTTTTGATATCAGAGTAACTCTAGCAGCATAAAACAAACTGGGAAGTGCTCCCTCCTCTCCAGTTTTCTGAAAGAGATTGTGTAGAAGTGGTGTTAACTCTTTAAAGATTTTTTAGAAAATTCTCCATTGGAACTATATAGGCCTGGAGATTTCTTTTTTGGGAGTTTTAAAATTATGAATTCAATTTCCTTTATAGTTATTCAAATTATCCATCTCATATTGGGTAAGTTGTGGCAGCACGTGTCTTCAAGAGACTGGTTCCTTTCATCTAAGTGGTCAAATTTGTGGGCATAGAGTTGTTTGCAGTATTCCCTTATTATCCTTTTGATGTCTGCAGGGTCATGGTAAGGTCCCCTGTTTCATTTCTGATATCAGTAATTTGAATCTTTGTCTTTTCTTTGTCAATGTTGCCAGAGCTTTGTCACTTTTATTGATCTTTTCAAAGCAGCAGCTCTTTCTTTCATTGATTTTTTCTATTGCCTTTGTTTTCAATTTCTGATCTTATCTTCATTATTTTCTTCCTTCTGCTTGTGTTGCGTTAATTTTGTTCTTCTTTCCCTAGCATCTTGAGGTTTGAGCTTAGATTATTGATTTGAGACGTTTGCTCTTTTCTTTTTCTTTCTTTTTTTTTTTTTTGAGGAAGATTAGCCGTGTGCTAACATCTGCTGCCAATGCTCTTCTTTTTCTTGAGGAAGACTGGCCCTGAGCTAACATCCGTGCCCATTTTCCTCTACTTTATATGTGGGATGCCTACTACAGCATGGCTTGCCAAGTGGTGCCATGTCTGCACCCGGGATCCGAACCGGTGAACCCCGGGCCGCGGAAGGGGAACATGCGAACTTAACCACTGTGCAACCCGGCTGGCCCCTGCTCTTTTCTAATGTATGCATTTAGTGCATACATTAAATTTTCCCTTTCAGCACTGCTTTTTCTGTCCACAAGTTTTGACATGCTGTATTTAATTTTTATTTAGTTCAATGTAGTTTTTAAAATTTCCCTGAGACTTCTTTTTCTCCCCATGGGTTATGCATAAGTGTGTTATTAGTTTTCAAATATTTGGAGATTTTCCCATTATTTTTCTGTTATTGATATCTAGTTTGAATTCATTGTGGTTGGAGAACACACTCCATATGATTTCAATTTTTAGAAAATTGTTGAGATTCGCCTTATGGCCCAGGATGTGGTCTGTCTTGGTGTATGTTTCATGGGCACTTGGAAAGAATGTGTATTCTGCTGCTGTTGGGATAAAATGTTCAATAATGTCAATTAGCTCCTGTTGGTTGATTTTTTGTCTAGTATTTCTATCAATTGTTGAGAGAGGAGTTTTGAAGTCTCCTTTTGGTTCTAGCCATTTTTATTTTATATATTTTTCAACTCTGTTGTTTGGTGCATATGCAGTTAGGATTGCTGCATATTCTTGGTGGATTGACCCTTTTATTATTGTATAATGTCAGTCTCTGTCCCTGGTAATTTTCTTTGCCTTGAAGTCTACCTTGTCTAATGTTATACAGCCAATCATGCTTTTCTTTGATTAGTGTTTGTGTGGAATATACTGAAATGAACTTCTTGTAGATAGCGTGTACTTGAGGCATGTTTTAAAATCCATTATGCCAATCTCTGTCTTTTAATTGGTGAATTTAGACATTTTATATTTAATGTAATTCTTGATACGTTAGGGCTTAATTCTGCCATTTTATTCAGTTTTGTTTTCTACTTGTTCTCTCTGTCTTTTGTTTCTGTTTTCTTTTTCCTGCCTTCCTGCAGGTTTTAAAACATTTTTTAGAATTCCATTTTGATTTATCTATAGTTGTTTTTAGTATATCTCCTTGTATAGCTTTTTTAGTGGTTGCTCTACATTATGTATAACTTATCACAGTCTACTGCTGTGGTCATCTTACCAGTTTGAGTGAAGTGTAGAAATCTTACCTCTCTTTACGTCCCTTTACCTCCTCCATTTATAATATAATTGTCTTAAATCTTTCCTCTCCTACATTTAGAACCATACTAGGCAGTGCTATAAATTTTGCTTCAACTACCAAACATAACTTAGAAAATTCAAGAAGAGAGGAAAGTGGATAGTATTTGTCTATGTTTTTATTTACTGTGTTCTTTCCTTCTTCTTGATGTTACAAAGTTCCGTCTTTTATTGTTTCTTTTCTGTTTAGATAACTTCTTTTAGACATTCTTTTTGGGCAGATATTTTGGCAACAAATTCTCTTAGTATCCTTTGTCTGAGAATGTCTTGATTTCTCCTCCATTCTTGAAGGATTGTTTCACTGCGTACAGGATTCTGGGTTGACAGGTCTCTCCTTCAGTACTTGAAAAATATCGTACCACTTCCTTGTAGCTTCCATCGTTTCTGGTGGGAAATCTGCTGTAATTCACATGGTTGTCCCCTTTTAGGGGCGGTATTGTTTTCTCTGGCTGCTTTCAAGCTTTTTCCTTTGTTTTTAGTTTTCAGAAGTTCACTTGTGATGTACCTCAGCGTGGATTTCTCTGGGTTTACCTAATTTGGTGTTCACTCAGTTTCTTGAATCTGTAAGTTCATCTCTCTTGCCAAATTTGGGAAGTTTTCAGACATCATTTATTTGAGTACTTTATCAACTCTGCCCTCGTTCTTCCTCCTCTCCTTCCAAAACTCTGAGGACATGAAGGTTAGATCTTTTGTTGTAGTCCCACAGGTCCCTGAGACTCCATTCCTTTTTTTTTTTTTTTTCCTTTTTCTCCCCAAAGCCCCCCGGGACATAGTTGCATATTCTTAGTTGTGGGTCCTTCTAGTTGTGGCACGTGGGATGCTGCCCCAGCGTGGTCTGATGAGCAGTGCCATGTCCGCGCCCAGGATTCGAACTGACGAAATACTGGGCCGCCTGCAGCAGAGCGCGTGAACTTAACCACTCGGCCACGGGGCCAGCCCCGACTCCATTCCTTTTTTTTCTGTCTATTTTCTCTCTCAGCCTGGGTAATTTCTATTGTTGACTTCCAGTTAACTAATTCTTTCCTCTGCACCCTCAATTCTCCCCTTGAGTCCATCGACTGTTTATATTTTTTATTGTATTTTTCTTCTAAAATTTCCATTATACTTTCTTTATATCTTCTATTTCTTTGGTAAGACTCTATTTCTTTGCTTTCCAAAGAAATAGTAGCTTTCCATTTTTCCTAGTCTATTTTTTCCTTTGTTTCAAGCGTATTTGTAATTGTTCATTGAAGCATTTTTATAATGGCAGCTTTAAAATCTTTGTTGGATAATTCTAACATATCTGTCACCTCAGCATTGGCGTGTATTGATTGCCCTTTTTCATTCAGTTTCATTCCACAGCTTCATTTTAACAGGAACCATCTTTGTGGTTCTTGGTATGATGAATGAGTTTCTACTGAAACCTGGAAATTTTCATGTTAGGAGACTCTGGATCTTATTTTTTTTTATTTTTTATTTTGGTGAGAAAGATTCTCCCTGAGCCAATGTCTGTTGCCAATTTTCCTCTTTTTGTTGCTTGAGGAAGATTAGCCCTGAGCTAACATCCGTGCCAGTCTTCCTCTGTTTTGCATGTGGGGCACCTCCACAGTGTGGCTGATGAGTGGCGTAGGTCTACGTCCAGATCCAAACCCGTGAACCCAGGCCACCGAAGTGGAATGAGTGAAACTTTAATGACTTGGCCATGGGACCAGCATCCTGGATCTTATTTTTTATTTTTATTTGTTCATGAGGAAGATTGGCCCTGAACTCACATCTGTTGCCAATCTTCCTCTTTTTGCTTGAGGAAGATTGTCACAGAACTAACATCTGTGGCAATCTTCCTCTATTTTTTTGTATGTGGGATGCTGCCACAGCATGGCTTGATGAGTGGTGTATAGGTCCACACCTGGGATCTGAACCTGAAAACCCCAGGCTGCTGAAGTTGAGCATGTGAACTTAACTACTACACCACTGGACCAGCCCCCCTGGATCTTATTTTTAAATTTTCTTTTAGTTGTTTTTTTTTTCAGCAGCTTTATTGAGATATAATTAATATATAAAACACTACACATATTTAAACTATACAATTTGATGAGTTTTGACATATGTATACACCTGTGAAACCATCACCACAATCAAGGTAATAAACATATCCATCACCTCCAAAAGTTTCCTCCTGCCCCTTTGTTTTGTCCTTTTTTTTCTTGAGGAAGAGTGGCCCTGAGCTAACATCTGTTGCCAATCCTCTTCTTTTTGCTGAGGAAGACTGGCCCTGAGCTAACATCCATGCCCACCTTCCTCTACTTTATATGTGGGATGCCTACCACAGCATGGCTTGCCAAACAGTGCCATGTCCGCACCCAAGATCCGAACTGGCGAACCCCGGGCCGCTGAAGCGGAACAGGCACGCTTAGCCACTGAGCCGCTGGGTGGGCCTCTGTTTTGCCTATTTTTTAAGTGTCGTGTTATTTTTGTTATTCCGACACTGCTCTGGCAACTGTTACTGCAGGCTGGAGATAAAGCTCGAGTCCCCATTCAGTCTCCACTGACACCAAAGGCGAGGCCCTCTCCTCTCTCCTCTGGGCAGGGTTCTGGCGCCCCACATGGTCTCTGCTGGTTCCCTGTGGGGTGGCCGCATTACCTCTGGGTGATGAAAGTCCTGGGCCGCTGCTCTGCCTCCTCTGGCACCACCCCAGCAGGGGCGGGGAGGAGTGCTTCCTTACCGGCAGGTGGGGGTGGAAGTCCAGGCTCCCCCAGGTGGTCTCCATGGGGGTGGGGGCCGCTCTGACCAGTGGGGATGGTAGTCTCAGCTCCCTGCTTTGCCTCTTCTGACACCGTCCCCAGGCAGCAGCATTGGAGTGCCTTGTTACAGCTTCTCAGTCTAGGCTCCCACCTGGCCTTTGCTAGGGGGGTAGGGGTGTGGCCACAGTGTTTTCAGTGGTACTGGTTGGAGTAGGGTGGTTATTGCCCAAAAGGTTTTTTCTTGCTAGGCTGCTCCTTGCTGGTCCTGCGGATAAACAGAATAGATTTTTGTTGGGGCTGTTTCTGTGTGTCTCCATTGGCATTTCTGAGTTGCCAGCTTCTTCAGCTCCAGGGGTGAGATATACGAGGCAAAAAGAAAACCCAGGGCACCTGCCACCATGTTATTTGTTGAATCTCAAGGCCCCAAGCTGATCTGTCTTCTCCGCACCTTTCAGAGTTTCCCGTGTTTGTTATACACATGCTGTCCAAGACTTTCAGTTGTACTTAGTGGGAGGAATGGGAAAAAGTATGTCTGCTCCATCTTCCCAGAAGTGGAAGTCCCGGTAAGTTTTTTACACAGTTTCCCTGTGTGACTCTTACATAGCCAGCTCTGCAAGCCTACGCGGTGGGCGTGGGAACCGGGCCCTGGCCTGCTCTGCTCCCTCCCCAGCAGAGACACCTGAGAGGTCCCCAGACTCTTAGATGACTGGACAACAGGGAACCACTTCTAGATCCGAGCCCAGAGTGTCCCCCAGGGCCTCAGGGCTGGTCCACCTGAGAAGCCTGGTCCGGGATTGGAACACAAAGGCTCCCATCACAGTGGCCTCCTGCAGGCCACACTGCCCCCTGGTGGCAGGGCCTGGTCAGGGCTCTGCGTCTCCCGGGTCTGTGTGGAGCGACCTCTGGGGCAAGTACTGGTGGTGGGGATGTGTATGGAGCAAGTGCCTGTGCTTTCTAGAAACCCTCTCCAAGGTTTTATAACACACATGGAAGCCCTGACCTGTCTTGCAGATTAGGTGTCCAGGTGGCAGGACTCCAGATGGCCCAGAACCCTCTCAGGACACAGGGTCAGAACTGAGAGTGCCTTTTTGGGCATTCAGTCCCCGCTGGCACCCAGAGAGGGGCAGCCTGATCCACAGAGGCTGGTTGGGCTCAGGACCCTGACCAGATGTGGCCACGTGGGTGTTCTGTGACCACCTTCCGGGGGTCAGGGCCCCTTGAGGAGAAGTGCTCCTCCTCAGCACCCCGCCTCCAGGCCGGTGGGCACGGATGCTGGGCCTGAGGAAGCCTGCCGCCTCCCAGGGGCTCCAGGAGCCTCCTCAACCCCTGTGCCATCCTCTCCTTCACTCCACTGAACTCCTGGGCCTCTGTTCAGGGGTCTGGAGGAGGCCCGGTCCAGCCACAGCCCAAGGTCACTCAGACGACCCCCTCCACGAGACCAGGTAACTACAAGCTCAGGCGTAAGTAGAATGAAGAGAAAACTCACAAAAAAAGAAATAGGATTGGCTCGTCAACATTGGAAGATATGTTCCTCTCACTGATTTTTTTACTGTGGTAAATATACACAACATAAAATTTACCGTTTTAGCCATTTTCAAGTGTCCAGTTCAGTGGCGTAAAGTACATTCACAATGTGGCGCGACCATCCCCACCATCTGTCTCCAGGACCCTTTCCATCTTGCAAAACTGAAACTCTGTCCCCATTAAACAACAGTTCCTCCTCAGCCCGCTGGCCCCAGGCACCTGCCATCCTACTTTCTGTCTCTATGAATCTGATGACTCGAGGGACCTCCAGTAAGTGGACTCATACAGTAAATTTGTCCTGTTGTGACGGCTTAGTGCACTTAGCATAATGCCCTCGAGGTTCATCGATGCCGCAGCGTGTCAGAATCCCCTTCCTCTTTAAGGCTGGATAATATTTCAGCGTGTGGATAAAACACACTTTGCTTATCCATCCTTCTGTCCATGGACACTTGGGTCGCTTCCGCCTTTCAGCCATTGTGAACGATGCTGCTATGAACTTGGGTGTCCAGATATCTGTTTGAGTCTCTGCTTTCAGTTCTTCTGTACATGTACCCCGAAGTGGAATTGCTGGGTCAAATGGTAAGTCTATGTTTAATTTTTTGAGGAACCACCATGCTGTTTTCCACAGCAGCTGCACCATTTTACATTCCCACCAGGAACGAACAAGTGTTCCAGTTTCTCCGCATTCCCACCAACACTCGTTATTTTATTTTATTTATTTATTTTTTATTTTTTTTTTAAGATTTTATTTTTTTCTTTTTTCTCCCCAAAGCCCCCCAGTACATAGTTGTATATTCTTCGCTGTGTGTCCTTCTAGTTGTGGCATGTGGGACGCTGCCTCAGCGTGGTTTGATGAGCAGTGTCATGTCCGCGCCCAGGATTCGAACCAACGAAACACTGGGCCGCCTGCAGCGGAGCGCGCGAACTTAACCGCTCGGCCGCGGGGCCAGCCCCATCGTTATTTTATTTTTTTAATGATAGCCATCCTAATGGGTGTGAAATGGGATTAGTTAAAATACTAATTTTTAAAGAGGTATAAATTTAAACAATGTTGAGGTACATTGCTTATCCACATTAGAGAAGTTTAGTTTTAAAAATTAGAATACCCAATGATAGGCACGCTTCTCCTGTCTGTGGGTGCAAGCTTTTTGGAAAGTGGTTGGTGACACGCCCAGGAACCCTCCCAAAGGCTCATGCCTTTGACTCAGTAACTCTAGTTCTGGAAATCTAAGCCCAGAGAATAAGCCTGCGTGAATCAAAAGATACACATGCTTGATAGTCTCTGAAGGGTTATC